>NW_005871051.1:23999679-24018868 GCF_000147115.1 Myotis lucifugus | reverse complement strand
CCATTACACAAAATGCACCCATGGACGCCACCACCACCGCCATTGCTATAAAGCACTTGAGCATTTCATGTTTACTGCTTCCCAGATGTACCCTCAACATCAACTCATGTCAGCAGTCTGGGTTTCAACAGGCCCTGCAGGTGATTCCGCTGCACACGGAAGAGAATGTTTCCGTGTGTTGAGAGTGGGGCCCAACCTCAGAGTTCCTGATTTAGTGAGTCTGTGATGGGGTCTGAGAATCTGCTTTTCTAACAAGTTCCCAGATGATGCTCTGAGGCTGGTCTGGAATCACTTTGAGAACCTGATGTAGAAGGAGGACCACCTTTTTGCGAGGTGCCCCCAAATCCATGACAGTGAATTTCATAAATGAAATTATTGTAAGTATTTTCTAAGGCTATCCTTAAATATTAAATCCATGAATGTCAAGAGCCCATGCATCCAACATGAGGAGCAAAGGGGTTTTAGATACAGCTACTCCACAGTTAATTAATTCCTTCCTTCTACTCTACTTTTTATCAACAAGGACCCCTGGGACACTGAAAGGCAAGAGGAAGGTCTAGGCCAGGGGTGGGCAAACTTTTTGACTCGAGGGCCACAATGGGTTCTTAAACTGGACCGGAGGGCCGGAACAAAAGCATGGATGGAGTGTTTGTGTGAACTAATATAAATTCAAAGTAAACATCATTACATAAAAGGGTACGGTCTTTTTTTTTTTAGTTTTATTCATTTCAAACGGGCCGGATCCGGCCCGCGGGCCGTAGTTTGCCCACGGCTGGTATAGGCACACCTTGCTTTACTGTGTTTCACTTCATTGTGCCTCACAGGTGTTGCATTTTTTACAAATTGAAGGCGAGACCCACCAAGCAAAAGGATCAGAACTTGCTTTATTGCAATAGAATGGAATCAAACCTGCAATATCTCCAAGGTCTGCCTGTACTGCGATTCAAGAAATATCGTTACAAATCTGGATTTTGTGCCACTAAATTACTTCTAAATGATGTGCTTTATTGATTTGGCTAAAGCTGAATTAATATAAGTGTCTACATATGTTTTACCTGATTCTTTTCTTAACTAAAGTTACTCTCTAGCGCAGTGGTTCTCAACCAGGGGTGGCTCTGTCCCCCAGGGGATGACTGGCAATGTCTGGAGATATCTGGCTGTCACTCCCAAGGGAAGGGTGCACTAGCGGCTAGTGGGCAGAGGACAGATGCACAGCACAGCCCCACCCACCTCACCAAGGCATGACCCAGCCCCCATGTCAATAATGCTAAGATTGAAAAACTCGGCTACAGAACCAAGGGCCCTGAAAAGTGGGCTATTTATATCAGAGAGAAGAAGGTCAAACTGGGATCAAAATAACAAACAAGCTTCACATTTTCTTTCTTTTTTTTTTAAATCCTCACTTGAGGATATTTTTTCATTGTTTTTTAGGAAGAGTGGAAGAGAGAAGGAAAGATAGAGAGCAACATCGATGTGAGAGAAACACATCAACTGGTTGCCTCCTGCATGAGCCCCGACCAGGGCCCGGGCCGGAGAGGAGCCTGCAACCAGAATAGAACTTGGAACCCTTTAGTCCGCAGGCTGATACTCTATCCACGAAGCCAAACTGGCTAGGGCCAAGCTTCACATTTTCTATGCCATACACATACCAGTAGCTTGAATAAAATTATGTTAGCTTTCAGAAAGGGGTAAAAATAAGTGCACAAAAAGGTATAAAGTTTAGATATGTAAGAAAGCACATGGACACGCTGACTTCTTCCCCCCGCCCTCCCTCTTTCCTCCCCTGGTTTTCCCATTCTTTTGTTTATTTCTCTCCAGAAAGCTGTTTGTTCTTCACCAGTTCCTGCACTCTGGAAAATTAAGTTCCAATGAGAAATTAATTTTGACAAAGTTTCCTTACCAGCAGTAAATGTGAAGGCCTGAAGAATTCAGGAAGATGGCCTTTTGCTCACATACAGACATGATGAAAGACTAGACTGTGATTAACTTCTAAGCAGAGTAACATAATTAGTGGATTTATGAATGGGTCTTCCTTTCACAGTTCCACTGTCAGGACTAATTACTTCTATTAATTAGAACTGTCAACACATGAATATGCTTGTTGAAGCTGCTTCCTATGGTAAAACATGGGACTTGTAAATATCAAGATGCTTGAAAAGAGGCAAAGACTTTCATTTATTGGAACTCTGAGTGATGGAGAAGCACTGACTGCACAGTGAGCCTCGGGCTGACTGTGACTAGATCCCTGGTTAATGAATTTGCTATCTGTTCTTCCTTGAGTAGGCATTCATCTTGGGTGAGCCTTTGGAAGAAATACCCAGTACATCACTACTTCGGAGGAACTGCAGAAAGGATAAGGAAAAAATCCTGCAAGTTACTGGAAGACTGGAAAGAGCAGCCAGATGGTTGGGGTGAGCAGGAAAGAGTTCCTGTCTCTCTTTTGATTACACTGAGCTCTACCATAAAAGAAGTTTTAAGAACTGCTTAAGTGACGGGGGAAAGACTGCCGGGGGATTAAGAAGCAGAGTGGGAATGCCAGTTTTAACTCCATGTGACCCTGGGTAAGTGGACAAGTCCTTCAGCCTCTCTGTGCCCGGTTTCCACATCTGAAAAAGGAATACCAAAAACGGGATAGCAGTAGAACTTGCAAAGGGTGTGGTGAGCCTTAGATACAAGTTCTTATGAGAACTAAATGAAAAAATGCATGAAATGTACTTGCTATGCCTGGTACATAAAAAGGGATTGCTAAATGTTGGTGATTAAGTATTTATTTATACTGTTATTCTCTCTCTCTTTTTTTTTTTAGAAATCTCTGAAATTGATTAAAATGGATGTAAAAAGGAAAATTTTAGTCAGTGACCTAGGTACGTGGAGACAGAGAACATAGGAGAGAGAAAGGGAAATGAAGAGGCGAGAAGAGGAACTGATTCACGTGCCTTCTCTGAGCCAGGTATCTTTCAGCTCCTGCCTCAGGTGGCCATCATTGCAGTCCCACGGGGAAGGTGTCATTCTCTAGCCACAAAGTCCCCACACACCCCTAGTTACCTTGTCCACTGGTGAAGGAAACCCAGCTTGGACACCAGCTGGGCTTTGCCGTGGTGAGGTGTGAAAGCAAGGCTGCGAAGTCTTCATCGCACATTGACGGGCACAGGGTCTAAGCCCTTCTACCTACTTATTTTTTCTTTTCCATTTACATATATTTAAAAACACAGTAATGAAACTTTTGATAGGCAGCCGCTGTTCTGGCCAGCTAGCTAAACTTCTTCTGATAACTACCGTACAATGACTACCATAAAACAATTTTTAAATCAAGGTCATTTAATCAAGCCATTTCAATCTTAATCCCCTGAAGTACCAACTTGGCAACAGTCCACAAAAGACAGAATTACTCTCGTTCTATGTTTCAGTTTACAAGGTCCTTCCGGACTCATATTTCTGAAGCATGAAGATGGCCTGTCTCACGGGTTCTGCAGGGAACAGAGGCCAGGAGCGCAGAGCATCTGCTAAGGTCCCTCCCAATGCAAAGATCGTATATTCCTGAACACAGCAAGAGGTCAATAGTAGAGCTGATGTCCACTGAAAATCCATTTCTGCATAAAATTATAAAACTAAACAACTAATAAAATATGAGAAGTCGATGACCCCAATTTTGTCTTGAAAATCAAGCAACACCTTACAGATTCATCTGGTCAAAATTCCTTACAAATTCATCCGGTCAAAAGTTTACAACATAAAACAATCTAAGATAATAATAGAGGGATATGCAAATTAGCCAGGATGCCGTAATGTCACCACCAATCTACAATCGATGGAGAGCTACAGGAGGGTGGGGCAGCGAGCTACAAGCAGTGGAGAGCTACCAGTGGTGGTGAGTGGGGTGGCCAGCTGAGGCAAGCAGCAGCGAGCTACTCACTAGTCAATCCATAAAAAGAAAATCTAGCTGGAGGATGTTCTGGATCCTTCACAAGAAAGCTCAGTTAAAAATACAAGGTGACAGAAAATCTACCGGAGTTCATAAAGACACACTAGAAAGCAAGCCAGTTCAAGTTGATCACTGGAACCCATGAAAACCTGTTAACATGTATCTTCTTGCCTCGACTCTAGTTGCCACCGCATACAGCCATATCTAGTTTTATTGCACTTTGCTTTATTGAGCTCACAGGTGTTCTGTTTTTTACAAAGGGAAGGTAAGGCCCTCCGCCAGCTAAAAGATTACCACTAGCTTTGTTGCGATACTCACCTGCAACTTCTCTGATAGACGCCTGTACTCCTCAAAGCGAAAGTAGGTACTGAAGGATCCTGTTGACCACCCTCTAAGGTAGTGTGGAATCTTCAGCAATGGTCAGTATAGGCATTATCTCTCTTTGAAAAACTCAGTTTATTTTTTGATTGCATATTTTGCATGAAACTGAACTGGGTGATATGTAGAAATAGCTCTAAATGGGAGTGTGATGATGTAGATCCTAGGACAAGCTCAGGGATGAGATTTCATATTCCCTGGACTTTAACGGGTACCTACTAAGGGACTTGAAAACACTCCATTATTAAGTCTGCAGTAGAAATTCCCACAGGAAGCTTAAAGGTGACCAGGAAGACATTAATAACCTCTACTTGAATAACTCAACTTGAAATTCTTTTATGACTATCTTACAGAAAGCTAATTCACGAAAATTTCTAATTACATTTCAATAGGAATGAGTATGAATCTAAAAAGAGCTTACTGTTAGTAAATTATTAAAATCATTTATAATAGAACATTAAAATAGTATTATTAACTATGTATTAATTAAATAATGATGATGATGATGACCTTACCAATACAATAGAAAAGGCCAAATAATGGAATGGTTAAGCCCATAGACCAGTGATGGCGAACCTTTAGAGCTCGGCGTGTCAGCATTTTGAAAAACCCTAACTTAACTCTGGTGCCATGTCACATACAGAAATTTTTTGATATTTGCAACCATAGTAAAACAAAGACTTATATTTTCGATATTTATTTTATATATTTAAATGCCATTTAACAAAGAAAAATCAAACCAAAAAATGAGTTCACATGTCATAGGTTCGCCATCACTGCCATAGACTCTGGAACCAAGACCGCTCCCATCTCAGCTCTATCACTTACTGGCTATGGGACCTCAGCTAGCAGCCCTGTGGTCTAGCCTCCTCTTTTCTGAAATGGGTGAATAGTAAAACTCACCCCATTGGCTGTTGTTGGAGGAAGTGAACACATATGCACATACACACTCATGTACACACATGTAAACACGCATACATAAGCATATAGAGGTCATTTACAACAGTGCCTGGTGTGCTGACTCACACTTTATCTCTCCCCCTGCAACACACCCTCACCCAGAGCAGCGTGATCTTAAAATCCACATCTGATCTTCTTGCTTCCTGCTTAAAATTCTCAAAGCTTCCACTGTCCCCAGGGTCAAGTAAAAAACCTTTAGACACAGCATACTGGGCCTTTCACAACTTGATTCCCAGCCATCTTGCCTTTTAGACCCACACACTGAAAAATGTATTGCAGACACAATGAATTTAACTCCTCCAGTAGCCATCCCCTCATCCTGGGGCCCTGATCCATTTTCCCTGCTCACCTCACTCCTCGGTTCACACTCTTCACTAGCTTCTCATCACATCCAGGGGAAAGCCAAAACCCTTAAATGGGTCATGGCCTGAAACCCACTAACTCAAATATAGGATCAGTTCCCACACTGCCCAAACTTAGATACTATACCTTCATTCAGAGGGGAAAGAATGCTCACAGCCTGAACATTTTGTCCACCAGTGTTTAAGACAATTAAGGCTATAGCAGATGTCTTGACGTCATGGCAGTCACTGGGGGAAAATCTGTGTTTAGAGTAAATGGCCTCCTGTTTGTACACCTCTCTCTTCTGTTTGCTGTAGGAGCAGTTTTAATTTATTTTCATGTTAAGCAATTGCTTGTCTATTCATGTAACTGTAGAGAGCAGAGAAAGACCCACTTTTCAGAAAACACAGGCCTGGGTATTTTTAAGGACAGTGCTCATTTGATCTCATTATTCTGCTGGTTAATTGACAGGAAAGAACGTCCTAATTGCTCATTAACTCTGAAGACGTCCCTGGCCTGGTGTCAAGGTCTGGGCTGTCTCACTGCTGCTGCTCGAGGGGGACAAAGCACGAGGCCCACACAGCTGAAAGACGGCGCACGTTTTGATTTGGGGTCTGAACAATCCCATCCATAGTACGGCAGAGTTTGGTGGTGAGTTATTTTCTCCTTGGGCTAATAAGATGAGCCACACTGCTGACTAAACATTTTCTGGGGCTGTATGGTTTTTCAGCCACTGCTTATGGAAATCATTCTCGGCTAGATTGTAACCTGCCAGAAAGGCAACTGATTTTAAAGGCAGGTCGAGAAAGGCGTTCTGTGGTGCCACCCAGCCCTGTGCCTGCAGGACTGTGATGAGCGAAAGTATAACAAACAAGCCATCAACACAGGCCCCGTTCAACGACTGCCCAGCCCCTTCCTCACAGCACACAACGAACCCCAGCATTCCACTAACTGGCTCTGCCCACGGACCAGGAGGCCCTGTCTACATGGGTCTGTGATAGATAAAACACCAAACTGCTAATAGTTAGCACATCATTAGGGCCACCCGGGGGTAGGAAATGTTACCATAAGCTGACACGTGCCATAGTGTCAAACTTAAGTTCAGAATGGGCTTCGCTGGACCTGAGCTAAGTGAGCCAAAGGCTCACTTCCCACCTCACCTCCACATGTCCCACCCAAAAGCACCCTGTGCACAGTGGTGAAGTAAAATCTGTCTTTGGGGGATTTAAAATCTGTCTTTCGGGGTTTAAAATCTGTCTTTGCCACAGCTCAGTGTGCCAAAAGGGGGCTCCGCTAACCCCAGGGACCAGAGATGCCGCTTACTTAAAGTGATAATGCAGACAGCAGGTGTCCTCTACAGATACACTTCTAGAAAACACTTATTAAACACTGAGCTCCCTTAATGTTGATGGGTGTGCTACCTTTTATTTCAGCATCACCCTCATCAAAAGCAAACTGTTTCCTTTCCGTCTCACTCAGCTGAGAATGAAAAACGACTGGGCTTTGGGCTGTTTCGTTTGGTTTGTACAGCATCCTGAAAGCAGCAATTCAAGAGTCATCCCATCCTGTTTTCTAGCAACACATCTGTATTTTGCAATACAGAAATACTCCTCCACCGAAAGTGTGCCAGACGCCTCCTTTCCGTGGGTCCCAGACCTCCGAGTTCCAACCACCACACACAACCTTTCATCGAGATGAAAGCGGACAGATCTGAAAGGACTGTACTGGATAAACTGCCCAGAGCTTTAAATCCTGTACACTGTAAGGTAAATAGAGCTGCCTGGTGCCGTGGCTCCTAAGTGGTGTGCTAAAGCAGCCTCAGGCTAGGACAGGATCGTGTGTTCCGAAACCCTTGAGAAAGAAGTCATCGCAGTGGCCAAGGAGAGCTAGCCCCTCACAACAGGAGCAGTTGGCCTTCTTGCCTGAAATGTGGGGTAACTTTAGCCTGGAAGGTTTCCCGTAGAGATGAGAAGGGAACGAAGGGAATAAGCACAAAGAAAAGGGGAGACAGGATCTGGAGAGAGGCTAGTCCAGACACTCAGCTCTGTTCACCATTCTGATTGTCCATACGCAGCCTACAGAGGCTAGAGGTGGATGCACTGAGGTACGGCTTTCAGTGCGTTTCTCCACTGATGCCTTAAATGGGATGGGATTGTGAATCAGGGAAGAGCAAGGCTAATATTGAGTATGTTTAGCAGTGCACAGGTTTATTTTAATATTTTTTTTATAAAGGCTCTACATGATTTTGCAGAAATCTTAGAAAATGGAGTAAAGCCAAAACAAGAAAATAAAAGTCACTGTAATCTTATTCCTGGGAAATAAGGATGACTGGCATTGTTGAATAGTATCCCGATATTTTTATAGCACAGTTATTTGGTCTTACAAAAATAATGAGTTTGTGAGTAGGAATACTGCTGCAGCCTACCTCTCATCTGGCACACTCTGAACTCTCCTCTCTTTTTAATGGCCGAGTATTATTCTATATCATGATTTATTTCATCGGTCTCCTATCCCAGCACGCTGAGGCCATTTCCAGTTTTCCCAAAGTGTATGCTTACAATATAATTTTAATCAGCTTAATGTGTATACTAGTCTCACTAACTGCCCAATTCTGGTCTTTTGTTACAACAGAACCGGCTTTAAACAACACAAACATGACACAGGAAGATCTCTGGGCTCCGACTGAGACTCATACATATTATGCATGACTCTCGCATCTGACTCTCTGTAAGGAAGTACAACAGAATTAGAAATAGCTTTGAATCCCTGGAGGACTGCCATGTGATGAAACTAGACCACTCTGAAAGCTATTGTGGTTCTATAATGAATGGAAACCAACATATGACTCTTGATTTTTCTCACCAGCAACACAACACGACGAAATGGATAAGACAACGTGTGCAAGTCTGGGGAGACTGCTTGAAGAGGCAGAGCAGACAACAGTGAGAAGTCTCACGTGAGTAATTCCCATTAGCAGGTAGCTGGAGCCATGGCTAATAACTCAACAGAAAATTCTGATGTCTTAAGGCACACTTAATGTGAGTAAATTTGTTCTTATTTTTGTTATGAATCATTTATTTTCTAAAACTATTGAAGAATAATTGAGTCCTATTTAAATTAGCAATGCAAATATCCTTAATTGAAATGTGTCCATAGTAAAGCAATATTTTAAAACTCATATGCTAAAATTTTTGGTAGAAATAAGTAACAGCCCAGTAGGTTACTTAGAATTGTCCATAGTAAACATTTTTTTGGTGGGGAGGGAGGGTCTACCCTATGAGATATCTGCAATTTCCCTATACAAACTATTTTTAATTCCTGCCAGAAATTTTTACTTAAAAAAAAAAAAAGGAATTTAGCCAGTCCTATATCCAAGAGAAGACAACAGTGAGGAAAATGCCACTGCTAATCTATAACAATGCAGTCTTTCACATTTAGCTGAGACTTATAGTGGCTCCACCTACCTGAATGTCAGTTTCCCAAATTCAGGTAGATGCCAGGAAAATAGGCAAGTATGACCTTTTCTGGTGTTAATCACTTAAGGGTGAGGAACCTTTTTCCTGCCAAGGGCCATTTGAATACTTATAACATCATTCCTGGGCCATATAAAATTATCAACTTAAAAGTTAGCCTGCTATATTTGGTCAAACATTTAATTCACTCACCCCTAATGCCTTGGCAGGGCCAGACCAAATGATTTCTCAGGCCTGATATGGACCAAGGGCCAGATGTTCTCCACCCCTGACTTAGAACATGACCCTGGGCAAGTTACTTAATTTCTCTGTACCTCTGTTTCACAATGTGAAATAAAAACGATAATCACAAATGCTTACTCTGCAGGATTCTGTGTGGGTATGTGAGCTTTCCTAGTACAGTACAGTAACCAACAGGAAAGAGGCACTTTATGCTCAATGAGCTAGAAAACGTTTCTCTAAAACATTCACAGTGTTTTTTTCTGGTGCCTGTATTACAGGTTGCTGCAAGGGTGCTCCTCAAATGTTATGTGATTCTTCTCTGTGTGGTGGGATTATGAATTATTTTTTGTCTTCTTTTTGTTGATGTACATTTTCCATGGCGAATATGGATTTTTTTAAGGGGTTCAGAACAGGCATCCCCAATAATTATTACCAAAAAATAACGTTTTATGTCCCATCTATAGGGAGGGACAAACTTCTAATTACTGAACATTTGCTCTTCTTATCGTCCTGCTATGACCTTCCTCCCTCTGAAGCCCCAGACGCCTTCCCTCATTGTGGCTCAGATTGTCATATAAACTTCATTTTCCCTTTCTGTCTCTGCGCCTCTCGTGCATGCGGGTGTCTGACTCTCTCATGTACATGAGGTTCTCATACAAACGTATGTAATTAAATTTCTTTTTTTGTTTGTTTGCTTTTGTTAATCTGTCTCATTTTGATTTAATTATTAGACCAGCCAGAGGACCTAGAAGGATAGAGACACCCCCCCCCCCAATTACTTTTATAACCAGAACAACAAATGCTACCCAGATCTAAAAGACCATAATAGATGAGCTCCGGCACCCATCCTTACCTGTCTCAGGCTCTTAGCACAGTACACCTCAGAACATCTACAATTCAGATAGGATTTCTGGAAAAGGAGTTGAGAGCTGTCCATTCCCATGGAAAAACAAAACAGAACCACACAGCAATCACAGCTCACACCTAGCAGGTGTTAACACATACATCAGCACCCTCTCTCACAAGACTGAAGCTCAGGCCACTGAGGTGCCCTCCTTTTCTCTGTGGGCCACACCACGAATGACTAAAAGAACATGGACATAATTTATTCCATTTTCTCAAAAGTTTCTACACAATAATAAAGAAACAAGACAAATGCTGCTTTTAGCTACCCTGGTGCAGCTTCAGTAGAAAGAAACTGTACAACTTAGTTGAAATAAATTGTCTTTTTTACTTAAAATGTATCTCAGTTGTTCCCACGCACACGCTACCTGTAAACAGGATTCAAAGGTATCATCAAATGATCTGTTAATAACAGAAGAACTAGATATTAATTTGAAACCTAAATACTTTTTTCCAGTACGGCTTCCTGGTAATTTTACATCTCAGGACTGTGACACTAGGCTGCAACCAGTTACAGTCTGCTGCCGCCAAGACCTCTGCAGTTTACTCCCCACGGCGCCCACATGGCTCACCGGTGTCCCCGACTGTACAGTGTGGGGAGGGGATGACAGCTGCTTGATCCACACAGTCGAGTGCGACTGGGCCATTTGCCTTTCAGAAGACTCTAGGACTAGAAGCAGAGTTACTCCACGTGTCAGCAAGCAGTTCCAGCTGTAACCAGCACACATGTGCCGGGCTGGCAGACAGAAGCTGAAAAGGACACAGCTTTGTACCCAGCCACCAGCTGAACTTGGTGGCAGGCTATTAAAAAAAAAGGGGGGGCACAAATTATACATGGAAGGATGGAGTGGGGTGGGGGGGCAGTAAATGCAATGAGCTAGTGTTCCTAGCTGGCATCTGCCTTTTGACTCAAAGAGATGGCCCTTTTCCAAAACTGTTCTATTATTGTGGTATCAGCTGCCTCTTGGACTGGTTTATAAAAGCTGAAACTGCCAACAAAACGAGACAAGATTTTACTAAGAGTAGTAATGTGCGAGCCCCTTGAAATAAGAGGGGTCTCACTATTTCTTCTGCAGAGGCTACCTTGGTACTCTGAGTCCCAGCATGAGCCCTAGGATGCATATAGTCAGAAATATGACAGCAGCCAGTCTGAGGTTAAAAAGGTGCTGCTTTGATTCTTTAATTTACTCTTCTAATATATTTAACTGAAGAACAGTTTGAACCTGATTGGTTCTGGATGTTTCTTGCTAAACTCGCATTCTACAAAATGAATTCTGTTAGTTGGCCCTTTCAAACCTCAGTATTGTTGGTTGACTATTACACTAACTTCTTATTGTAAAAACTTGGAATCAAAGACAAAAAAGTAAGCATTTACCCAGCCTTTTTTAAAAGGACTATAGATTCTACCTACATCATGGGGGAGAGATCTTTATAAAATAAACAAACAACAACAACAAAAAAAACCCTAGTAAATTACTGTACTAGGAATGATAGATTCAAGACCCGGTGAAGAATAAGGGCTGCTCCCAGCTTCCCCTGGGGATGGAGAAAGCTGAAAAAGCATCACGCCCATCCTCATAATAAACATAAAGTCTGGACATTCTGAAAATGACTAACTTTTCCTGAACCCATCAGAGAGCTGAGACATAGGGCACCCAACTAAACAGAAGTCTAAAACGGTAGAGGGGCACTTGCTTACCGAGAAGACACTGCCGGCACTAACAAGATGTTAGCCCAAACTGTTAACAAATCGCTCAAGTGTGAGCTACAAGAGAACAGGATCTATTCACAGACTATGTAACACAGAATATATTGGGGGCTGCAATATAAAGGAATTCACAGGGTCCTCACCTAAGAGATGGGTAAGAGTCCAGAGAAACTCTTCATGGGGAGAGAACTCAGCCACTGCAGGAAAGGTTTATATCCGGGGCAGCCTAGATCCTTCTCTAGTCCTCCTTATGTCACAGAATCCTTAAATGCCTGGAGAAAGGCTAAACAAAACAAAATACCATCTCTACAGCTAGGGAGGGGCAGGAACACTGAGAAGGCTACACCTCCAAACCGGAGACAGTTACTGCCTCAGACTAAGACTTAATGTTGAATCACTGTGTTCTTTCACCTGAAACATAATATTGTATGCCAACTATAATTCAATGTTTTTAAACAGAGCTTATTCTATATAGAAAGAGAACATCAATATTGGATGGGGGGGATGAAAGCATACCCCCACTTGCCTCCCATCACCAGACTAAAAAGCAGTCAGAGTGTACCCCTGGGTGACAAGAGCTGGCCCAGTTCCGGTGCGAAGGAAAGACATGGAATTGAAGTGCAAGCAGACACTCGGGTAAATCAGCCCCCACCCAAAAACAAGATCACACTAGAGGAGCTGGAAGCGTTGGTGCACTGAGGGTACCCAGAGCAGCAATATGTGTTCCGTATCACTCCAGGGAATTCTGTACAAGTAAAAATACAGTATTCAACAGAACAAGTAGACAGGCAATCAGTAGGATACAGAAGACCTGAGCAACTCCATCAACTGAGTTAATTTTATTACCACTTGTAGAACCCGTCGCCCAGCTAGAGCAGAACACACGTTCTTTTCAGGTGCATACAGCATTGCCGCGAGGAGGGACCATAAAATATCACAGCCAGGTGATATTCCTCCTGGGGTACAAACCTGCTTCAACTTTGAAAATCAAAATAATTTAGTATGTCAACAGGCCAAAGAAGAAAAAGTATATGATAATCTCAAAAAATATAGAACTTTTCTACAAGCACTATTTATAATGTATCATAGTTCTCTGTCCACAAAAAGAAAGAGATTCTTAGGTATACACTTAAGAAAATATAGAAAGGACAACATGCTCAAAATGCAGTGGTATGAAAATATGATTACAACATAATATTGAATGAAAAAAAGTAAGGTACAAAATAGTTTGTACTATATGGTCAGAATTTTATAAAATAAACTCAAACCAAATATTTTGCCACAGAGAAAAGGACTAAAATATAATACAGGTCTTTCAAAAATGTCTCCTTGATGTCTCATTCTTAACAAGGCAATCACGAAGTGTTTTAAGAAAAAGAAAGTTGAAATTAATATAAACTATTGGTTACACGTTGCTGTCCCCAATTACTATCTAATGCACTTTAAGAAGTCTCTTTCGATCAGTTTCCTTGAAACTAGATGCATATGTTCCTAAAATCATCCACTGAAAATAAAGTTCTGTGGTCAAACATGTTGGGGAAGCATTAGTTATAAAATTGGCATCTTGGTTGCATAGCTAATTTGGATCGTCTGTATACGAGTGTTAATCAGGATCTTCAAGGAGGTATAGTTCGCAGAGTTTCCCAGATTCATGTGAATATAGAACTTGTGAAGGGAGGAGCAAAAGAGGGAGAACGAGGCAAAGAGAGAGGAGAAAGTTGTTTTAGCTGACCTTTGAAAGCAGGTTACCGACATCATATTATTTTGCTTCTAAATACTTCAGTGTGTTCCTCCCAGGAATAAAGGACATTCTGCTACTTAACCACAATATCACTGTCACATCAAAGAAAGCTAGCTTATTACCCTAATAGTATCTAATATCTAGTGCAAATACAAAAGCCCCCAGTTTTCTAAAAAAAAAAAAAAAAAAAAGGTCTTTTATATAAGTCAGTTTTCAAGGTTCTCATGTTACATTTGATTATTTCCTTTTAATAGAAAACCACATCCTGCTCTTTTCATGACATTTTTCCCCAGGAGACTAGCCTCATTGAATTGTAGAAATCCTATGTTTTGCCTGGTTATTTCTCAATGGCATTATTCAGCTTGTTCTGCTAGTCCCTGCATTTCCTGTGTAGTGACACTCACATCTGATGACTTAATTAGGGTCAGTGTAAACATTTTTAGCAAGAATATGTCATAGGTGGTGCTGCATTGCTCATCCTGCATCACATCAGGAGACACACGATGTCAGGCCATCCCACCTTTTTTTTTACAGTTTCTTGACTTTAATGCCACAGCGCTGAGTGCAGCAGGCCTATAAAAAGACCCACTACAACAACACATACATAGTCTGGCACCTCAGGAGCCTAGGTAGCTTGGAATATGGCATCACACCCCATTCTCTGTAATCACAATGTGCACACATTTTCCCATCTACATATCCTTTTCACAAACTATTTAAAGTTTCCATTGTTAGGCCATCTCACCATGTGAGGTATGATTTAAAGGAAGTGAAGGGTGCAAGATTCCTACCTCGGTCCCAGAGGCTGGCTCTCAGTGCTCTCTCCAGCTGTTCCTCCTCACTCAGTCCTGCTGTGTAGGCATCATAGTTCCTGCGTACATTTTCCTGGTAACCGGGCCTGCCATATGGGTAATAATCCTGATATCCAGGGTAGCCTACAAGCACAATGAGAAGGTTATAGAACACTGTCATGGAGTGTTTTTTCAAATGTCCTATTTTGTAAGCAGAGACAATAAAACAATTCATGTCATTGTTCTGAGTATAATAATAATCCTCAAAATAAGAAAAGATGACAACTGGAGAATTCCTCCATGAGGGTGGGCAACGATTGTCTTGTCACTGTAGTATCCACATGGGGCCAGACATGAGCGAGTCCTTATGGCTGAAGAGGAACAAGATATTAATTTAGAAGGTAGTCAGTGGTATTGGAGAGGAGACCCAAATGGGCTAATGACATATAAACTAATTCTCTCAGCTTAGAGCTATTTAATACTTGGTGAATTTTCAGTGAGGTCCTGACAGGAGTCAAGGGAATGGTTGAAATGATAGTTGATAAAGCCTTACTGTCCAGTGGCCCCCATGTAATAGGAGACAAATCAACATATACTACAGATTTCTGTGCTGTAATACATATGTTGAGATATACAAACTAATGTCTCTGTAATTATAATTTCATATCAGAGATCATAGTTTGTATTAATAGTACTTTTAAGAAACCAGTTACTAGATAAAATGAGAGAAAAGACAAAGGTCAATTACAGAGAAAGTTCACTTTTGCAAGGTATTCCCATCACTCTTTTAAAGTCAGTTTGAGTTTACTCTTTATATTTTCTTTAATCCCCCACTTTTATGGAATTTGCTTGGAAGAGATTTTTTTCCCCATCGAAAATTACTTATCAAATTCTGGTGTAGTGAGAGGTAACTAATAGTCATTCTAATATTTTTCCTTCTTTTATACCCTTTGAAGACAATGTTTCAAATGTTTAATTTGTATATTTTTTGCTGTTGATGAAAATTCCTACCCATTACTATGAGTCTTGTGTCATATATTTCCTTATCAACCAACATCACACTACTTGCCTGGGTTTAAGCTTCTTATTGCTTTAATAAGATTATGTGGGGTCAGAGGGAGAACTCACAATCAAGCCAAAAAGAGGAACATTGTAGGGTAGGGTCATATTCAGAATTTTTGATAATTGGTCCTGAAACTATTTTAAAATTTACTTTTTGTGTTGGTTATGAATAAAAGGCTTTTCTAATATATAAGATTGGGGGGGGGCAGGTTAACTATTTCTCATAAGAATTTTCAGGCACTCTAAAAGTCTTTATTTTCATATAAACACTGAAATGACAATAAAACACACTAATCTAGTGTCAGCTGACATTCTAATGTAA
Source organism: Myotis lucifugus (assembly GCF_000147115.1). Taxonomy (NCBI): domain Eukaryota; kingdom Metazoa; phylum Chordata; class Mammalia; order Chiroptera; family Vespertilionidae; genus Myotis; species Myotis lucifugus. The sequence continues at coordinate 24,003,044 of NW_005871051.1, read as the reverse complement.
TTATATATATTATAAAAATATAGTATTTATATCTATTGGTTACGTGCAACAGCAGCTTTATTGAGATATAAATGACATCTTACACAATTCACCATTTAAAGCAGGGGTCCTCAAACTACGGCCCGCGGGCCACATGCAAATACAAATATTGTATTTGTTCCCGTTTTGTTTTTTTACTTCAAAATAAGATATGTGCAGTGTGCATAGGAATTTGTTCATAGTTTTTTTTTTAAACTATAGTCCGGCTCTCCAACGGTCTGAGGGACAGTGAACTGGCCCCCTGTTTAAAAAGTTTGAGGACCCCTGATTTAAAGTATGTAACTCAGTGGCTTTTAGTATATTCATAGAGCTGTGCCTTCATCACCACAATCAATTTTAGAACATTTTTATCACCCCCCAAAAGATATCACCCCCTTTAGATATCTCCCCCTCCAGACCTCCCAGTCCTAAGTAACCACAAATCTACTTTCTATATCTATGCCTATTTATTTCATTTAGCATAATGTTTTCAAGGTTCACCCATGTTGTAGCATTAATTAGTACTTCATTCATTTTCATGGCCCAGTAATATTTCATTGTATGAATATACATTTGGTTTATTCATTCATCAGCTGGTAAACATTTGGGTTATTTCCACCTTTTAACTATTGTGAATAATGCTGCTATAAAAATTTGTGTACAAGTTATTGTGTGGACACATGTTTTCACTTCTCTTGGCTACAAACCTAGGAGTGAAACTGTTGGGTCATATAGCAGTTCTGTTTAACCACTCAAAACTCACAGAATGTTTTCCAAAGCAGTTGCACCATTTTACATTCACACAGAAATGCAGATGGATTCAGAATTCTCCCCATCCTTGTCAACACATGTTATAATTTGCCTTTTTAATTATGGCCATTCTAGTGGGTATTAAATAGCACCTCACTATGGTTTTTATAATAATGATGTGGACCATCTTTGCATGTGCTTATTGACCATTTGTGCATCTTCTTTAGAGAAATGTCTATTCAGAGCCTTTGTCCACTCTTACTGATTACTTGGTACTACATTACTGAATGTCCTTGAAAGCCACAAAAATGAATGACTTAAATAAAAATTAAATAAAATAGCTCAGGACTTTGCGGAGGAGCTAATTCTGACAAGCCTTGCTAATTACCGCCAATAACCCAACTTCCACATTCTCTCACATGTTTCCCACGTAAAAATATAAACATTATAATATCTAAAACAGAAGAAGGATATAAGTAAATTTCCCAAATCCTTGCAATGGTTTAGGGCTGAAGTGGGATCTGGACACAATTTTAAATATGGATGCCCTTCCTCATTGGTCTCTACTCAATAGAACTACCAAAAAAATTCAGCTCCGACTGCTATGGGAAATACCCATCAGTGATTTTCATATCCTGAGAGGAAAAGAGTGTGGCACAGCTACAAATCTTGCTTTTATACTTTACACACACACACACACACACACACACACAACTTCACATAAGGACAAATGGTCAAAACACAATCAATATATCTACTTCACAAAGAACAAAAGAGAGGGGCATTCTAAAACATACTAGAATATTTATGGATAAGTCACTGAATAGAATGGGATACTTCAGCAATCCCCGAATAAGAGACTGCCCAATTCCCTAAGAGTGCCAATTATTTTAATGCAACAAAAATGCATATTGGGCACTTTCCCATATGGCTTATTACCACTTTCAAACCCCTGTGGAAAGTCATTCTGTTACAGAAAGTCTAAGCAGCATTTCTATCTATTTATCCTTGAACACGTTCAGCTAATTCCAAATCTAAAATAACTCAAAAGTGTGGAATACCCATCTTATCAGATACCAGAAATACCACATACATCTATAGAGTTTTAATTTCTAAGCAAGTTTGCTATAATTTGAGGCAACATTTTTCATGTTATTTCCTTAAAAAAAACCACACCCAGCCTTAATGAAATAAAGCCTACAACTCTAAACATCTGAATATTATAAAATCTAATTTGGTACTAGTCAGACAAAACATGGGGAGAGGGAAAGAGAAAGTTTTAGTGCCTTAAGTCAAAAGGATTCATGTGGTTAAAGGTTCTATATCATCAGTCATAAATCACCAACAAGAACAAAAATCTCATCCATGTCTGTTATAATGAGAACAGGTCTCCTAGGACCATAAATTTTCTACAGCTGTTCCGCTGGCCCAATCAGACATTTTTAAATCTTTATAATAAACATGGCTGGAAAAACCTAACAATCAAACACTTATAATGAATGAGTTTAAATTATATCCTGCGATGAATGCTAGTTTAATATTCCTTTGTAGCTATAGAATTTGGCTCTGCAGTAAAAGAAATTCTGGTTATCGTTACTTCATTAACTACTCCTCCATCTGTTCCTTATACACATACCAGGACTTCATGGCAAAAGAGATCAAGAAACACCACCAAGATTAGAAAAATTGGTAGCAGCTTTTTAAACATTCATGAGGTTCTTTGACCTATAAAGACTTTTGCAGCTAAGGAGGGCCATAGTAAGAATAAATCATTACTTATAGGAGATACATATGCTCTCGCAAAAGTTCCCTTGATGACCATTAGCCCAGCCACCTGGCCTTATGGAGCTCTGCCTTTGAAGAAACCCAACTCCTTCAGAGGAAGGAGTACAAATATGGCAATCTTACAGCGCTAAGAAGAACGGTAAAGGGGGCTTTTATTTTTGCCTTTAATTCCCTAGTCTATGTATCTGCTGTACTTATGCCTCTTCCATATGAAGCAAGAAAGAAGCAAGCCCACCCCACCCCCCTGTAAATAAGTGCAATAAAAAGGGGAGGAAAAGACAATAAGGGGGCCTGCTCTGTTTTGTAAGATTAAATCAGCAGAACTCTAGGGGCTAGGAATCAGTGGCCGACATTTTTAGTCCTGGTTCTATCATCAACAACCTGTTTGACTTTAGCCCAATTACTTAACATTTCCAAGCTGTCACACAAGGTCAGGACTAGGTAATCTATGATAGTTTAAGCCATGTCTGTGCACAGATATGTTCTTATTCTTTTTGTCCAGAGGAACATTCCTGTTTCTTTGGGGAATTTTAAAAATTGAACCAGGAGAGAAGTCCTCTTTGCTCTAGCAACATCAAGGTGTTAGTGGCCATGTGGCCTGCCCAGGGGAGAGAATAGTCACTGGGAAGAGAGAAATCACCATGGGAGGTAGAAGCAAAGTGGTCTTCCTGTCCAACCCAGTTCTTCCCAGTCATATAGGTCAACGAAGTCCTACTATACTCAAGTCAGTATAAACCAGTGGTTCTCAACCTTGGCTGCACATTAGAATCACCTGGGAATCTTTTTAAAATCCTGATTTCTGGGCCTCATCT
>NW_005871051.1:23994982-23999579 GCF_000147115.1 Myotis lucifugus | reverse complement strand
TGAAGAGAAAAGATTATTGCGTTAGTATCTTGATAGTCATCTGATAAGCAAGTGAAAGCAAAAGAAATACTACTGCGACAAATAAACATTCGGAAAAAAAAAAAAAAAGAATGACAAAAGTAATAAAAAAACCACAGCATAGACATGTTTCAGTTCCCAATAATTACCAGGATCCAATGCTCTAACAAAGGATATAAAAGTTGACCCTTGAACAACTGTTCAAGTTAGGGACACTGACCCCCTCCCCCATGTATTAAAAAATCTGCATATGACTTTTGACTCCCCCAAAATTTAACTACTAATAGCCTCCTGCTGACCAGAAGCTTCCATTAACATAAACAGTTGATTAACACATATTTTGGATGTTATATGTATTATATACTATATTTTTACAATAAACTAAGTTAGAGAGAAGAAAATATTAACAAAGAGAAAATACATTTATAGTACTGTATGTGTTTACTGAAAAATCCACATATAAGTGGACTTACGCAGTTCATACCTATGTTGCTCAAGGGTCAGCTGTATCTAGTAATTGTCTTGATCACTAATCATTGCGATTCCTCTCTTCAGGTGGGTCCACAGACAGTGGCAGGTGAGCTGACACTGTCCAGCAACTGTCCCTCTCCTGCATGGAGGCTGCATTTCTAGGATGTTAATTGTACACATCACTAGCCCAGGAAGCCTCCGAAGCGCAGCCTCTTCTTGGCGTAGCGACAGTCTCCACCCCTGTGGTCCCCACACCTAGGCAACCCCCATCTGCTAAGCCTATGCTTTTCCATACTGATCCCCTTAGAATAATCTAGGAAGCTTTTTAAAAAGAGTCCAAGTCCCTGTCTCCACCCCTATTCAGACCTAACTGGTGTGAGTGAATTCGAGGCATGGATATGTTGTACCAGCTCCTCAGTTGATTGATACAGACAGCCAGGACTGATACTCATGATCCCAGTCTTTAGAACTACATCAAAAACATAGCTTGAATGTAACTCCAATAGAACCACTCTTCTGATTAAATCCTTCAGTGGCATGCCAGCACGTTCTGGATAATTCCAAACAGGCCTTTTCATAAAGGCCTGGAGCCCTTTCTGCCATTGTTTTCCTTAACTTCTCCTCATTGATGGAGACACAGCCTTCCTCCAGGTAACCTCTAGGAACTCAAATCCCCGCTCCCCACAGGCCGAGCACTGAATACACTAGGTTCCAGGTGCTGACGGGTTTCTCCTGCCAGGAGGGAGGAATGGGGTTGCACTAGCTCAAGTCCATGCTCAAGTAGGAGACTGGAGAAGTTACGTGAAACAAATGTTTTCAGGCTGCATAACAGGCAGCACAGGATTTTGAACCTTTAGAGAAAGGAAGTAAAGGAAATGGGCCTGAGGCACTTTCCAGATGGCAGTACAGGGATGGGGAACACAAGCAGCCACAGCAGGCTCCTGTATTGCGTAGGAATTTACAGGGCCAAGTGTAGCCAAGGGGAAAACTGTATGTCAGAGAAACATCCAGAAATCTGCATGGAGCCCCCCTGAGACTTGCTGACTATTACGCCACGTGTGCACAGGTGAACTTTCACAAGACCATTCAGGAGCGATCCCAGAACAGACACCTCAATAATAGTGCAGAAATAGCCCTAAAAAATTACTTTAGATCCACCCTAAATAATTTTAAAACAAGCCCCAGAAGGATCAAACTAGTCATCACAGAACTTAACTGGGTGCCAGACAAAGTCCTTCTTCTTAGAAGAAGGTAAACTCCAGCGCTCAGCACCACACCATATGGAATGTCTAGCGTCCAATCACATCTTATTAGATATGCAAAAACTGTGACCCACAACCAGGAAAAAAAATCAATCTAATAAAACAGGTACAAAAAAGCATATATAGAGAGGGCAGAATTAGCAATCAGGGACTTCAAGACAGCTATTGTAACTATCTATGCGCATGACAGAAAGAAAAACAGGAATATCATGCGGAGAGAATGGGAGGCTATGAGCCAGGGGTCAAAAAGCCACAACGTGTGGTTCCCGATCAACCCCCTGCCTACTTTTGTAAATAAGATGCTATTGGAACACGGCTACACCCATTTGTTTTATTAATTGTCTATGGCTGCTTTGGGAACAGGCTGACTAGTTGTGACAGTGACCATATGGCCAAGAGGGCCCTTAGAATCTAAATCAGTAGCTACCTGGCCCTTCACATAAAAGACTGCAGGCCCCAGAGTTAAGCTACAGTGGTTTTCAATGGGCACGATTACAAGACACCCAGTGCTTCTGTGGCCTATGGCTTCTTTAAGACCCGCTGCCACTACTGGTCCAGGATATTACCGAGAAACCTCCCCAGGCTGGCCTGTCAGGGCCTTAGCCTAAAACAGGTCACATGCTTTAACCAGAAGTCCTTTTTACCTATTTACACAGACATAGAAAGTCCCATGGTCTTAACTATCAGAAGAATGTCTATCTTAGGATAAGCATGATTCTTCCTGAATATGCAGTTAGGGTGGATTAGCGAGAATTGTGTATCTGAAACTAACTTCTCATGCTTAGCCAGTGGTATGTTCTCTTATGCTGAGAATAAAGGGACCCGTCTAGAATGAATCTTATCATGACTGAGAAACCTCATATTAATCATACAATATTTTCACGTCATTGTTATCTCCTTTCCTGGTCTTCCCTACCAACCCACCCAGATGGGCTCCCAGGCTACCCCTCCATTGAGCTTTCAGGCATGTTGGAGGCACAATTACACAATGTGTGAACTCCACAACAGCATAAACTAGCATTGCCTTAAAGTGGCTCCACAGTGGCGAACTCCTAATTTTTAAATTATCATGTATTAAATAAAATAAAGTGCTTACCTGAATTATTAAAGTAGTATTGCTGTCCTGGGTAGCCATTATTGGAGGAAAAAATGCCTAAATATAAAGAAAACAGACATTTTAATAGTAGCCATAAGGCTTTTTTTGAGGTATAACCGACAAATGAAAAATTGTATATATTTAGGTTGTGCAATGTGATCTTTAAAGCTGCACACGTGATGATTTAATATACATATACATTATGAAATGACTGCCACAATTAACACATCAATCACCTCACAGTTACCATATTCTGTGTACGTGTGAGAATTCTTAAGGTCTACTCTCTCAGTAAACTTCAAGTATATAACATAGTATTAACTATAGTCACCATGCTGTATACTAGATCCTCAGAACACACTCATCCTATAACTGGAAGCTTATACCCTTTGACCAACATCTCTCTGCTTCCCCCAGCCTCTGGCTACCACTGTTCTACTCTCTGGTTTAGATTCCACATACAAGTGAAATCATACAGTATTTGTCTTTCTCCTTCTGGCTTAATTCACTTAGTGTCAAGTCATCACCTTCCTCTATTTTGTTGCAAACAGAAGGATTTCCTTCTTTGATGCTTGTATAATATTTCATTGTGTAGATATACACTGAGTGGCCAGATTATTATGACCACCTGACGTTTGTAGGCAAATTAGCTATAATTTCGCGCTGAAGTTGCTAGAGGGCCAGACCATTATAAATAGGGAAGCAGGTTGTTTACCACGACAGTAGAAGTGATATTTTTCTGAAGATATGGGTAAACAACACGATTTAACAGCCTTTGAACGTGGGAGATACACACACACACACACACACACACACACACACACACACACACACTGAGTGGCCAGATTATTATGACCTCGCCATCAGTACTTCGTTGGGCCACCTTTCGCCTTCAATACTGCAGCGATTCTTCTTGGCATTGACTCCACGAGATGTTGAAAGGTGATGTGAGGAATCTGACACCAGGCCTAATGAATAGCACTGTCCAGTTCTGTGAGATTTGATGGTTGTGGAACCAGCTGCCTGATAGCTCTTTTAACTTCGTCCCACGAATGCTCAATTGGATTGATATCTGGTGATTATGGGGACCACCTAAGCAAGGTAAAGTCTCCCTCATGTTCCTGAAACCACTCCTGCGCAATACGAGCACCGTGGCATGGCGCATTGTCTTGTTGCAAGAAGCCATCTCCATTGGGATATGCCATCAACATGATAGGATGAACTTGATCAGCAACAATACTTAGATATGTTGTGCTATTCAGATATTGTTCCACACGAATTAAAGAGCCCAAATCATGCCAGGAAAACATGCCCCAAACCATAACACTGCCCCCACCAGCTTGAAGGGTTGTACTCATGTATGTGGGGTGCATGCTTTCATGCTGTTTCCGCCAAATTCTTACTCTGCCATCTGCATGATGCAACTGGAAACATGATTCATTGGACCACATGACTTTTTTCCAGTGCTCGACTGTCAAATCCTTGTGTTCCTGTGCGAATTGGAGACATGTTATCTTGGTAACTGCAGACAGCAAAGGTGTTCGAACAGGCCTTTGGCTTCCATATCCCATACGATGCAGTGTACGGCTAATTTGCCTACAAATGTCAGGTGGTCATAATAATCTGGCCACTCAATGTGTGTGTGTGTGTGTGTGCGTGTGCATGTGCATGCATATATATATATGTATATTTTGTATATATATATATATTTTTTATATATACTCCCGATATTCAAAGATTGAATAATCAG
>NW_005871051.1:23945713-23994882 GCF_000147115.1 Myotis lucifugus | reverse complement strand
TATATCTCCCACATTCAAAGGCTGTTAAATCATGTTGTTTACCCATATCTTCAAAAAAATATCACTTCTACTGTCGTGGTAAACAACCTGCTTCCCTATTTATAATGGTCTGGCCCTCTAGCAACTTCAGCGCAAAATTATAGCTAATTTGCCTACAAACGTCAGGTGGTCATAATAATCTGGCCATTCAGTGTATATCATACATATGTGAGATGTCTATATCTCTATCTACCTATTATGATTGCGGGGGAAATCATCTTTACATATAAAATACTTGCCTACATTTTGTAATGTGTGCAAAAAGCATTACTAACCACTGAATCTTCAGACACACATAGAAAAATGAAACAAAACATTAAACTCCTGAGAATAAATTTTTTCTTTTATCCGTATTGACAGTATTTGGGCAACAAAGCTCATTACTAGATTTCCATTATTAAATTGCATCAAAAATACAATAAAAGTGAACTTTTAATGAAGCTCCTACTGCCTCCTCCAAGCACATACACTGGAAACACAGTCATGAGCAAATATAGGAAAATGCTTAGATGCATCTGCTTAGATGCAATACAGCCTGTAAAAATCATCCAGAGCGAACACAACCTGCTAATAGAGGCAACAGTGCGAGGCCCAGAAAGCTCTCTAATACCATGAATATTATATGATTCTCAAGAACACCAGCCATCGCCACAAACTGTGAAAACAAATTATTTGCGGTTCAAGAAAAGGTAAAATAGTCTCCGAAGATTTCCCATGAATAAAAGATGAAATATTGGAACTCATAGGCCTTTAAAGAAGTGTTTGCAAAATAGTGTCCTTAAAAGTCATAACCAATGTAGATTTTAAATTGAGGCCTAAAAGAATTCATATATTTCGAAATAAAATAAAGTTTTTTCATTGAGCATCAATTTGAAGGAAACAAAAAGAAAAAAAAAATTTGTTAAAGCAGGAGCCACGCTTTAAGCAATAACAGCTCTGGTTTGGCCCTGCATGAATATGTCTCTCTCTCTCTCCAAGGACCTAGTGGTCACTCTGAATTCTTTGTACTTCAGTACAGATTTTTCTTTGTCAACTTTGCCTTGCACATATATGAAATCATGGAATATTGTAGAATAATGCATCACTTTAAACCTACATTCGTTCTCTACATTTTCAAGAAAACCGTGGTTTTCTGTGAGTAGCATTAACATTGAGGGTATACATATAAACCACTCTCTGTCCACAGGAAGCATTAGGTTTAGAATTAGGGTTTTCAGCCTCTCTGGAGTGGTGTGAGGAGCTGTACCAGCTCCTATACTTCTTGTTTTAAGAAGAGACTATTGGGAATTCCTAAGCAGACCCACAGGGTAACTTGGGGTTGCTTCCGTCCCTATTAAAATTAAGATGACCTTCCAACATGTCATGCCGAAGACATTTTGCTCTGTACCTGCACACATTTCCATGATTTTCTTCAGAGGCCCATGAATGTACATGAGTCCAACGAGGATCCCGGCCAGATGCCCGGCGAAGGAGGTCCTAGGGGAGAAGGAGACCCTCTATGAGTGTGCACTCTGCCCGATTACAGGCAGCCTGCCTTCTCCCTAGCCCAGAGCATGTCAATTAGTCACAGGCTTTGTTCCACACCACGTCTTTTATGCTGAGCAGCACGGCACTCAGTCCAAAGAACATTTCCTACCTTAAAGGGAGTGGGGAGGGCATGAATAACAACCACCGCATGTTTAAGATTCAATCTCCCTCCCTGACCAAGAGAAGTGTGCTGGCTCGTTCAGGGCAGTGGAAGCATTTTGTCAAGACAACCCACTAGATTTCTTCCAGTTTTTCTCTGAGGTTCTTATCACAAAATGTAAATGACAATAGTTTTCTCTGAATTAACTCTTAAATCATGCAGCCACGGTGAACACAGTATCTACCTGTGTTTGCAGAGAGCTGTGTTTTTATACATCACTAACCAGTGAAGCTGAGAGCAAGAGACACTCGATGGATGAGATGGAGATGTTCACACACCCACCCCAAAGTCACCTCCCTCTGTCATCTTCATATGTTGCTCAGCGAAGACACATAAATGTAAACTTTAAGCTTGAAAGATGAGTTAGTGCATTAAATTGGCTCTGCTCTTCTTAAGATAGCATCTAACACTGACAATCACTTATACATATGAAGTCAAGGCAAGCCCCAGCTAACTATGTGTGAACAAATAGAAGAATAAATGAAAGAGGACTGACCAGCAGGTCTCCCTGCCTCCAGCTCTTGCTCGTACCGCATCCCACACACCGCCATCAGTGGCCCTTCTGAAACAGAGGGCAAGTCATGCCCATGCCTCTTGGTGAAACTCAGACTTCTCTGCAGCCTGCAGTCACAGCCCTCCAACACTGGGCCTTGCCCATCCTATCCCTTCCCTCCACCTTCACTGTCCATTAAATCCATCGCTCCACCCACACCTAGACCCTCCAAGCGCTGACCAGGGACCACAAGGCTAAGCCAAACTGCACCCCTGTCATAACCCAGGCCCCGGCTGGAGACTGGCTCTTTCCTCCCACCGCCTTCCTTCCTATAAAACAGATCCAGCCTTCTGGGGAGCGAAGGGGTTTACATGCTTTCCTGTCTGTCTCTCTCTCTTACAAACCCCGAGGACAGGCTTATTCATATGTATGCTAAACTGGGAGGTAAAAGAAACCCAACAACCAAAAAGGTCAAGTAGGTGACTACATTTCCCTGGTTTGGGGAAATGGCCCCTCACTCCAGAAGAGGGGCACCTGCAAGTTATCAAGGAGCCAATGTAAACTCCAGGAGCAGCGTGATTTTTGTGATTTTCGCACACCTATCACACACACCTAGGACAGTGCTTGGCACCGGACAGACACTCCAGTATGTGTTGAATGAATGGCTTGAGTGTCCCAAGATGGTTTCATCAAGACCACCAGTAGGCAAGTTAAAAACACTAGATCTGCAACTTAGAGGGCTCGCTGAGCCATGGCAGTGACGAGGCTGAGGTTCACACACAAGACCTAGAATCAAAACCACATGCCGCCTACCACAGCAGCAACTGACAGAGGAAAGGGGCCCTGGGGTACAGGCAAGGCAGCAACAAGAACTTTTCATTGTCTCGGGGCTAGTGAAAGACTTGTGGGCTCCCAGGGAAAAGAACAGGCAGAGAAAAGAGGAAAGGAAGCCTTCTGTAGACAGGATGGCACTGAGGCTCGTCCCCATTTGCCAATTCAATCACACCATTGCCCAACCCCTGCATATGCCACACACACACTGAAAGCCATGAGCACATGTGCATGTGTGCACACACACACACACATGTACACACACTATACACACAAGCATTTTTTCAGGAGAGCTATTATTTTCATCAAATATAGGTACCTACCTCCTAGGATGTGTAATTTGATAATAAAAATACAAGATCAGACACTTGGTTTCCCATTTCCAAAGAATAGCATAAACTGTGCTTCTCTTTAGCTTTTCCAAAAAATAAAATAGAGCTTGTTTTATTCTACTTTTAGGCTAAATAATACACTCCAACTAGTTCTAGGAATGGCAAAGAAAGTGGTAGTTTGAGGGATACAAGAAAAAAAAAGGCCAGAATCAATTTTTAAAATAGTAACCTCAATTTAACTGAAAAGAATAAAATAACATCAATAATTTTGAAACTTTCTAAACCAATCTTTATGGTGAATCAAATAGCTCTAAAAATAACATGGAAGAAAATTTCATTTTAAAACCCCAACCTATCAAACAATCAATCTTGAATTTCATTTACAATTTAGAGTACAATACAGTTCAATGAATTCTTCATCTCTCTACATGGGTTTGTAGAAGTTTTAGCTGTAATCTAATTGTCCTAATATAATTGCGAATAACTTGGAAAGGGAGGCTGACAGGCCAGAGACCATATTGCATTATCCTCCAATATTCAGCATTTGTCACAAAAGTCCCTTCTCAAAACTCTAGCTGTCCGTATTTCATGCTGTTACCATTGTAATTAGCTAGTTATTAATAATAGAAAAGCAAAAGGGAGGCCAGACATTATAAGCAGGGCCATCTGGGCAGCTTCACCAGGAAGCTGCAACTTTGCCCAGATCCGCTTCCTGAAGATCACTGAGGGAAGGGGTCCAACAACGGGAAGATGGACGTATGCACAGTAAAGTCGGGGTGACATGGGGAAAGTGCCTGTCAGTCTAACCTGGAAACAAAGATCATTGGCTAAGGGGGTGGAGCCAATGCAAGCCTGTGAAATTTGGGAATACATAATCCACAGACAAAGGAATTCTCTCTCTCTTGGCTCTCTTGTTCCTCTGGCTTCGCTCCTGCTTCCATGCATTCGCCTGTGCTTCCTCCATAGCCATGTGGCCCTAGAAGTCACATGACCCACGACCATGACGACCCCCATGCAATGGACTATAGCTGGGAGCACAAACTAAGCTAACCTGATACAGGACTGGACTGTGCTCCGGCACAGAAGGAAACTCTGGGCATTGGCTCTTATCCTAGCTCTGCTGAAGACACAGCTGGCCTTCTCCCATGGAGGGACAGAGGAAGAGGAGACCTTGGAAACTCAGGGTTTACTTCCATGCAAATAAATGCCACTCATTCTCCCTGTGAGCCTCAGAAAATTCCTTTTCTTGTGACATTGCAAGAAGCCCACTTCCACTGGCAACAGGTGGGGATGTGGAAAGCTCTCAACTGATAACATTTTCAGCTCTATACTAGTAAAAAGTATTCTTTTTTAAAAAAAAAAATAAAAGTATGAAGAGAATATGATTTTATTCAATCAAAACTGAGAATATCTTGATATTACACATAAAAGGGGGAGGATCCCACCAATGAAAAAAGGAAGCATATGCTAATTTCAAGAAGTATATTAACTTTCTCCATGCCACTGGGAACCACCTGACAAAGGAGCTCCCTTTGCCCTCTACGAGATACCTTTTACCCTGTCCTGGGAGAGGAAATGGACCAGCAGAGAGAAGATGGAAATGGGACCGGGGACTATCTTCTCCCAGCAGCACTGGGATCAGGGCACTTCATCCTTGCCCCTGGCCGTGCTGTGGAGGTACAAGGAGGCCCTGGGGAAGAAGCCATCTGCGTCCTCTAATCAGTGGCTGGGATCTACCTTCAAATGTAACAGCTTTAGAAACAGATTGTGTTCTTATGATCATAAGTATACATGCAAAACAGACATTTTGATGTTTGAGATGTCTGAGGAAACCCGTGTGGTCACAGCAGCCTTCCTGAAGATGTGGGCTCAACTCTGTTCTAGGTTCTGCCTGGAGGATGACACCTTAAGGGACAGGCAGGGAAAACCCTGCTCTTAGAAACAGCTTCCTTTAGACCTTACTAGGTCCTGGGCCAAGACTGAAGATTTGGTTACATCCTGCCACCCTCTATCCTAAGTCAGAGTCATTCCTCAGGGACAGTACCACCATATTCAACTTTATATTCGTGACCACACCTGACGCAGTAAACAGCCTGACACTAACACTCAATAAATAACTACTGAACGGGTGGAGGAGTGGAATTAAAATTACACACAGAAGGCACATATTTAACATACATTACAATTGCATTACAAAAATCCCAAGTTACACATGGTCTCCATAGCTGTATTAGTATAAAATTTCACTGGGAGAGGTAATAATTGAACTAACCCCCTCCCCTTAAACAATGTATGACACAAAACATGTGCTCAACAAAACAATAGCACCAAACCTATTATTATCCCTAAAATCGGTCACTTAGAAGAGCTTTATTTCTTTTGATAGCTCAATAGTAACTCCCTCTAGAAAATCATAACAGCTATAATCAAATACTGACTGTGGTGGTGAGATACAAGCATAAGGGCCAGATACATCACCGCGTTGTATAGCCACACAGATTGTGCACTGCACAGACAAACCACAATGAGAAGAAAAGTAATTTATCCAGGGCCTCAATAGTTCCACAAATATTGGACATATCCACTATTCAAATTTAGGTAATCAAATCTCAACTTCAGAGTGACTATTGATATAATTTCATTTATTAGGGGACAATACCTTAATCCAGTAGTTCTTTTTTTAGTTAATCCTCACCCAAGGATATTTTTTTTAATTGATTTTTAGAGAGAGTGCAAGGGAGGGAGAGGGGAAAGAGAGAGAGAGAAAAACATCAATGTGAGAGAGACACATCAATCGGTTGCCTCCTGCACACGTGGCCCTTGACCAGGAATTGAACCCAGACCCATTGGTCTGAGGGATGATGCTCTAACCACTGAGCAACCGGCCAGGACAACCCAGTCGTTCTTAAACTTATTCAGGTTCTGAGCCTCTTTAAATGCCGATGAAAGCTATGAATCCTGTCAGCAGAGAAACTTCCCAGACACAAAATAATTTTAAGAAGTTCACAGATGGCTTGAATTCTATCCACGGACCTCTGGTTAAATACCCTGAAGTGAAAATAATCATTCCAGACAGAAGAATTTCACATTAAGCACCAAGTCTAAGTAGTTATATACTCAATTGGAAAAACATTCCATTTGTACTCAAATCCGAACACAGAGGCAGCCATTTATTTAGATTATTTAAGTTTATTAACATGTCCAGTTTCTTTGTTGTGCCATTGCTCTGGAATGGTGTAACCTACTTCTGAGTTCACTTCCCTTTTTGCTAGAATCCCACTTTCAGTCATTCTTTCAGTTAGAGGCCCAGGGTAGAAAACTCTGCTGGTCTCTGTACGTCCAAAAAGGTCTTTATTTCTGTTTCCTATTTTGATAATAAGTACAGGCTCTACTGGTGCTGCTGAGAAATGCCAACCAGTCTTTCTTCTGTAGGCAATTTATTTGTCGTTTCTCTCAGCTTTTAAGATGTTCTCTTTATTTTGGATACACTGTCATTACACCACAATCATTCCAATTGTCGGTTCATTTCATTTCCCCTCCTTGACATTTGCTGTGCTTTTTCTATCTGAGGTCTCATGTCCTCCTCCACTTCTGAAAAACTATGGAAAGCCATTACTTGTGTCTTTCTAGCTATGCAGCAGTCACACACTTTCTGACACAGAGAGGGGTTCACTATGTGTTTATGGCAAAAAAAAAAAAGAAAGTTAAAATCTAATCGATGTTGCTATACACTACTTCTAAAGGATAGTGATGGGGAAAGGGTAATTTGGGAACAAAACTAAAATTAAGATATGTCGATTATATCTCAAAGCTGGAAAAAAAAGATAGTGTGGGTTTCAGTTATGCAAATTGTATGCAGATATTAACACTAACACACAGTGTTCTTTCCTATTATGCCAGCATAAAGTGATCCTCACTCCTCTGAGAGGCAATTTGTAAGGCTGAGCTAAGTGATTATGCAAAATGTTCCCATGCTACTGTTAAAGGATCAAAAGCTAAAGCTATGACTGAAAGCTGTGACAGGCTATAAAGGTCCTCCTCTGTTAAATGGCAAATTCTTTCCACAGTTGAAGAGGCTGCCCTCTCAGGCATAGCTCAGGGAGCAGAAAATGTATTACCCTAAGACATAATCTCCCAGTGTGTACTGAATGACCTCATTAAGGATGCAACTTGATGGAGACACAGTGTTGGACAAGGGAAGAGAACAGGTGAGGTAAGACGCAGTCAGCTAGAGGTGGCCTATTGTATTGTACATTTCACCATTTCCTCCTGTAAAAGCAGTTACTACCAGCGGGGGATTGAGCTGATCAGGAGTTCTGGGTCTTGGACGTTACAGCACCAAGAGGTGGTGAGAACTTTTCAGGTCAGTGAACATTAATGCCATTGGGGAAGATCTCAATAGGATTGCTTCTTCCCTAGATAAACTGCTCTTAAACTGTTTTCTACCCTTGATGCTTTCTTCAACCACCATGGTAGCACGTGTCTTTGGCAAAGGCAATTTGGGAGAGACTTGGTCTATATGTCCTTTCTCTTTACCAATATTACATTTGCCCAACGGTAGCTACATTGGCAATGCAACCTCTACTATCCATGTTGATTTACTGAACATGGCACCAACCTCAGGCATTGGGCTGGGAGCTGACCACTGACATTTACTTAAGTCCCAGACAAACACAATCTAGACAAAAACAAGGATACTGCAAAGGTAGAAGCCCCTTTACAAAAGAACTTGCTAGATCAAAGGTGATGCCTCAATTCCTTGACTCTCAATTCCATGAAGTCCAGGTGAAGACTGATGGCAGCTTAGAAGACGGTGGTGGCAACAGAGGTGGTGAGAGTGGCTTGGTGTCTATTTTGTTGGCAGAGATAAAAGGACTTGCTGATGGATTCATTGTGGAGGAGGGAAAGGGAGAAGCAGGCTTCTGACTCATGCAACGGTAGGGATGATGGAACCACCTACTTGGTGGGAAGAGATTCAAGAGCTCAGTTTTGGTGTATTCACTTTGAGATGCCTGCAACACAACTAGAGATATCTGATAGAGTAGTCAGTAGGTAGCTGGATACCAACTTGGAAACTCAGAGGAAGAATGGTTCAAAATATGCCTCCCATATTTCACTTAACTCCTAGAATATTTGTATACAATTTAACTAAAATGGTCTATCTATCTGTCTACCTATAATGTAGAACACATTATACACACACAAATATATATATATTGAAAAACAAGATTTAAAAGAAATACATAAACACAGTAACAGATAATATGGGGGGTAACATCCTCCCTTCTATTTTTCAAACTTCTTGTAATAGTGTTTAAGAAATTTCATTATATTATTTTTTCTATCAGAACAGCAACTGAGAAAGGCTCTCGTGTAAAGGACAGACTTTCTCTCACCAATGTGGTGGAGAAATCTAAGTATTTCCGTTGTTGTTGGGTAAATTGTTAAGGACACTTTCCCTCATGTGGCACGTGCACGTGTTTTTAAATAGCACTCAGATGAAAATCATAATCGCTAGTTCTGTGGTATTTACCAAGTTTCTTTAGAATCTGTGTTATTCAAATCTCCTTCAAAACAAGATGAAAGGTTGTGCCAAATAAATGAAAACACAGGTAAGTGAATGGTACACAAATGAACAAGAATCTCCCCACACATATGCTTAATGGAGGCACAGATGTTAAAGACTCAGCACAACACTGTGGGTGAGGCCTGTGTTCTTTTCCTCATCAGACACTTCACACAACTAGACACATCCTGGAGTTCCCTTTCCCATACCTTCCATATTCACTATTGACTGAATTCCACTTGCCATGACTCTCACCTGCTCTGCACCACCCGGCTCCCACGCCAGCCCTTGGGACTATCTAGGAAAGTGGTTGAGAGCACAGGTACTGGACTTAGACTGCCCAGGACTGAATGCTGGGTCCGTCGATGTGAACTTCACGAGCTCTCATCACTTCCAACGCCTTAGCCAGGCTTCTTTCTGGCTTGGTCAACCTTGCCCTGCTCCAGCCAACACTGGGACAAACAAGCCTGTGCTCTAACAAGAAAGCCTGATACCAATCCATATGCCTTTGGGTAACTCGCCAGTGTTTCCAGAATAAAATACAAGCGAGGCTTGTTATACCCATCAAGCCCCTCTTTAACCTTCTCTCTACTGCCAGCCCCCAGCGCTATGCCACCCCAAGTTTGAGCCATCCACAAAAGCCATGCATCCACCCTTCATGACTTTGTATGCACCAAGCCCTCTGCTCTCCACATCACCCGCTAAGCCCTAGCCAAACAGCCCTCCTGATCACCCTGGGCCCTGCTTGCCCTACAGATGGGCGGGGCTGCTCCTTGGCTCCTGTGGTATCTTGTGTTCCTCTCACATTCGGCTCCATCCTCATTTGCTGATTTGTCTGCTATCACCCCACTGCTTAATCTAGTGGCCTCAACCCAATCATCCCAAGGCCTCCTTAAACCCAAATATCTTGTAATGCTTTCTCTACCTTCTTGAAATGGAATAAATAAGACACCTACACACATACTTTTAAAAACACAGATGCATCCACATGTACAATCTCAGCTCAACATTGTAGGAGTAACATAAGAAGGTACTATGAGTTATAAATGCTCAGGCACAGCACCAGCAGAAGGCTGTGATGTGGCCCTCCGCCTGCTGCTATGTATGTAATCTGCATGAAGGCGAGAATAACAAATGCAGGTGGACAGAGATGGGCTTTCCGTGACTCAAACACCATCTGCAGGGCTCCATCGGCAACATGATTTTATGGAGGCTAAGTAACTTTTGACTCCAAATAAAGTAAAGTCAAATTCTCCCTTAAGTTGCATTTACAGATCAATTTACCATTTTCTTGGAAAAGTCACTGTAAATTAAATCCATGCCAAAAACAGAAAATCTTTGTGTGCATATGAAAAACACAACTAGGTTTTAGGCTCGGATAATCATAAACAGCACTTTCGCCTACATAAATGTCCTTTCAACAGACTGGGGGGGGGGGGGGTGTATGTGCAGGACCATTCTTGGTATAGGGACTGTCTTGCACACTGTAGGACAGCTGGTACCTCTGTCCCCTGCTCACCAAATGCCAGTAGCACCCTCCCCCCCACTATCATTAATCATTATAACTAAAAACAACCCTGCCATTTTCCAAAGTCCTTCCTGGGGACCAAGCCACCTATCCCAGTGGAGAAACCACAGTGAATGTTTGTTGAATTGATGACCTTTAATCTTTAGGCCTCAAGAATATTTCTTTTAAAACTATTTCTCATGTGACTACACTATACACAAATTCCACAAATTCCAAGTAAATCTACAACATCTTGAACTGATATGCAAGAAAACTTCCCACCACAACTGAGATGCACATGGGGAGTTGGAATATTTGAAAGAAGCCGTGATCACTTCCACATTGCACTGTGGTAGAATAAATGCAACTTGGCACGTGAAGAACGCTCCGCCATCTGCTATTACTATAGACGAAAATATTTCTGGATACCACATGAATGACTATTTGCATATCACCTCCAAAAAGTAAATGTAAAATGAAAGAGAAGTTGGATTGTTTATAGCCTGATTTTAACAAGCGCTGGTGCTATGAAGCAAATAGATGTTCCTATGCTTAGCCTTTAAAGACATTTACAGAAGCAATGTCATACCTGAAAATCTCCGGATAACTGGGCTCTCTGAGGTTGCAGTCACTTAAGCCTGGCTTAGGTGACCTTGATGAATGGGAGCTCATTATAAGGATACACAAGGAAGAAAGGACAGCAGGGAACAGTCTCAACTGTGAACTATGCAAATGAATTCTAAACTTGCCCTGTACCCATAATAACATGAATGAACTGGCTGCCCTTTGCCAGACTGTAGTCTTGACCCACTGGTTCTCCATGCTGGCTGTGATTAAAATCTTGTAAAGAAGTTTTTAAAATTACAGTTCCTTGGACTATACTCCCAGAAATTCTGCAAATATTGTTCTGAGATGAGAGACCCTGGCATTGTTTTGTTTGGTTGGTTATTTTTCTGTTTGTTTTATTGTTTTTAATTCCCCAATAAATTTTAATGTGTTGATTGATCTTAAGCCAAAGTTCAAATCTAATGGCGAGATTTTAGCTGCTATAGTAGGCCAATAAGAAAAAACATTTTTGAGTGTAGGCAACACTCTTCACCCTACAAATTACTCAACAGAAGGGACATCTGTTTCCCTTCTTGGTAAATTGGTCTTAATATATTCTACTGTAATGCTGCAAGAGAGTAAGTATAGCTTTGAAAACTCATGCAAGGAAACACATGAACTTACTTCAAAAGATTTACAAGTTCTTTGGACCTATAAAAACCTGATACTTCAGCTAGTGTGTCTCATATCCAAGAAAGTCATATACACATGGCCAAAGATGAGAATAGTAAAGAGTTAGGGTAATCCCTGAATCCCCAGATCCAACACAAAGACTGGGAAACAAATCTGGATCATAAAGTTAGCCTGTAGTTTCAGAAAAATTAAGTTCTACTTTCGGTTAAATCTGGTCTGAATAAAACTTCTGACTATGAATGCCCCACCTATGGTATGACTCAGACCTGGGCCTGCATTGACATCACATGCTGCTTCTGCAGCAGCTTTGTTGATATGCCTGGAAGGCACAGTTCATGTTAAACAAGGGCACAGAACCACCAGCTACACAGTTCTGAAAACTGCCCAATAGAGCAGAATCTGTTCATGCAATGCAACCTGCTAGGCTGAACATCTGTGAACAAAAGTAACCCTACCGAAGCCACGAGACCCATATGGACTCATTTCAGCACTGTCACCTTCAAAGAAACAGTCCCAATGCCAATGGAGGCCCAATGGCAGCTGGGGCACAGGCACAGGACCTGCACTTGGCCAATGGGGTACACCGTGTATTTAATCTTTAGAATCTAGTGATGGGAGCCTAAGAGGCAGTGGTAACAAATGTGCGTCCAGCTCTCACAGGTTTTCCAGCCCAGTACTACTTCAATATTCTCAGCAATTTTTAAAGCAACCCGATACCCTTCCAGTAAATCCTTTGTGTTTAAGCTTGCCAGAGTTCATTTCTACTATTTTCAACCAAGAATCCCAACTGATAGGGTACAGATACATATAAGGATGCTGCGGAAATAACTCAATTTTCTCTAGACTTGCTCTCCTTGGGATGATGCAAGATAGGAGATGCTGGTCCACTCTGTCACCAGGTGTAAAGAATGTTCCTGAGAATGAAGCTGTAGTGGACAGATTCTAAGAGGGGCCCTGATTACCCCTGATCCCTGGTATTCACGCTCTTCCTAATCCTTTCTCCCTGAGCCTGGTCAGAACCTGTGATTTGCTTCTAACCACTAGAATATAGCATGCCACTTCCACAATTATGTTTCATAAAACTATAATTTCTGCCTTGCTAGTGAACTCTTCCTCACTGGCTCTGATGAAGGAAGCTGCTAAACTGTGAGCTGCTATATGGAGAGATTCAAGAGGCCTGACAGCTGACAGCAAGGCTCTCAGTCAAATAACCCACCAAGAACTGAGTTCTTTCAAAACCACAGAAGCTTGGCAGCATGTCCTTCCCCAGGCAAGCTTTCAGATGAAACCTCAGTGCTGCCTAACACTTTTGTTGTAATCTTTGTTGAGAAAGCCTGAAGACAGAGACCCAGGACAACTGTGCCTAACCTCCTGACCCACAAATACCATGAGATCATAAGTATGTGTAGTTTTAAGACATGACATTTGATATAATTTGTCACATAGCAATAGATGACTAATATGAAGTCAACACAGGAAAAAAAAATAGAGCCAGGATATAGAGACAGAATCCTGATGACATTGTTTGAGCCCCTGAGTCCCACATGAGAAGTCTTTGGAACCCTGAAATGCACCACTGAAAATTTTAATGATATAAGCCAATAGTGATCCTTTTCTTTGATTAAATAGGTTTAAATGGGGTTTCTTTCCATTGTAAGCAAAAGAATCTTGACTCAGATATCTAAATATGACAGAGGCATATGGAATTAACAGATCTCTAAGTCTTGAGGAGAATTCTGTTGTGCACTATTTCAGCTCCAGGTGGGATGGAAAACTTGAGGGTTCAAATGTTACCACACTGAAGAAATATCAACCCAGTGTTCAGATCATTAAGTTAATTTCTAAAACCTATACCCATGTAGTAGATACAGCTCTATTCCTCATGTGTGGGAGACAATAAAAATATTATTGTGAGTGTTCCATATAATGCCTGATACAGATATTAAACAAAATGTGAGTAGAAATCCAAGTATCTTAGATTTTAAAACTGAGAAATGCTACTTTTAAGTATTCATTTACTTTCTCTATTAAAGTGGTTTTTAAATCCATAGATACTTTATTCAGTAAGTTGTCAGCAAATACGTCCAAGGAGATGGTTCTGAAGGACTTTGACATGCTCTCTGGCTTGGGCTTTATCAGCCATTCTTCTTGTACTCACAGAGGACAACTCATGGGTACTAAAATGTTGGTAGCTCTTCCAATAAGCCCATCACCGATTTCTGGACTTTCCTTGTGTTAACTTTTTAATCCTCCCAACAAGCCCATGAAATGGGTACTATTATTGGCCCCATTTTACAGATAAAGAACTGAGGCTTAGAGAAAGAAATAAAACCAAGGGCTAGGATTATGAAATGGAAATCTAGGAGAACATGGGAATACATCATCCCTAGTACTCCCTCACTGATGGATATACTACCCTGCCTTCGCTCAGCATCTGTACGTCGGGAAAAGTAGAATTAGGATATATAATCTGCAAATGAGGAATATGAGAACAAGATTCTAAAAGTGACTAGGAGCAATATAATTGCTCATGTAACACAGTCTAACAACACAATGGATCATGTTTGGACCCACAAAACACTTCCAAATAATGAAATAATCTACTCTGATTTCTAATTTGTATTCCTCAACAAAATTTTTCAAAAAACAATATGTGGCTTCTTCAAATCTACTAAAAGATGTTGTTTCACTACATGGTTTTAATCTCCTTTACTGTTTTCTAAGATTTTTAGCTGCCCTTGCCTCATTCAATCCTCGTTTTACTATAGAGTCTTTGGTGAACCTTAAGAAAAGTAAATTGAAACTAAAATGCAAAAGTCTACAAAATTTAGATCAAAAAGGGACCTGAAGTCATCATTAAAAATGAAGATCTCTGAGGAGGAACTTGGAGAATATGGAGCACATATGGAATACCGCTCTCATTAGCTGGGCAGGCCACCACCCAGGTCAGCAACACCAACTCTGCTGAGTCTTCTCAGATGGAATATGCAGAATGGGTCAGCTCTACAGTATTTGCAATGCCATTACAAACAATGTGTGTACAGTGCACAACCAGCACACTCAGACCACCGACAGCATTCACATTCAGTGTATGCAGAGGGACACCAGAGTGGAATTTATGAATTTTAAATGAGCCTTTACCATTTCTTAAGGGAAATATCTAAAATGAGTGCTACAATGCAAAAAGCTGTCAACCTAATGTGCCAAGACAAGTGTTTTCACCCTCCCTGTGTCTGTCTAACTATAATCCTCCAATTACTGTGGCTGTGACTTCAGCCATTCCCCAAACCCTGCAAACACACCTTAAGTCTTTTGCCATGAAAGCTACTAATGCCTAACTCTGAGAGTCTCAGATTAGAGATTTGATAAATGTACAACATGACTAATACCACTATTGCTAGTGTAAGACACTGACTGAGGAAAACAAAACCCAGTAATAGTCATAAAGATGATGATGGCGATGAAGAAAATTTTTTTCTACCTTCAGAAAAACCACCACTCTTTATTGGCAGGAAGAAGAGCTGTATACAGTGCTATGCATTCCACTTAGCCGTGGCACATACATACATTTTCCTCTGTCA
The DNA here is from genome assembly GCF_000147115.1 of Myotis lucifugus. Classification (NCBI taxonomy): domain Eukaryota; kingdom Metazoa; phylum Chordata; class Mammalia; order Chiroptera; family Vespertilionidae; genus Myotis; species Myotis lucifugus. Next base: position 23,979,607 of record NW_005871051.1, on the reverse strand, counting down.
TTCCTTAAGAAACCGGGAATAAGATCAGGAGAAAAATGAGAGTCTCAAGTAGACTCAATGAGAAATTTGGCCAAGACTCATAATAATCTATGAATCAGAGTTTTGTATTAGGATGGAGACTCTTATTATTCCACAGTGCTGCTCACCAACTCACTATGGACTGGATGGGCAAGTTCCGAGGTCTCGAACACTCATTCGAAGTGAACTATCTCCCATGCCCACCCTGTCCTCACTTCTCATTCAGCTGCACATGGGAGGGAAGAAAAGGGAAGGAGGCTGCCAGGAGTCAGCCATCAAGTTAGATAAACCAGACAGGTCTTGATACCAGAAACCAATTTCACCATAAGTGCACGTGTAGCATCTATGTTGAAATGACTTCAAGACAATTCTCTAATGGGAAAATGCAAAAAGAAAACATTAGTAACGGAATTTCATCACCACTACACTGGTTATTAGTAAAAAGATGGATCGGAATAGTGTTCATTTTTAATTCATAGACTCGACTTGTATATTCAGTACAAAAGAGCACAGCAGGTTTATAAAGTCACTTTTCTGCTGCCTGCTTAGTACTGAATTATTTAAAACTCATTTTAAAACACACACATACACCTGACAGCTTTTAAAATACTGTTTGACAACAGCATTTTCAACATCTATAAAAATATATGCTAGAAAGGCAGGCTCTGTATGCACTGTCTTTCATTAGCAAGCCCGCGAGTATTTTTACCCACTGGTGCCTCACACGTCACAGGATCACTCGTGAGGAATAGGAAGCATGACCCTTTGTTCAGAGTTAAGAGAACTTGGAATATATCATCCAGTGGATTCATACCACCCTCAAAGTACAGTTAACCAGTTCATCAAAAATCTGCATAATGCCAGTTACACTGAAGTTACCCCTCAAAAGTTACAGGGTCATAAGTCCTCCACAAACTGACACTATAACAGTGTTCTCCAGGTAGGAACTGAGTGAATGCTGCACTCCTGATACTAATACAAAATAATATTGAATGTAAAAAAATAAAAAAAATAAAAAACCTGAGAGATAAACTCTACAACTTCTGATGCAATAGTGATGCAGCAGTTGGAATACATCAGGGAAATATAAAAGACTTTTAAAAAATACATAAATATTGTTTGGATCACAAAATGTCCATGTTTTCTTTTAAAAAGAAAATTTGGTTTTAATAAATTAATCCAAGTTTTAACATACACACACACACACACTCACTCACACTCACAAATGGTTCTCTCTTAAAACAGAAAAAGATACCCTCTTTTACAACCTTCTAGAAGTTGATGTAGGTTGCTGTATTTCTATGTTTACATCTTCTTTTTAATATCTACTGTTTCAAGTTTCCCTTGTAATAATCGTAATTCAATTTGCCACAGGCTTCCTACTTTATTTGCCTTTTCAAAGATATGGTTCTTCAAGGATCAATTCTATCATTTTTATTCTTTTTGTTTATTAAATTTTGTTTTTATCAGTATCAATTCCACTTCCTCTAATCTTTTGTTACTTCTCCAGCCTCTTAAGCTGAGGGCTTAAACTATTTCCTTTTAAACTTTCTTGCTATATTATAAAAAACATTTAAGAGTTTGCCATAGCCCAAGGGTTAGATATGGAGTGTTCTTACCATTCATTTTATTTTATTTATTTGCTGCAAAAAGCTTTATTGTTTCATTTGGTCCAATGGCGTCCTGAGTTTTGCCCCACTCATCCTGGGGAGGCTTCAGCACATCCTGGAAGAGAATGCGGCCACCGCGCTGGCTTTGCAACTTTAAGAGACGCTCAGTGCCTCCGTGCTTCTCCACCAACTCCAGGAAGAAGTGGTCCATGCCCTCCAGAGCCACAGCATCATGGTGGAAATAGAAGCCCAGAGAGAGGTAGGTGTGGGAGGCCCGCAGATGCAGGTTGGCCAGGTGGTTGACTGCCACCTCCACCTCGGTGGAATAATTCTGACAAATGTGGGAGCTCATAGGTGATCAGCAAGAGACAGATCCGGGACCGCCGAGGGCACTGCCATTTTTATGTATTTTATATATTTCTTCCCAACTCAATAATTGAACATTTTCTCTCACACATTCTTAGACATTTTATAGAGATTATATTTATGTCTCCTAAACATAAACTATTAAAAATTTGTTTTGGAGTATAGTGAGGTAAAGCTCTATCTTTACTTTCTTCCAAATGATTAGAACATTCACATACCATTTAACTAAATAAACCTATGTTCCCTACTGATTTTTCTTATTATCTTTACTATGTTAGTGGCCTATTTATTTATTATTATGTTTGTGATCTATTTTATCTTTAAAAATGTAGAAAAAAAGTGTTTTAGAGTCAAAGAACTAGGATAACACAAATAGTAGGAGAGACATATATTGCTAGAAGTAAAACGTGTTATTTATTTGACCTGGGTGTTATAAATGACTACAAAATTAAAATGCTCTTCTCTTGAATCCAGAGGGGAACAATGTCCACTTAAAGAGAGATAAATTAGCATCAAATTATTTCATGTCTTCTGTACGCTAATGAGAAGCCAACTTTAAATGGAAGAAGTGTTCAGCAGTCTGCAGCCTGTCCTCAGCTGGTTATCACAGAATAATTGATATACTAATGATTTCAACTCATAGCACAGACTGTCTGCATTTTGCATAATTTGAACCAAATCTGAATGTAAATGGAAAACAGTCCTCTTGCCTATTTAACTCTCCTGACTTTTAACTAAAAGTCACTTAATTCTGCAGAAGAGGAAGGGGAAAATTAGCAAATATAAAGAACTTTCTATTTAAAAACATTCCTCCTTAGACTGAAATGGGAAGAATTAAGTAAATGCATCTGAAATCTCCAGAGATGTGATTTATCATCTTATTAGTTGAGAGTGAATATTTAATTGTGTAACATTTATCTCCAATAGTGTCTCCTTGAAAAAAAAATCCAAATAGGCCAAAGTGCATATTCTAAATACTCCAAAGGGAAATAAATGTGCTTCACAGGGTTCATTATTTTTTAATGAAACAATATTAGTAGGAAAAAAATCAAGTCAAAATAATTGCTCCATTTGGTAATTAACTTTTGAGATTAAAAACACCCTTTTTCTGTAAAACACATTACACAGCTCTTCAATTTAATATGATGCACTTACTGACCACCTTTTAACCCAGAAAAAATGACTTTGTTCAAATTTTTTTAAAAAGTATCTTTTAAAAATAACATTCAGTCATCCTTACCTGGGACATCCAACATAGTAAACCCAAATCTTGTACCTGTCACCAAGTCACCAGAATTGATCATTAACAAGCCTAGTTAGTTAAGTACAGATTAGATAGGTGTTACCATCCACACACCGGCAATTACATCACAGCATGATGGCCAATTAGTTTCAACCTGGGTAGTGAACCTTATTCCTGACAACTCTGTGTTCAACTGAAAAACAGATGCTTCCTTATTTCCACCCACTGCTCTTCTCTTTTATTCAGCGCCAGCCAATTGGGCAAAGCAGGCCCTAAAGAAGGTCTGACTGATTTAAAGACAGCAGGGGTCCTCCATGCCGGTCCTTGCTGGTTGTGATGGAAATTTCTCATACCTACCTTTGTGTATGACATATACATCTCAAAGTGGAACCACAGCAGGACTGTCCAATTACAGAAAACAACATGTGTTCAGACACCTAAATTAGCACTTGCTTAGAAACCAGGTTATGTGGCTAATTGAACACTGCTTCTGAATCACATGAGGACAAATGACAGGAAGTTAACTCTCATTCACAGACATTCAAAAATGGTATTTTGTATGAATAATAAAACCAAAATAAAGCGAACTGTCACAAGGAAGACAAGCTGCACTGAACTGTGTCCCCATCCAAATTCCTATGTTGAAGCCCTAATTCCCAATGTGATTGTAGGTAGAGGTGGGGCCTTTGGGAGATAATTAGGTTTAGATGAGGCCATAGGGCAGGGCCCTGCTGATGGCATTAGTGCTCTTATAAAGAGACACCAGAGAGCACAATCGCTCTCCTCTCATGCTTTTGCTCCCTGCTACATGAGGACACGATGAGAACTCTGCAAACCAGGAAGAGAGTCCTCACTGGAAACTGACCAGGCTGGCACCTTGAACTTGGACTTGTAGTCTCTAGAACTGGGAGAAAATAAACTTCTGTTATTTAAGCCAACACAGTTTATGGTATTTTTGTATGGACAGCCCAAGCTATGACAGGAGTCTAAAGAGATATGAAGAATAAATGTTATGTGTCATACTGAATGAGATCCTGGAACAGAAACACTAGGGAAATTTGAATAGTGTAGTTAATAATAATGTGTCGATATTGGCATGTTAATTATAACAAATGTACCATACTAATGTTAAGATAATAATGTGGTGAGACTGGGTGCAGGTTATATGGGAGCTTCCTGTATATTGCCCCAACTTTTCTGTAAACCTAAAATAATTGTAAAAAATAAAATTTATTTAAAATACATACATAAATAAAACCTATGTCTTTGCTCTCCCTCCAAACAATACATCTTATCATTTCTTTATTTTCAGTGTAAAAGACTTTCTGTTCTTAGGTACAGTTGAGAATAAATCATTATCTATTAACAACAGCAAAAAAAAAAAAAATCCCATAAGCATTGTCTTAGCTATTATTTATAGGATCTGAAATTGTACTATATACTTAAGGTCTCTTAGTTTACATAATCTAATAAGAAAGACCTCTTGGAATTTAATATAAACCATCCTTAACACTAAACAATTACAGCTTCTTGAAAATACACAGAGAACACAAACAGACAAACCATATACAGGGAAAAACAATTTACTTAAAAAAAAGTTATCCCATTTCACTAATAAAAGAATTGTAAATAACAGCAATAAAATAATTCTGTTACATATAAAATTTCTTAAAACATCAGAACGGACAGAAAGTGAGGAAGTGGACACTTTCATATGCTGTTGGCAGTACAAATTAAGAGCCATGAAAATAGTTCAAACTCTTAACCCCTGATTCCATGTCTGGGAATCTACTCCAAGGACATATTCGGGCCTGGGAGCCAAGATAATGCTCTGACAGAAATCCTCACTTGTAAGTTGAATGATTCGGTAGTAAAATTAGTGAAAGAGATAATAAACTAAAGGAAGGAAGTACAACAGACACCATTATGTAGCCATTAAAACTGAAGCTTTTGAAGAACTGTGCTTATAACAAGTTAAATGAAAGTGTAGAAGATATAACTCTGCATGAGGGTAGGGGTGTGTGATAGCAGAATTCTAATAGTAATTTTCTCTGGGTAGGAGATGATGGAAAATTTGTTTTTTTCATCATACATTTATATACTTTCAACTCTTCTATAATAAATATGTTGTTCTTTCAATTAGGAATGGGGAAATTATGTTACACATTCATTTAGCTACTACTTTCTTTCAGTTTAATTATTTATGTAGTTTAACCATTTTCTTAAAAAACTTTGTTATACTAAATCTCCCATAAGAAAGTATCTGAAGAAAAATCAGTATTGAGATAAAGTTGTCTTTTCTGTTCTCCATGCACCTCCTGTTCACCTCAAAATTCTTCCTAAAACCATCAAGGATGATCACTTTGTCCAGATATCCAAGACAAGGCTGGGTCCTCTAGACCTCTTTCCACAGGCTTGGACTCCAGAGCCAAAAAGATGACTTACCCTTTCCCTCAGAGTTCCAATTCTAGTGGGAGGGAAAAGTTCCCTGCCTCAAAATTTCTCATTCTCATCTCATAAAATCAAACTCCAGGGCATCTTAGCTTTGGTTAAGTACTGCTCTCACCTTGAATCCTGTTCAACTCTAAGCCCTCCTGGGAGACAGACAAAGTAACTCTTTTATAAGACACACAACTTTCCTTTATGGGAGCCTGCAAAGACATGAGGGAGTAAATGTACAAATGGACATCCGAGAAATGTCGTAAAGAAATTCCCCCTACTTCACAAAATCTGCTCCGGACAGTCCTGGAATGTTGTTTCAAACTGAACTCTTTAACAGGCTCCAAAAATATGTTTTCATGAAATAAAACAGAAGGTGAGTATCAATTCTATATATATTTTTTTATCTAAGCTTAGGAGAAAAATGCATCAGTCCCAGTACATAAAAAAAAAAAAAGATGTGATTGTGCAATATAAATGCTTCAGAAAATGCTCATTCTCAACAATAAATAAATGTATTTATAAATGCACACACATTCATACATACACACATATGCACACCAAACAACTTGGTGATATCATATTATACCAACTAAAAAAAGTTTGTGATTTTTTTTTTTTTTTTTTTTTAGAGAGAGAGAGAGAGAGAAAGGGAGAGGGAGAGAGCAAAACATTGATATGAGAGTGAAACATCGATCAGCTGCCTCCTGGATGCCCCTACTGGGGACAGAACTCACAACCCCAGGCATGTGCTCTGACCAGGAATTGAACCAGTGACCTCTCAGTGAATAGGACGATGCCCAACCACACCAGCCAGGGCAATTCAACTTTGATGGTATGGCAGGCTGAATATGACCCCTTGCTCCCCCAAAATAAGAAAGATATCCATATCCTAATATCTGGAACTGGTGAATGGTACCTTATATGGCAAGGACTCTCCAAGTGTAGTTTAGGATCTGAGATGGGGGCAGCTACGCTAGACTACCAGGGTGAGTCCTAAATGCATAACAAATATATGTATATAAATAAATAAAGAAGTAATATGCAGATGAGGTTGAGACTCCATCATGGTCACGACCAGCTCAGGAGAAGGGGCCGGGCCTGAGAGATCAACACAGAGGGGCGCCTGCTCCGAGCCTCTGCGGCATGGCTGAGGGCAGGCCCCCAGTGAACACACACACACACACACACACACACACACACACACGGGCGCCTGCTCCAAGCCTCCTTGGCGCAGGCCCCCAGCGGGGACACACAGACACAGACACACACACACACACACACACAGACACACACACACACACACACACACACACACACACACGGGGCACCTGCTCTGAGCCTCCACAGCCAGACTGTGGCTTAGGCCCACTCCCCATGGACATCCCCTGAGGACTCCCGGACTGTGAGGGGGGCAGGTTGGGCTGAGGGACCCCCCACCCTCCAGAGCACAAATTTCATGCACTGGGCCTCTAGTGTCTTTATAAAAGAGAGGCAGAGAAAGATTTGACAGAGATTGGAGAGGGGAGAGCAATGTGACCTTGAAGGCTGAATGACCTTCTCTTCTACCATTCCTCAGTTTCATACCACCACAGACCTGCTCTGAACCATGTCACCAGTAAAACAAACTCCAGCATCCTGTTTCCTGGTACCAGTTCCTATTCACACAATTCTCTCGGTTTTCAAACTTGACAAAACCTCCACTCTTCATCCCTTCTTTTGCCCACAGTCTATAGGCCTCTTCAGTTTCATTTCTTTCCCTTCCCCATGGTCATCACTGGGACAGTCCTCTCAACAGAAGCCACAAGTAGAATTGGCCAAGAAGCTCAAAAATCATAAGGCCTCTCCCTTGCCAGGGACCCTTCACAGCTGTGGGAGGGGAGCAAACAACATGTTCACAAGGTCACATGTTTTATAAAATTTGTGAAAGTGAGATATCTTTTTTTTTTTTTTTTTTTAATATATTTTATTGATTTTTTACAGAGAGGAAGGGAGAGAAGAGAGATAGTTAGAAACATCGATGAGAGACCTCTCAACAAAAGCCACAAGTAGAATTGGCCAAGAAGCTCAAAAAGCATAAGGTCTCTCCCTTGCCGGGGACCCTTCACAGCTGTGGGAGGGGAGCAAACAACATGTTCACAAGGTCACATGTTTTATAAAATTTGTGAAAGTGAGATATCTTAACCACAATCAGCTAAAACTGCTATCTCTTTCCACTCCAACTTCCTCTCTATCACACTTCCCCCCAGGTCAGGTGCCCCTGGGGTGGCCACAGATGTGTTTCAGATTTAACTAGAGGGAAGCCAAATTGAAGATACATTAAGCTCGAGTTCAGTGGGGCTTATTTATGGGGTTCACAGTCATCTCAGTGCAGGGTTAGGTCACTGTTAGTCACTGCTGTATAGAAACAGCTTCCAGAAATACTCTCAATACCCTCTGTGCATCCTTGGCTATAATTCTAACTGGGGCACAGGAGTAGAAATCCCACAGCTCTCTCGGGTGACCAGCCATCGTGCTGAAGTCAGAACCCAGAGTCTGGAAAATTCTTCCAATCACCAAGCAGGCAAAACTGTAAGTGGAGGATTCAGTTCCCATTACTACATAGTTAAAACAGAAATTCAGCAGAAGTTCTCTGTCAGGGATATGCTGGATAATGTAGTGCATGAAATTCTAAATGCACCATCACCTTTCCCTTTCTTTTTTGAGAATCATGCAAAATAAACTTTATCAGAATCCCTGTGTTTGTAGCTATCAAACAAAAATATTTTTAAGTTATATCAAAAGCTGTAATAAATTCTTGGATTTCTGGTAACCTAATTAATGAAGGAGAGTGAATCATAAGAATATTAGTACTAATATTTCTTGTTGAAATAGCACAAAGCATTGATGTCCATGAAGAAAAAATAAATCTCGAACTACGCCAATAAAGATCACTGACAAGCCTGGCTGGTGTGACTCAATGGTTAGCATTGATGCATGAACCAGGAGGTCATGGTTCAATTCCAATAAGGGCACATGCCCGGGCTGTGGACTCGATCCCCAGTAGGAGGCAGCTGATCAATGGTTTTCTCTCATCATTAATGTTTCTATCTCGTCCTCTCTCTGAAGTCAATAAAAAACAAACAAAAACATATTTAAAGAATATATCAGATGACATTCAAATCAATTCAAAGAACAGTCAAGAAACTTGAAAAGAAAGCTGCACAAGAAAACTTGAAAAGCCCTGAGATTTTACAGCTTGTATGTAAAAATATCTTGATAGAAGTTTCCCCAAATCTGACAAGAATTCTAAAAATTTAGATGAGTTGAGAAAACTTTTCTAAACTCTCAATAATAATAAAAACTGACTTTGTTGCACCATGCTATTCCCTCTACAGAAACACTATTACCAAATTAATATCATATGATGAAGAGATCAGAATATGCAAGCAAAACCTGTGGGAGATGCCAGGGAGTTAACATAATATTACTTTTATGGATTTTGTAATGTTTATAGTATTTGTCAGCTCTTAAAAATTTGTCAATTGTTGTACTTTCTTTTCTCACTTAAAATTTTTACTTTTTTGTTTCTAATTTTGTATTTCCTTCTTAAGGAGGACCCACAAAATTGAATAAGCTTCAAGCCTGTAAAACTGAGATCTGCCTTTAACAGAACACTCACCTTCCTCAATTCTTTGCCTTTGGTTATGAACTTCCAAGCCCAGATTAACCCCATACAGTAAATGTAGAAGGAATGATAGAATCAGGAAGTCATCCTTCAGGACTCACCATTAAATAACCAATTCAGACAAGGGCCACGATTGATATTCATAAACCTTAAGGAGGAGGGTTACTGACTACCATCCTCTAGTATGGTCACCAAGCGGCTGTCTTACTCTGGATAACCTCAGGGCTCTGAGCTTCAGTTTCCAGACTAGACAACCTTAAACTCATAGAGAAACTGCAGAAGTTCATAATTTGGGCTAGTATTGGGGGCTAGAAAGTAACATGTGGCATCAGATCCCCCTTCTTTCTATCAACAGAAGGTGGCTGGGGTTAGAGGTGGGCGAGGGCACAGCCACGCCTGGGAGGAGGCAGCACGCACACCGCCCTCCTGTGCCACTCATGAGCAGAGGCACTACGTCAGACACAGTCCCCTCCTAGGGTCCCAGGACATACAGAGGAATAAAAAGACCACGTGAGGCAGTGCAATCACTGAAACGAGGCTCACACAAGTACTGTGAAAAGCAAAAGCACCCCCAAAGGACTGAATGCGGGTACTTCAACATGCTGGTCAAGTCCACACCCCTCACAATGCCTAATGGCTGGCTGTTTGGAGAGGCTTCCCGCCATAAAACTAGGGGAAATTACTAATTCCATGGCTTTCATAAAATTCAGAGGTCCACCAAATGTTTGCTTGGCAGATTTTTTTTTTTCCTCCCAAAGGGCAGCTCATTAAGTCCAACAATAAAGCAGGCTCTGTCCTGAACATTTACACTGTTTTCCCAATGAAAATTACAATTGACAACTACCAGAAGAACAATGCAGAGCAAAGAGCTCTGGTTTCTCCCACTTTTCCAAGATCCATCTCAAAGAAGCACTTGCTTCTCAGGTTTCCTGGACCAGTGTTTAGCTCAGTCTTTATTTGGACGCATGCATAAGTAGATGCGTAGCTATCAGAAGTTTATCATTCAAAAGTAGTCAAATCTTAAAAACCAAAAGATTTATTCTTTCAAACCTCAAAGGGAAGAAATCTCATTTAATTTCCAGGTTCCTCCACCCATAATAAGCATATTACATAAAAATACAACTATGCCTTGTCCACGTAAGAAAGGGACACTAAAAAAAATAAAATGTGTGATGAGAGTCTTCAGAAATAGCTGAATGAGCATATTAAAGGCACTGCTATTCAAAGGGTTCATTATAGAATAAAAGTTCCAGCACCACTGGGAGTGATTTTCATATGAATGTTGGGTGTTGCTGTCACAGACAAGTCTCTGGTCTACATAGAGAAGCCAATCACATCAAGTGAGTAAGGGAGCTGTGAGTGACAAGGTGGAGAGAGGGTTGTTCAGATAAGGGGCAGACATTACAGGACCCTTTTTCAAAGAAAACTTTGAAGATTTTGTTAAGCTTTCTTCCAGGAACTGTCACAAAATAACAATACAGTTGCAAATGAGTGGTGCTCAGTGGCCACGCACTGCTTTTTTACAGGCCAGCTGGCTAGGATGGAAATTAGCATTAAAGAAGGACTCAGGGTTACTGGGCTCACATACAACAGCCCAAGGAGAATATTCCCAAATGAAGGAGGACACTCAACATAGACGTACAAACAAAAAGCAAGTTAAAAACAACATTGCTCTCTGAAAGAAACAGCAGAGAAAAAAAAATCCTCCTCACTTCTTTCTGAATCTTCCTAAATCTGCCCATTCTCCAAACAGTGTCCAGGTCCCCACAGTAAAAGTCAACAAACAAGCCATGGGTTTCCAGCTGCATTATACAGATTAAGAGAAATGAGGCTGGTGGAAGAAGGGGAAAAATAGCACAATTCACCCCCTTTTTTCTATCCAGAAAGCAGAGAAAGGGACGCAAGTGGAAAAGCCCAGTACCCCAGGCAGAAGCAGGGGACCAGCAGTCAGAAGGCCTGAATCCTAACTAGTCCTGGAGTCTACCAGGAGTCCTTTGATGGGTCCCTTAACTTCCTGAATGTCCTTGTCCTCATCAGTAAAACATTGAGACTTCAGTGGTTCTCAAACTGTGCTCCTTGGAACCCTAGGGTTCTGTGGAGGTGCCTTTGAGGCACCTTCACAGTGACACAGGGGTAAGGCAAAAAGGAATGGGGTCTCTTGCTTCCTCTCAACCCCAAAGAGTGAAAAGTTGATCCATTTTATATATCAAGTTTGTGAGTAAAGACTTTTGTTTAAAGAGTGTCAAGGTAAGAAACATTTAAACTTGTGGTGATTTTTTTGGAGAGTTTATTTCAGCCTAACAGTGGACAATTGTCAGGAAACAAAATCTCAAGGGACTGAGAGAATGCCAGAGAATGGCCGTCTTGCACCATATTTTATATAATACAATTCAAAAAGAAGATGCAAATGGATACAAGAAATCCATTGGTGATAGATTAGGGAGGTGGGAGAAAGCAATACAGGGAAACCTCTGTTATTGGATGAAAAGTAAAATGATAGACACATACATCTTTTACATAGGTGGTTACGGGGATCCTACATAGTCAACAATTAACGTGATAACAATAACAATGAGAGGATTTAAGGTCTCCACCCTGGTGCATTGGTTGTGCCCTGAGGGGTCTGGAGAAAGGGGAGTTACCCTGACATTGTGAAGGAATGTTATGGCAGATGCAAAAAACAATAGACAGAAGAAAAAAAAAAGACAATAGACGGGTTGGTTAAGGTATTTAACTTTTCCCAGGGAAGATTCTAGCCTAGGACATGAGCTATAAACTGCTTTTAGTTAAAAAGTTTTAATTTCAGAGCATCCTTTGTGGTCACTATAAGTCTCTGAGTTTGCAAGATTGCCATGCAGGCCTTCCCTGAGCTGGTTAGCATGTAGCCCCTTTTGGTCCACAAGAGTATATTACCAAGACAATTCACAACTAAAATGGTATAAAAGCATTGAACCAACATACCTTGTTGTTGTTTTTCAATCTTTATAATTATGTGCCTCTTTGGATTATTGTTGTTTGAGTTACTAGATTGAAAGGCTGGTTAAAGTCAACCCTCAAATCTGTATATCAGGTTCTATTATCTTTATATATAAAAGGCTAATATGCAAAGTGTCCCCTCAGGAGTTCAACCATGAGTTAGATTGCTCGCTATGACGTGTGCTGACCACCAGGGTGTGGTGCGGAATGAAGAAAGGCCCCGGCCAGCAGCTGGAAAGCTCCAATTGGCCCTGATCGCCAGCCAAGCCTAGAGACCATACCCGTGCAGGAATTTCGTGCACTGAGCTTCTAGTTCCTACATAAAAGGTGAGGACACCATACCTCAGATAATTCAAGTACACCAAAATCACACAGCTCAGACAGTGACAGGATTCAAACTCAGGAATGCCTGACACTGATTCTATTCTTTTAGTTAAAGAATAAACTTCACTGAACAATTAGTTACTTCATTATTATTCTAATTTCTTTTCCATAGAACATGAGGTTCTTCATTTGTATTTTCTAAGAGTAAATAAATACTTACCCTGGAGTGACTAAATGAATAGCCACAAGTTCTGCCCAACAACTAAATTTGTGGGGTACAGGAAAGCCCAAAATGTTGACAAAGCCTCCAGGGAAATAATGGTTGTGAAGAACTTTCAAAGCAAACAAAACTCCTAAAAGAGAAGAAAGAGCATACAAATATTAACAATCCAAATGTGGAGATAATCAACATTTACAAAGAAAACTAGTTGAAAGTGAAAATGATTATTCCACTACATCAACTTTTTGCTTTGAAACATACTTTAACTGCTTACAAGTCAACCCAGAGCTCAGTAGAAAGACAATGTACAAAGTAATAATTCTTGTGATGTTTCTTAACACAGAAGTTAATACTGATTTTCCGCATGCTACTAAATACGTAACACATAAAATGAGGTTATAAAACACCAGCAATGGCACTAAATGCCACTGAAATGTACACTTCAAAATCATTCATTTTATGCCATGTGAATTTTAACTCAATAGAAAATAAGTATGTTAAGTCACATGTATTTTTCTAACCTCAATGGAAAGATAACCTCAATGGAAAGATGCGGAAGGAAGGACATTTTTCTTTCTTCTCCCACAATCAGATGCAAGAGGGTGCATCTTAGAGGGGAAGTACAGGGTTAGATTTCCTCTGTTTCAGGATCATTTCCTTCCTCCCCTTCACTTTCTGATTTACAGAACACCCAATTTATGCCCTGATGCCCATTTCAGTCCTATGACATATACATAAAAAAGAACCAGTAAAGGTTAAAGGGAGAGGTAAGGCAACACATGGGTAAAGTCATGCAGCATGGGTTCAAATCTCAGCTTCCCACCTACTAGGTGTGTAACCTTGAGCAAGTTTTTGGAAGTTCTTTACTTCTCTGAGTCTTAGCTTCCTCATCTACAAAACCAAGACAATGCCAGCTCCCTATGAACCTGTTATACGAATATTAAATAGTGAGTTAGATAGAGTGATTTATCTTGGCTCCTAAAACATGGTGAGCATGCCATGGTAAGCATGATGCATTTATTTGAATGAAGTTATTAAGAGGCATACTCATCTTTTTACAGAACTCCCCATCACAAATACACTTGTGGGTCTCTCCCTGGTCCCACCATCATGGAGCCAGTGCAGATATCAGTATTGCGTCTCCTACAAAACCACCTTTGAACAGACTGTAGTCCAAACTGTCCAAGAGTAAATGATGCAGAGCCAAATCTATGTCCCTCCTGTGATCCAATCAGCCCCCCTCTCCAAAATACAGCCTCTGGCAGCCCTAACCCACTCAATATGTGTTTCCTTCATCAAGTATGGCCCACGCTTCATAAAAGACAGCAGCCCACCTGCCTTACTGTCTCTATGCATGCTCCCCTAGAAACCTGTCGGCCTTACCTGAGAAACCTACAGCACAACTCCTTTTGAAGTCGGGCTCACCCATACACTCTGCAAAAGCAAATTCCAAGAAAAGGTACACCACGCCAGTGAGTAGGGAGAACGTGGTGATAACATAGGCAAACCATCGGCTTCCTAGTCTTCTTTCCAGATGTATTCCTTTCCATAGCATGGACACCATATTGAAATACAGATGCCAGTCGTCCGCGTGGTGAAAGGGGGAGAGCAGCAAGCGCTGCCAGTCTTTCTCCTGGTAACATTTCTCCACGCTAAGGCAGGAGCTATACACTGGCTTCAAAGGACTCAGGAAGAACCAGATGTTGACAGCCAAAGTAGCCAGGGTGACAGGTGGAATATTATTGATGCCAACATGGAAGATTTGAGAAAGGAGCAGAATAAGCCCAGCATTCAGTCCCCTTGGTCTCCGTTGCATGGTTAGATGCTAACCCAGTGAGGGGGAAATGTGGGATCCAGGGAGGTATACAGACAGCTGAACCTAAAACAAAAAATAATATGCACATGAACATCCATCGATGAAGAATGAATGCAATATATACTACTCACTTAAAGATGAGCTTCCATTGTGTACCCCATCTCTCATCTACCAGCAGCATTTATTTCAGTGTCTTCCAGACATTGGATGATGTCCTTCCTTCATATCACATTCTAAAATAGAGACTTTTCTCCCAAATCCCAATGGACCAGTTAATGGGTGGGTATGCTTTCTCTGATAAATATGCTATGAAAATATGACTTGTCTTCCTTTTGAGCAAACTTGTAACCTAATTTTAAAAAACCTACAAAGATAGTACATAAATATTTAATAATGATTTCTACTCAATGCTGGTAAGGATTCTTCACCCCCTTCATTTTCTCAAAGAAATAGTCAATTTTGATATTTTAGATAGAGTCTGCTCCAAAGTGTTTAAACATCAACAAGCCAGTTTTAAAATGTAAGCATATATTATCTTCTAATCCACGTTGGAAGGTATCAACTCCTGGAATACTTTATTTTCACAGAAACTTTAGCTTTTAAACGTTACCTAGTAGGAGCTAAATCCTGGATTGCAACACTGTTTTTAAGGAGCTCACATTCTACTAAGAAGTAAATTGACAAGTGCCACACAATGTTCTAAACACAGTGACAGAGGGAACCGAGACGCTAGGCACACATTTCAGCCCGAGGCAGTGATGCGCCTCCCATCTCAAGGGTGGACAGGAATTAGTGACACAGGGGAGTGCCAGGGTCCAGCAGTCTGCTTCTGCATCCCGGATCCTGGCTGACCTTATGACTGGCTTCAGTTGACAGGATGCAGAGGAATCGAGGCCTTAAGATGATCTGCAGGCTTCTGCTCTCTCTTGAAACCCTCCCACACACGCGGACAAGTCCAAGATGGCCAGTCACCCTGATGGTCCCAGCCACCAAGCAGCTAATGCCCAGAAGCAAGGTTGTCTAGGTGACCAGCAGCTTCCCACAAAATGGGTGAGCCCAGCTGAGCCCAGACTAACTTGCTGACCCACAGAACAGTGACCCACATAAACTATTTACTTTACTTCACAGAGTTTTGGAGGGGTTTGTTAATACAGCAATTACTGACCAAAACGGAAGGCAACTGCTTTGGCGAGGGACTGATTTATGCTCATGGGAAGCTTGTGAAGAAAGAGACACAGACTAACAATTCAAGAGTTAAACAAAAAAAGTCAAGTCCTTAAAGGGAAGAGCCTTGTTCGTTATGACATTTATGTCATCAGTAAATGCAGATATGGGTCAGTAGGCAGATTAGGAGACAGGACTCAGAAAAAGTGCTCATTGGGGGGTGGGGGGCTCTGTTTTCCCTGTGGAGCCTTCTTGGCTTCCACCCAAACAGGAAACACACACTGATACACTAAAGACTCTCATTCAGAGGGCACGTCGGAACATACACAGGCTTTGGAGCAAAAAAGGGCAGGATTCTCCTATGTACTAACTCTATGACCAGGGCAAAGTACTTAACTCTCTGAACTTCAATTTCTTCACTTTCGGTTAGGAATAACACCTCCTTCCCAGGATGACTGTAACAATGTCTGGAACAAAGTAGGTGCTGAATAAACGGTAGCTACTTTTTCATTATGAAAAGGTAACCTCGCTTAGGTGAAAAATCCTTTGCAAATGGAAGCATCCTGATAAGGCTCAAAGGTACTTCCCATCCCCCCATATAAATTCTTATCAACATCACCCCCAAAAGAAATGCCCAAGAAAAAACTCTATGTGCCTATGTGTGTGCATATCCTCATTACTAGCACAACCCCAGTTTCTTTATTGCGTGGGCTTATTATTATAGCTCTGTAGCACTCTCATAAAATTTCAACTGAAAAGTTCCCAAATAATTTTGGAGAAATGGTCTCTATTTTTCACATTGGCCTTCAGATGATTTTCTTCTTCAACTACTGTGACTTTCTCACAATCCTCCCATATAATTACATGTATTAAAACATCATTACCTGTAATCAGAGCAATGAAAAAAATATGGCCTTGATCATTAACTAACAAATAAACCCTTCAGTACCAGTACAAACAGTGTACTATGGAGGCCAGACTGTGAACAGGAGAAAATAAAAACTAATTATGTCTTTGCTTAAGAGAAAGTTCTCCCTTGATTGGAATTGTTAGTGATGAAAAGTATAAACAAAAGAATAGAATGTCCCCAATCATTTTTCACACTGTACACCCAGGCTCACATTATATTTGCTTTACTTCTGCCCAAATCTAAAGGTCCCTTTCTGTCCGCCTCCCTCCTCACCTCTCAGCTCTACTGCTGAAAGCTCCTGCTTCCCAGGACACTGTGCTTTCCCCGCCTTCACCCTCCTCTGATTTTCACTTCCCGCCTATCCTTAGTCTTTTCACACACTCATGGAATTCCACTCTCATGCTTTCTATCATTCTTTTCCTTAGAATGATTCCCACATTTATATTTTTCAGCCCTGATTTCTCAGAGGTTCCAGGGACATAATCTTATAGGAAGTATACAGTCTGCCTGATCTCTTTGGTTTCTGGAAACTAAATTGACCCTCTTCACACAGAATGACTACTCAGCATTCCTTCCATCACTCATTTATTTAATAAATATCAGGTGCCAAATGCATGCCAGTCACTAGAGGCACAGCAAAGAACAAAATACAGTTCTAGCCCCTAAATGGCCCATTTCTACTTGCTGAAGGAAACAAAAATTCTGGCTGCAGAAAATCAGAAGATGAATAAAATAATGTGGTTCATATTCGCAATAAATATATACTTACTGCGAAGGCAGATATAAGCACAGTCATGTGAGAAGGGCACAATATGCTGGGCCCCGCTTTCATAGAGGCCACTAGAGTATCAGTGTAGGTAGAACCTAAGTTTGAGTTTTAAGTAGCAAAGATTAATTGGCACCATTTCATACCAGCTCTCTTAGTAGTTTAATAAGTCAGCCACCCAATGTGAAGGATGAAGCTGGTGACAAGGTAATAGAAAACCCAACTGGTGCATGTGAAGACCAAATCTGTAACTTGACCTTGTGGGCTAGGAACACCAAAGACAAAGACAACAGATGGAAGTAAGCAAGTGTTGACAATAAAATGAATATTGCTTTGTCCGACCCATCAAATACACAGATTTTTACAGTGCTGAGTTATAAGAGAGACCACAGAGGCTTGATCAATTATAGCAATTTATCTATGAGCTGGAAACTGGTACAATGTGTTTGGGAAGTGATTTCTTTATTCTAATTTGTATCCAGACCATAAACTAGTCACTGCAGCTCAAAGAAAAAAGCAGGCTAGTCTCTGTACATCCCACCTCAGAAACACAACCTCCTGCACACTAAACATGCCCAAAACAACACGAGGCCATCCCTTCCAAGTCTGTCCTTCCACCCATGTTCCCCATCTCATGACATGGAATCCCCAGGCAACCAGTTCAAGTCAGTGATGTAGAAAACACCCTTTGCACATCCTTGGCCCTCATCACCTCACTATCTCAAACACCCATCCATATAAGGCTCAGTTAATCCTTCCAGTTTGTTACCCATTTACAAGCTTCTAACTCTAGGGCCACTACTGTAGTCTAAGCCTGGATTACAACAAATTCCCTAGCAGGATTCCTTGCTTCTCCTCTTACCCCTACCAACCATATTCTACTGCTGCTCAGAGCAATATTCAAAAAACTACAGTTGGATTCCCCTGCAGTAAGCCTTCAGTAGCTTATCATTACAGTTGGAATGAAGACCAAACTCTTCACCATAACTCAACACTTGTGCTTACTAGTGCCCTGACCACTTCTCTGGTCTCATCTCACACTGGTCTCTGCCTCGGTCACTAGCCTCCAGCCACATGGGGGCTCCCACACCAGGAGCTCCAGGATTACAGCATAAATAGCCAAGGGCAGAACTGTCTTATCCATTTTGATCACCACTGAATACCCACAGCCTAGCCCAGTGACTGGCATACAGTCAGTGCTTAGTAAGTATTTGACCAATGACTCAAGATTGGTATTTTTTATTACATCTTGATTATACAATAAGTGGACTGAAAAGTTCTGAATACTTATGAGATGTTTATCTCTAAGAATTTGTCCTGCAAATGTAGAAACCTTCCCCAGAACACTATATTGTTCCACTTGCCATTTTTAGTTCCAGAAGTGTTTATAACATTTATCTCAACTTTATAGAAATTAACCTCTGATCCATTTAAAATGTATTAATAGGCTATTTTGCTAGTACTAGTTGATTTTTTAAAATGGCATTTTAATTATGTAGTAATACACACCAAAGTTGTGACAGATAGAAAATGAAAGGCTTCTTGAAATATTGATAGGAAAATTATCCATATTTACTTTTAATGAGAAATTAAAAATTTAACAGGTATGTAATAAGAAAAACTAAATGGCTGGAACAAACAAAAGAAACTGAATTCATAACTTGGGAAACCAATGTGTCTCAAGGGGGAGAGAAAGGAGTTCTATAAAAAAGGAAAAGAAACTAATTGTGGTGATTTTCAACTCTACTTACAAAGTGGGACATATTTCATCATTATCATTTAATAGGGAGGTATATATCTCAACTTTCAGATTAAATGTTCAAGAACAATTTAGAGCATTAACTTGCAAGAATATACAACAGTTATAAATTATATATCCAATTTGGCATCGGATAGTAACCAAATTAATTTCACAAGAAAGAAAGAAATGACAGAGTCTTAATAGGAATAATAAAATGCTATTCTGAAAACAGCCTTCCATATCACTAAAAGTGCAACAACTCTTACAATTACTCACTGATATTTTTTTAATTGTGTGTTTTTCTTTAAGACTCAAGAAAAGGCCAATCACTACATATGTGAGATTAATTAATGCTATTGCCATAACTACTATTTTCATGCATGTGGTAAATTTCATTTAATAATAGTTCCATATATTTTAAGTATATTACCTAAAAAAGTCATAGAGGAGAGAGTAGGTTTGTTCAACTCATTTGGCAAGTATTTATCAAAGGCCTACTATCTCTCAGGCTCAGTACTTTGCTAATGCCTGATTTTCTAGATGCTTAAGCTTTGTTTTTTTAAAAATTGAGATATGTAAATCACATACCATGAAATTCACTCTTACCGTGTATGATTCAGTGTTTTTCAGTATATTCACAGGTTGTAAAACCAACACCACTATCTATTCCAGACCATTCTCATTACCCCAATATGAAACTCTGTGCCCATTAGCAGTCACTTCCTGCTCTCCCCTCTACCCCAGTTCCTGGCAATCACTAATCTACTTTCTGTCTCTATGGATTTGCCTATTTTAAACATTTCATATAAACTGAATCATACAACATGTGGCCTTTTGTGTCTGGCTGCTTTCATTTGGCATGTTTTCAATGTTTATCTGTGTTGTATCATGTATTAATAATATAGTAGTTCCTTTTTATGACAGAATGACATTTCATTATAGAGAGATACAACACTGACTTGTCCATACATTAGATGATGGACATCTTGGTTGTTTCCACTTTTCAACTATAGTGAATAGTGCTGCTATGAGCATTCATAAACAGTTTTTTTTATAGAAACATAGATTCTATTTTCAGTTCTCTTGGGCACATACCTAGGAGTAGAATTGCTGGCTTATTTGTTAACTCTATTTAACTTTTTGAGGAACTGACCAACTGTTTTCCAAATTTCTGCACTCTTTTACATTTCGCAGTGTCAGAGATCTCCAATTTCTCATCTTCAACAATACTTGTTTTTATCCAGTTTTTAATCATAGTCATCCTAGTGGGTGTGAAGCGATACTGATTTATATTTCCATAATGACTACTGATGAGCAAATGCTAAAACTTTCATTGCTTAAAACATAATATAGACACTCATGCTCACAGGTACACAGAACCATACAGACAAGCTCGCGCCCTCTCTCTCTCTCTCTCTCTCTCTCTCTCTCTCTCGCTCTCGCTCTGTCTCTCCTTCTGAAACAGTTTAACAAGCTCCGGTCAAAAGAATGCTTCAGAAAGAAAAATGAAACTACAAAGACATTGTTCAGGTTCAACTGCAAGGATGTCAGCACTTCCCTCCCCTGTGATGTGCTGTGTTGAATGGGAATGTAGTCCAATAGCAGGGGCAGGGCTTAGACCAACACATTCAACTACAGATACTGTAAAATCACTTTTGAAAGAAACAGAGGGGTAGTGTGCTTTATTGCTTCAAACAAAGCAAATATGCTATATAAATAGCAGACTCTTTATGCTAAACATAAAAACGCCCTCCGCTTTTTAAATTACAAGAGTTGGACAACAAATCAGTGCATCAAAAATACCACATGAACTTGGGCAAACTATACACACTAGATGCTTTTTTCTCTCTCTCTCATTCTGTTTCAAGACAGTCTACTCTCTCTAGGAATGAACTGAACTGACCAATTCTTCTCCTGTAACTCTCTCAGGAGTCTTATCATTCATGGCTTTCAAATCCTAACATAACAAATTATTTTCTCAGCTTGTTACTATAGGACCAATAAGTGAGAACTTTTTAGTCCAGCACAATAATAAAATTCTGTTTTTCCAATAAAATTGCTAAGCATAATTTTTCCTCCTACTTAGTGTAATTTTTTTCCTACTTAGCATATTTTTTCCCTAAAAGGCATTAGCTTCCTTAGGCCCCAAGAGAACCTAACTACAAAATGCAGATTTTCAAGATAGTTTTTGAAAATAAGAAAATTGTATAGTATAATATGTATTTGCATTTAATGAACAAGAATTTATTAATGAAAGACTTCAAAGTAACTTGTTTCCACTTTTCAAATACATGAATGTATTTCAAAAAGCTTATAGCTTATGTGCAATACATAATTGGTATATGCAATACATAGTTGTATGTATAACATGTAAATTATGATTTTAAAACTTAATATTTAAATATTAAATGCAACAGCTTCACATCACTACACTGTGTTCAATTTATCACAACACATCAGCTACCTGAGTTGATTGGTCAATGGGGATCCTGGGAGTGCAGGGAGGAATCTCCATCCGAGGACCATAAGAGGCCCTGTACTCGTGGAAGACAATCAAATGAATGAAAACTGACTTCATAAATAAAAAATGAAAACTGGAATCCAATTATATGAAGAACGTAATGGGAATCTAGTCTTTATGAATATTGTGCCACTCTCAGTAATTACATTCCAGCATGTATTCAGAACTATCTACAACTGGGACTCTGTTCCAAGAGAAATTGAGAATTGAGAGCATTTTCCTCTTTTGAGGGTTGCTGAGACCCCCATTTATACAGTAGTTCTCCACACTCATACACTTCATCGTTATAACCACATGAGAAATTGTCTCATTTGGCTCCACATAACCATTAACTATCTCCCTAATGCCAACTGGCTAAATCCCTCTAATTTTACACTACCAGATTTAGAGTTCTTAAGATACAAGACTTCCTTTCTTCCCCCCCTCCCATCATATACCATCTCCCCAAATGAAAACAAATAAAAGTTTCCTTACCTTAGTGAGACACTGTCCAACTGTCCTTTAAAATAGCCTGCCTTAAATATAAATGCCATCCATGTGGAAGGCAGAATACCTGACTGCTGGTGAGTTAGAATTTAAGACCACTAAAGTAACAGAAGTAGAAGAATGTTCCAGGCAAGTAAGCAACCACTATTAAGGGCATATGTTATGTGGTGACAAACCTCACTGAAGACCATGCCCTATCTCCTAACAGTCTTCCCTCAGTCGACTTTATACAATACTTCACTCGATTAGATTTAAATCCAATCTCATCATGTTATCCCCTGCCCCAATCCATCATGCTTTCTCACCTATAACAGCTTTCTGTACTTCATCATGAGATTGAACAGTGTTATGGTTAATAGAATGAACTCTGGAGCCAAGTGGCCTGAGTTTGATTCCTGGCTCAATTGCTTGGGCATAACTTTGGGCAAGTTCTCAATCAATTTATGCCTAAGTGTCTTCATTTATAAAACAGATGCTAAATAATAATAAACCTGCTTCATGGAGTTGATGCGTTAGCATATGTAAAACATAATAAGCACTGTATAAGTATTAGCTGATGTTAACTCTTTATCATCTGATCAACTTCAAGGCTTTCAGCCCAGGGTCCAATGTCTTACAATATTTATATACCTTCCCAATAATAACATATATGTGAAATTATTGATAGTTTACAAAGGAGTTGTGTCATTTGTTTCATTTAATTCTCACAATCCTGTGAAGACAGTATTAGTTCCACATTATCTACTAGCTGGTCAACACAGCACTTGCCAAGAAAATCATTCCCTGCCGTGCCATCTCTCCTGAAGGATGCCCATGTGAGAAGAAGCTCAATGGAGCTTCTGCCCTGGAGACTTTCCAGGGATTCAAATTTCAGCCCTCAGCTTTCTCTGTCCAAGGTGCTTAATTAAGTGGGGCCATCTCCTCAGATAGGCAGCCACATGGGGTACTCTTACCACCAGAGGTCACCAAAGTGAACTTCACACACATCCCCTACCTTATATTGTAAGTCTGACCGTTCCAAACATAACTGCCCCATTTGGTGGAAATCCTTTCTGCAGTTTTGGTGTGGAACCGTAAAAGAAAGACCAAAATTGCATGTGTCTTATACAGATAATTACTGAGGCAAAACTAAGGTGGTAGCTGTGAAAAGATAAGTTTAAATTAAATACAGGAAAGTGGTTTCAAATGATACAATCACTTATTCTAAGCCATAGAAATACCTTCCCAAGGCAATAAATGGAATCTCCAAAAGAAATGGTCAAGTCAGGCCTTGGTAATCAGCTCTATCCTAGAGTCTAACAATATCCAGGAAGTGATAAGATCGATTGACTGCTGCTGGAAAATGCTAGATCAATTTCACCAGGAGGGACTGTGGCGCAGTACAAAGTACACAAGGCTAAACACAAGACTTCAGCTTCTACCTGTCCCTGCCACCAAGAAGGGGGTAGAAAGGTGTGAGAACTAAAAGATAAAACAAGCAAACAAAAAGCCATCAACACTACTAGCACCAAGACCAAGCTTTGCTACTATACTGAGGACTGACTGCTGAGGTAAGAAATCTTAAGGAATAATGAGCTGGTCTCAGGTAAAGGCAGAGGACTCAGGAAAGGAATGGCAGATTTAGGAAATGCTCTGAACTAGTTTCAACAACAACTGGCTGTGTGTGTCAGCTTAATGCCAGTTTACTTACACAGAGCAAAGGAAATGAAGATCCACAATTAATTCATTCCAAGGGACTGGGGTTTTGCCAAAGTGAAAGGAAAGGGCGAGGCTGTGGTAGTGGTGAGCAGTCTACGGGCGACTCCTGGCAATTTGAAACTTTAGGTAAAAAGCACAAAGAGTTGATTAAAATGAACTGGACAGACTATTCCCCAGTAAGTCAGCACTTCCTCCCAGCTGGTTCTGCTCCTAGCTTGGGGGTCCTGAATGTCAAGATCATCAAACACTTAAATGGTCTATTTCTTCAGGTTCAGTTCGGTTAAGTTGCTTTGCACCACAAAAAGCTCAGAAATCTGAAGTATAGTCTAAAGACTGAAATGTCCTCCCTAAACACAGAGACTGAGACATAGATGGAGAAAAAAACAGAGAGATGCAGAGGGGAAGAGAGAGAGACCAAGAGGAAAACATCTATCAATTCTGCCTGGTGAAAGAAAGTTTAACTTCTCTCAGGATTAGAAGAGGCTAAATTTTAACAAGGTCACCAATATAATCAGACAACAAAGTAAAATACTGACCATCTATTAGGCCAGGTAGTTTTTAGGCTCGGAGGGGAAAAAGGACAAAGTGCACACAACTGCTGCTGCTGTTTGTTTGTTTAATATATTTTTATTGATTTCAGAGAGGAAGGGAGAGGGAGAGAGACAGAAACATCAATGATGAGAGAGAATCATCGATCAGTTGCCTCCTGCTCTCCCCCTACTGGGGATCGAGCCCACAACCCAGCACGTGCCCTTAATGGGAATCGAACCTGGGACCTTTCAGTCCACAGGCCACGCTCTATCCACTGAGCCAAACCAGTTAGGGCAACTGCTGCTGTTTTAAAGGAGTTCAGAAGTTGCTTTGATTATTTCCTGCACATCATTGGAGAGGCAGCCATGCTTAACCCTACCCGCCCCCGTCCCCCCAGGGTGACAAAGAGTGTAGATTCAGAGACAGAACTGCCCCAGCTTATCTTCTAAGTCACCAGAAAAGTTTGACAGAAGATTCTGCAGTTAATAGGAGCCCTTTTGTGCACACACATACTTTTATTCATTTACTAGAGGCCTGGTGCACAAAATTTGTGCAGGGGGGGTGTCCCTCAGCCCAGCCTGCACCCTCCCGTTTAGGTGGGCCTAAATGGGCAGTCAGACATCCCTCTCACAATTCAGGACTACTGGCTCCTAACCGTTCACCTGCCTGCTTGCCTGATTGCCCCTAACCGCTTCTGCCTGCCAGCCTGATCACCCCCTAACCACTCCCCTGCTAGCCTGATAGACGCCTATCTGCTCCCCTGCCAGCCCGATTGCCCCTAACTGCCCTCCGCTACCAGCCTGGTCACCCCTAACTGTCCTCCCTTGCCAGCCTGGTCACCCCTAACTTCCCTCCCCTGCCGGTCATCTTGTGGCAGCCTTCTTGTGTCCACATGGGGGCAGCCATCGTTGTGTGTTGAAGTGATGATCAATTTGCATATTACTCTTTTATTAGATAGGAGGATTGTGGCCCATTTGCTGCGTAGCTTTTAAGCATCCTCCCTGGGATCAGGGAGCATTGAGAAAAGGATACACAGGCACAGGGCCTCTAATGTCACCTCACCTTGGATTTCCCAGGGATAAGAACATCAGGAAAGGGGGCCCTATAAAGGTCCCCTGCCCTGTAGACGCTGCCTAGAACAGTGATGGCGAACCTATGACACGCGTGTCAGAGGTGACACGCAAACTCATTTTTTTGGTTGATTTTTCTTTGTTAAATGGCATTTAAATATATAAAATGAATATCAAAAATATAAGTCTTTGTTTTACTATGGTTGCAAATATCAAAAAATTTCTATATGTGACACGGCACCAGAGTTAAGTTAGGGTTTTTTAAAATGCTGCACGCTGAGCTCAAAAGGTTCGCCATCACTGGCCTAGAATCATGCATATCCACATGCGAAACCAGGGTGACAACACCTTAGAAAGGTGGCCAGGCCTCGCTCCTCTCTGCACTTTGGGATGTGCATGATTAACTTTGGGGAAAATACTGAATGCAAATGTCCAAATTAGGTGTGCACATTCCATTTTCATACCCCCAACCCAAGTAGCTGCTTTAAAAACAAACACCTTTTGTAATCGCAGAATAGGAGACATTGCTAAAAGGCCCCTTGGAGCCCCAGTAATTAAATTGAAAACATTGAGTACTTAACCTTATTTTCTATTACTATCCTATGCCTAGTTTCCCAATCAGATTGTGTTTGCCTCTGAGTCTTCGCTCAGTGCTAAGTGGTGGCAAACATGGCTGGTCTATTTATTAGCTGTGTGACTTATCTTAGGCAAATTCATCAAGCCATGTCTGTTTCCCCATCTTCAAATGGGTTAGTATGAGGATTCCATTAGCACACTCTTGATGAATGTAGCTACTTGTTATTATTATACATCAGTGTTATAGTTTAGGCTTCTCCCAGAAGCAGACTCTGAGACAAAGGTCTCTGTGCAACTAATTTATTTGGAAGGTGACAAATACCTTGATAGGGTCATGGAGAAGCAAGATAGGGAAGGCAAGAGCCAAAAATGTATGCACTGTTAAGCCAGCCATCACTGTGAGTACTAGCGCATAATCCCACCGGGAACCCTGGGAACTAGTAGAGTTATGCCTCAGTGCTATCCCCAAGACTAGGGGTCCGCCTTAACTCCCGTCCCTGTGGCTTGCCATAGCAGGCAAAACAGGTGTCAGGGGCCAGAGAAAGCACTCAGGCAAAGAACTTACAGCACTGCCAGCACCTCCCTGACCGGGCTCCGTCACTTCTGCTGCAGTACTTCAAACAAGCAAATTTGTCAACTGTAATTAATATACAGTATCAGGGAACAATTTGAGCATAATGCATATTTTGCTTTTGACTGTATTTCATCAGCAAGAAGTACCAGGTGGATGCAGAAAAGTATACCCAGCTGAAGCAAGCTTCATGGAAATCCACAAAATGTACACATTTGCACACCTCAATCCGACTACCTCAAGTTCACAGATTGTATTATGAGCTACACCCATCAATGTCTGCCATCCAATTCCAGATAACCCTCCTTCCTCCACTGACAATAATTCACAAGTTGCAACCACTTCCACAGCAAAATTTAGGACTTTTTGAAGGGAGAGGGCTGTATTTATGGTAGCACTTGTATATTTTTGATTATATAAGGCGTAAAATTGTGCTACTATTTTATTAGGTTCCTATCTCTCTTTTTTTTTTAATCCTCACCTGAGGATTTTTTTTTTTAAGAGAGATTGGAGGGGAGCAAGGAGTGGGAGAGAGAAAGAGAATCGATGTGAGAGACATATTGATTGGTTGCCAGGGGATCGAGCCTGCAACCGAGGTATGTGCCCTGACTGGGACTTGTTGGTCCATAGGCCGACGCTCTAAGCACTGAGTCAAACCAGCCAGGGCCTTTCTCTTCTTTTTAATGTACCACTGACAAAGTTTTGGGGTGTTTTTCTCCTAATACCATGTGCCCCATAAGCTCTCTGGTTTTTACTGCCTGATTGTGCTCAGAATGGTGAGTTTAGGAATGCGTATGTCATATTCTAGCAGAGCTGACTCTACCCCTAGTAGAAAGTGTGCAGGAGAGAGGACCGTCTACACCCAGCAACCACTGCTGCTTAGTCCTTATTATCCCACTCCCCTCCATGTTTACCACCATCATCCCATTCTTCAACCAAATCCACCAAAGTTAGAGGTTCTCATCACTCAAATACTGAAAATACCACGTGCTCTGAACTTTCTCGGACAAATTGGAATAGGAGGGGACAAATTCTCTCAACGTATCAAATATGCCCCTATTGTTACGTCTTCTCTACCAAAAGTTGTTTTGCCTTCCTTCACATGGAACTTAAAAACAAGATTCATTTAATTCAGGGCATTTGTTTATTTGACTGCACATCCTAAATGTGCCAGGTTTCCGTCTGATTGTAATTACTCAATGACACAGACATCTGTGTTTGGCCCGATGCTTTTACGAAGAGAATTCAGTGTAATATTCTGTTTGAGTATACCAGTTTCCTCAAAGCAGCACAGAGTAGAAATGAGAACCCAAGATCAGATGCTCCGACCACACATGCAGCACAGTGAACACGCTGCATTTACATGCATTGTGCACGTTTCGCTTCTAGACAGCACACAAGGTCAAACCCCTAACTGTCAGTTACAATAAGCTTCCAAACTTCTGGTCAATTACCTGGCTAATAATAAAAGACAAGGCTATGACATCATTACAGTTATAATTAATTTACACAGGTCAGCTTCCTGTTAATCAAATACATCTTTAAAAGCATTTAATTATTGTTCACCTAGAAAGCGACACCCAGCTCTGTTAAATGAAAAAAGCAACCTTGCTGGATTCAGCATGAAAGGCTGCCAGGCTGCTCTAAGGCACACAGGACAACAGGCTTCACAGAGCACACCCTGCACCGCGGGAAGGGCTGCCATGCTCACAGCCAACAGAAGCACAGGTGACGGGCAATGCGACACATCTAAAGAGTTTCCGAGCACAAAGAAGTTGGCAGGAAGCTGGGGTAAACAGACAGGCTCTGGGAAAAGACATGTCCCAATGCTTTTTGTCGCAATGATGCACAGGGCTGGCAATACTAACGTATGCAGAGTCTAGGACAATGTTTGAGGGCATGGTCTTTTTGGTAAGATCTCTACAATACACCACTTATGTGACCTTAGGAAAGTCATTTAACTGCCATTTCCCACCTGTAAAAGGAAATAATGCAGGCGTATTTGGTGTTGTGAGCATTAAATGAGATTATATTGAGATGATTTATGTTTATAAACTTAGAAATGATAGTAATTTTAACCCATATAAACAAATAAAGTAAAATAAGACATCAACAATTTTAAGTAGCTTTACAGTATTTTTATAACTTAGTAACCAATTAGCATTTTCTGGGTTTTCTATGATTCCACTTTTTTTAAAAAAGCATGTTTTTATTGATTTCAGAGAGAGGAAGGGAGAGGGAGAGATAGAAACATCAATGATGAGAGAGAATCATTGATCAGCTGCCTCCTGCACGCTCCCTACCAGAGATTCAACCCGTAACCCAGGCATGTGCCCTGAGAATGGAATCATGACCTCCTGGTTCATAGGTCGACACTCATACTGAGCCACACTGGCCAGGCCCACTTTCTTTTTTTAATCTTCACCAGAGGATATGTTTTTATTGATTTTTAGAGAGAGGGGAGGGAGAGAGGGAGAGGGAGAGGGAGAGAGAGAGAGAGAGAGATTGAGATTGCCTCCCTCATGTGCTCCAACCAGGGATCAAACCACCAACCTAGGTATGTGCCCTGACCTAGAACTGAACCTGCAACCTTTTGGTTTAGAGGATGATGCTCCAACCAATTCAGCCACCTGGTCAGGGCTATGATCCCACATTTTTAAACCTTTTCATGCGATTCAATTACACACACATTATTTTAAACAATATGATGGGTGTTTGGAAGACACATGAAAGTAGAAGTGATTCTCTAATTACAATACATTTTATAATAAAATGTCAAACCACAGTTTTTGTCAAAATTGTCTTTAAATCATCACTACATTTGAAAATTTAATGATCCTCCATTTCAGGATTTTAAAAAAAAATCTCAATATGTCAGATGGCCAAATTTTTATTTTTCCCTCCTTTTTAAAGTGTTACTGTCTTAACAAAAATGATTAGATTACCTTTATACATGAAAAATGAAACTACTGGATTTTGTACATAGTCCTGACTTTTGCTCCACAGCGAGGTGAATTAGTGCCAACTCCAATTTTGATCCATCACCACGTATGATTTCCAATATCAATCATAAGCCAGTTCCTTCTCTCACAGACTACAAGCTTTAGTGTAATGAGGGCTCATTAAAGTTCTTCCACTGACAGCCCATCAGACATAGGGCCTAAACCAGCAGACACAGGGAGCAGCAATGCCAACATCCCACCATCTCTCCCTTCAAGAGGATTTAAGTAATTCCACCCTCCCAGTTGCTCCACGCCAGATTTCTTTGTCTACCTAAAATCAATGAAAAAGTGATAGCCACCACACCCTTTAAATTAATGTGTATAAGGACTGTTGGTGAATTATTTATGTAACCGAAATCTGCCCAGCATAAGAAATAGTCAAGACTTCAGAGATGTTGTTTCTGCTCCCAGAAAGCACACAGGACGTCCACTAATTACTAGGTGGTAGGGACAGCTTGAGGATTTTGCCTGCCCAGCATCAATACCTCATTCTTTCAGTAATAGCAATCTACCTCAGACCTCCACTGGATGTGGTCCTGAGGGGACCAGCAATCAAGAGGGCCAGTGACCAGAATTGGAATAATAACTCTCTCCCTGGAATCTAAAACTTGTGTAGAGACACTAATACCAACGACTCCTGGAGTTGACACTCAGAGCATTACTAGTAACTTAAAGAATTTTCCAACCCTAGCTGGTTTGGCTCAGTGGATAGAGCGTCAGCCTGCAGACCTGAAGGGTCCTGGATTTAATTCTGGACAAGGGCACATGCCCAGGTTGCGGCTCCATCCCCAGTAGGGGGTATGCAGGGGGCAGCCGATCAATGATTCTCTCTCATCATTGATGTTTCTAACTCTCTCACCCTCTCCCTTCCTCTCTGAAATCAATAAAAATATATTTTTTAATAAAAGAATTTTCCAATCTACTAGGTCTATGCAAACCTTGAGACCCCACCAAGCTGCTGTCCCGTAGCCTGGTGGTTTGGCTTTTCTGTCAGTTCTCTGAGCTTACCCATACACTTCCAATATCTTGCTCTTGAGTTATCTGGATGAGCTTTAACTTAGTTTTGTTGTTTGCTGTCAAAGAACCCTACCCAGAATACTATGGCATTTGCCAAGGACTGGCAAGCAAATCCTAGTTTACCTCAAGCATTACCAGCTCTCATTTTCTACTGCATACAATATTCTAGCCCCTAGGGTATAAAGCAGTATCTCAAAGGTCTGCTCCAGGCATGCCCTAAAGAGAAAAGAGTGCACAGTGCAAGCCCGTGAGTGTGAGAGTAACTTCTGCATGAGTAAGGCAAAGACCTCTCAAAGTCATATAGTTAGTGCATAAACTTGGACACTGGGTGAAGAATATCACCAGGCCTCTAGTTTAATAATATCTGAACATCCACTAAGGGACAAGCAGTCCTTTTAGGTAACCATAGCCTAGAAAGAGAAGCAAACACACAAACAGCAACAATATAGTGTGATAAAGAACTATAATAGAATTGTATATAAAAGTGCATGGAATGTTTAGAAAGTAGCAAAATTAAAGTTTTGTATGATGTACCGGTGGAGAAATAAAGAAAATACTGGGGCAGGCATTATCCTGTGGGCAATGGGGAAGGAGATGAAGTGACCAATGAAATTCATAGTCAAAAGTTGTGGAGCAATTTCACAAAAATAAAAGATTTAAGTCATCACTTGGTGGGTATACTTGTATAGCTACAAGCTGGAAATTTAGAAATCTATAAGGTTTCGTACTAATACAAAATTAACACACCTTGAAAGAAAGGAGGAAATCTTGAAAACTTTGGTATGAAGGCAGGACTTCTGCTACAAGGCAATATGCACATATATTTATTCCTCCATTTTTTCAAACTTAGAATCACAACTGATTCATTATAACACATAATTGCAAATCGCTGGTATTTGTAACATAAAAACTGTATCAAAACTTCTTCGGTGTTGCCCAAGAGACTTTTCTCAAGGAGAAAAAAATCCAAAATTAGTAGTAGCTGTCAACTCTCTCCCTATACATTATGAATATAGAATTGAAGTAATTGTAATATGTATATAAATTTTACTCATAACTCTCCTGATATTGACACTTTGAATTAAAAATGCAAAAGCAAGTTAACACCATGGAGAAACAGCTGTTATTCTTATGACAACACTCTTGGAGCTGAAGCCAGATTTGCGGTCAAATCTGGATGCCATCGCTTACTGGTACGTGACCGAGGGCAAATCATATAATCAATCCTGCTGAGCTTCTTTATCCAGAGATGAGAAAAACTTCCCTTACTTCCTGGAGTCATTGTGAAGACTAGATGAAACAGCATATTATGCGAAAACAAGAAGCACACCCCCAAAGTTTATTTTCCATTCTCCCTTCCTCTCCATAAAGTAATGAGCCTTTTCCCCCCATGGAACTAAGCTTTATTGCTTTATAACTATTATGTGCATGTAGTAGTAACAATGTCCAAGAAAGTAGATGGTAACTAACACCAACATGGAAACCTGAATGCATGTGTGGTTGGCTATCATCTAGGTCCCAAAGGGCTCTTGCACATTATCTATTGCTTCCCAGAATTCGATACATTTTCTTTTCTGAATACAGCCAAAATTATCCACAGGCTTTGTAATGTCACCATCAGGATGCTGCACAGAGCAGCTGGTTGATTGAAAGTGACTGCCCCTCCCCCACACTCCAGCTGTCACCAGGAAACCCTCAATGTGTGAAAAAAGACAAAGCAATATTACTTGCCCTATTAATAACAATCTGATTCTTAGCATTCATTGAAATTATTTTTCTTATGAAAGCTCATTATTAACTAAAAATTAACTCTAAGAAAAACCCTTTATCATATAAATGCAAACCAGCTTCTTCCATACAATAAA
Organism: Myotis lucifugus; assembly: GCF_000147115.1. Classification (NCBI taxonomy): domain Eukaryota; kingdom Metazoa; phylum Chordata; class Mammalia; order Chiroptera; family Vespertilionidae; genus Myotis; species Myotis lucifugus. Next base: position 23,947,010 of record NW_005871051.1, on the reverse strand, counting down.
AAATCCCAGGGGCAGTAAACACAAGTAATGTATTTCCATGGACTCCTTGTTTCTTTTTCCTTGAGTCATTTGTAATGCTAAACAACAGCTAGTTAAAATATTAAATAGCTTTAACAGCGATACAGCTGCCATACTTGAGGGATTAAAAAAAAGCTTAGATGATTTCTCAAAAAAAAAATGTGCACAGACACCTCTCTATTTTTATAAAATATGGGTCAGACTAAAGGTTGGATTTTGTTTTAAGTAATCACTCCTCTGCATGAGAAGCTATACTACCTGTTTAACATTGCTGAAAACCTTGGGCATTGTTTTCAGAACACGTCTGTGATTCCTACCCACAAGAATTCTTCCTGCCATGACTTTCTTAGGTGTAGCTCATCTCCTGAGGATTCTTATCCCTCAAACAGAGTTTCAGACCAGTGACCTGGACTCTTAGGTCCCAGGGACATGCCTCAGGTGTGTCCCTGCAGAGGCCCTGTGGCCTTCATTAAAGCTTCTCATCTCCTGAGCGCTACAGGTGAGATTCTGCTAAATAGGGTTCCCTGCTTTTAAAAATATCTGAGGCCCAATGCTTGGATGACAACAACTGCAGCCTAAAAGGAAATCATTTTAAAGCATCATTTCTATCTTTTTAAAAGAATGTTTACATAAACATGCACATATCTAACTTTACATGAATGTATAGATTTACCCCATCCCCATATTACAAGTAATTATGACCTGGTATGAATCCTTTCAAGTATTTTCCATGCTCATATATTCATATGTGTATATATATAAACTAGAGGCCCAGTACACAAAATTCATGCATTGGTTGGGGGGGGGGGGGGGTCACTCAGCCCGGCCTGCGCTCTCACAGTCCGGGAGCCCGCGGGGGATGTCCGACTGATGGCTTAGGGCCACTCTCTACAGGGAATTGAATAAGCTGGCAGTCGGACATTCTTAGCACTGCCTCAGAGGTGGGAGAAGTTCCCACCACCGCCGCTGAGCTCACCAGCCGTGAGCCTGGCTTCTGGCTGAGCGGCCGGCGCTCCCCCTGTGGGGGCGCACTACCAGGGGGCAACTCCTGTGTTGAGAGCGACTGGGCCGAAACCAGCTCTCCGACATCCCCCGAGGGGTCCTAGATTGTGAGAGGGGGCAGGCCAGGCCGAGGGACCACACTGGTGCACAATCGAGGCCCGGGAGGGACGCGGGAGGTTGGTGTTCAGTGCATGTCATAGCAAGCAGTTGAGCAGCCTTAGCGTATCATTAGCATATTATGCTTTGATTGGTTGACTGGACAAATGGACAACCGGAC
>NW_005871051.1:23940858-23944656 GCF_000147115.1 Myotis lucifugus | reverse complement strand
TCCAGGAGCCACCGCAAGGCCCTTGGGAGCAGAGTGCTCTAATCCAAGCCTCTGGTTAGGCCACAGGGTGGCACTGATCCGTCTCAACACTGGAATGAGTCTAGGCTTTAAGGCACCTGCTTCAAATCCTGAATACTTCTCTTTCTCCCCCAAAAGCATACTCCTCAGCCGGAAGGCTAATCTCTGCTCAGTTATCCACTCTACCTCCTTTACCAAATTCTGGGTCAAAAAGTATAACTCGCCAAAACTGGTTTGGCTCAGTGGATGGAGCGTCGGCCTGCGGACTGAAGGGTCCCGGGTTTGATTCCGGTCAAGGACATGTACCTTGGTTGCGGGCACATTCCCAGTGGGAGATGTGCAGGAGGCAGCTGATCGATGTTTCTCTCTCATCGATGTTTCTAGCTCTCTATCTCTCTCCTTTCCTCTCTGTAAAAAATCAATAAAATATATTTTTTTAAAAAAAAGTATAACTCAGCTGGAGACCAGAAGGCCAAAAATCTTTAAAGTACTTTTTAACAGTAACTTATGTGATTCTTAAAAATTCTCCAGCCACCACAGCACTGGTCTGAGATAGTACATATTACTATAACTTTGAACTGAATATCCTGCCTCCAATAAACAACCTTAATTCTGTAGAATATAACTGGGAAACCACAAATAAACAAATAAAATGCCATCTAAGCGGTCATCACAATATCCTACAACCCCTATCTAACCCAATCAAGAACCTTCCACCACAACCTATGTATAGATTGTATAGTCTTAACGGGTATTAAGTCACATCTCATCTTTGAGTGTTTTCCATGTTATGCTGGTGCACTTTCACATTGAAGACGTACAAGCCCTAGGAAGTAACCTTTCAGTAACTTGTCCAAGATCCTACGCCCAGGAAAGGCCCCACATGGATCCCTTCCATTCTGTCAAATTCCACGGCAACTCCCAATGGCTATTCTTTATCGATATGCCAGTAATTCCCAAACTTTAGCACCCGGGTGCACTGGGATCAACCGGAAAGCTTGTTGAAACAGATTTCTGATTCTGTCCGTCCCCCAAATTTACAATTCCAACAAGTCCCAGACGGATGCCGATACTAGTAGTCCAGGGACAATTTAGGAAACCAATGCAGTGCTGCTCTTCGTAAGATGACCTCTTCCAAGCCTTGCCATGCCGGCAGCACATGAGGTCTTGAAACTCTATTAGAAACTCTGACATATACATTTGAGACAGTAGACAGACTTTTAAAAAGACATTCCAAAGGGAAAAAATAGAAAAGCGCAGCAAAGTCCAGCTGTCACTGAGTGTCCTGCAAAGGGACCTACGCATATAGATGGCTCAATCGTGACTAAGCCATGATTCCTTCTGCCAGCACCTGAGTCTTGGGAAGAGATGCTGATCCGGTTTGGGAGAGGCTTTGCAGGTCTGGGCGGAAAGGGCTAAAGGGGTGGGAGGATTTCCTCTGCCCCGCAGGAGAAACACCACTCCTCGGGTTGGGGATGGGGTGCGGGTTGGGGAGGTGGGGCCCGGGTTAGGGGGGTGGGGTGCGCTTGCACACCACTAGCTCCGAGAACAGGAAATGACTGATCCAAGTGCACCTGAAAGTGAAAGCTGTTGCTGACGCAATGTCGCCGTAAGCTCCTGCCTTCAAAGAGAATCCCTTAACGCTCCCCGGAGCTGCCCCCACCCTGAGAGCGCGGCAGGTCGTCCCCGGCGGTCGGCCCAGAGGCGCGGGTGAAGAGCACCCGGCAGGGCCGCTCCAGGGAACGCCCCCCGCGATCCCCTATCTCCAGGGCGCCTAGGCTGCGCCTCCCACCCGCACCCGCCCTGCCCCATCCCCTCCCCTGTCCCCGGCCCTACGGGGACGCCGACAGTCGCCCCGCAGTCCCCGCCCCGCCGCCGGCGCCGCGGCCCCGGGAAACGTCTAAAAAAACCGCGCAGAACCCACGCCGCGAACGGGACCAAACAGACGCGGAAACTCACGCTCTCTACGGCTCGCCTGCGTCCTCACGTCTGCGCGCGCGCGCACGTGCGTCATCACGCACGGGCGGTGTCGATCGACGCTCCTCTTCCCCGCGGCCAGGCTGGCGGGCGCGAGACAGTGGGTGATGTGGCGGCTTGCCTCGGGCGGCCCGGGTTGGGGAGGGAGGGAGGGAGGGCTGTAAAGCGGCGGCCGTGACAGGGCGGTGGCTCCGAGGGCACCGTGTGGACTCATCCTGCGACTGCGAGTGGAAAGGGGATGGCCATTGTCTCCCCTGCCCTAAGGGACTGTCGTCCTCTGCCCTGCGTGCGTAGAGCAAAAGCAAACTAGCGACCTGCGTTGGAGGGACCAGACGTGGAGACCAGCAGCCAGCGGGCTGCGTGGGGGCCGCGAAACTGTCCTTCCTGGGCCCGGCCCTGCTGCAGGCTCCGCACCTGCTGCGAGGAGTCCGATGCTGCTGGTGAAGTGGATGGTGTGTGAGAGACACTTACACCTTCATGAGTTGTCAGACAGCAGAGAGCTGCCTGTCGCAGGGCGGGACCCACGGTTACCAAGGACGCCCCCCAAACAAGGTCGTGGGTGTACTTTTCACTCCCCAAAGCTTGGGTCTGCGGCTGCATTTCTCAGTCTGTGTGTCCATGTGAGGGCCTTAGGTGTTAAGTATTGCAGTGAACGTATTTGATGCAAACAAGTGGCTTATGTTGGAGGGACCAGACATAGAGACAAGCAGCCACTGGGATATTCGTCTTTCTCAGTTTGGCTTATTTCACTTAGCATAATATTTTCCAGGTCCATCCATGCTGTCCCAAAGGGTAAGAGATCCCTCTTTTGTTACAGCTGCATAGTACTCCACAGCATTTTTATCCATTTATCTACTGATGGGCACTTGGGCTGTTTCCAAATCTTAGATATTGTAAATAACTCTGCTATGAACATAGGGGTGCATATATTCATTCTGATTGGTATCTTGGAGTTTTAAGGATATATTCCCTGAAGTGGGATCGCTGGGTCAAACAGGAGTTTGTTCTTATCTTAATACTAGTGGCCCCGTGCTTGAAATTCGGGGTGTCCCTCAGCCAGGCCTGCACCCTCTTCAATCTGGGACCCCTCAGGGGATGTCCGACTGCCGGTTTAGGCCTCTCCCAATCCGGGACCGCTGACTCCTAACCACTCACCTGCCCCCCAACTGCCCCCCCACCAGCCTTCTCACCCCCAACTGCCCCCCCCCCCAGGCAGCCTGGTTGCCCCAACTGTCCCCACCCTGCTGGGCTGCTCACCCCCAACTGCCTCCCCGCCTCCCCCCGCCTGCCTGCCCACCCTGGCAGGGCTCTGGGATCAATGGCAGAGCAGAGGCAGGCGTTTCCCACTTGGCCTGGGCTCCGAGATTAATCCCTGCCCACAAGGAGGCCCTACCTGCCCTGGCCACCCTGCCAGGCTCTGTTTTCTCTGCAGAGGGAGACCCTGTCCACCCGGCTGGGCTCTGTGATGGGCCCTCCCAGCCATGGCTTTGTCTGGAAGATGGTCTGGAAGGTCTCCCGGTCTAAATAGCATATTACCCTTTTATTAGTATAGATATCAGAAACCGAGGGGGTTTAAGGGAGCTAAAAAATCAAGAAGGTCAAATCAATAAACTCATAAAAATGTTATTATTTATAAGGGTTAAGAAAAATACTTAGACAATTTTATTTTAATTTCAAAAATTTGAAAAAAGTCCTTAGACATTTTTAGAGGACAGAAAAGGCCTACCTGGAATCTGAACTCAGGTACTGGCTGCCAGCTTGCTTTTGAAAGCCAATACTTCTAGAGACGGTATTTTTAACAAA
>NW_005871051.1:23921804-23940635 GCF_000147115.1 Myotis lucifugus | reverse complement strand
ACCAGTGAATCAGGAGTTCACATTTCGATTCCCAGGGCTGCAGGCTTGTTCCCCAGTCGGGGGCATGCAGGAGGCAGCCAATCAAAGATTCTCATCATTGATGTTTCTGTCTCTCCCTCTCCCTTCCTCTCTGAAATCAATAAAAATATATTTTAAAAAACTTTACTGGAAGCTTTAGCCTGTACAGTAGAGGAAACAAAAAAACTTAAAATACTTGTTAAGTAAGTTAATGAAAGTGCCAGGCACATAATAAATATTCAATACGTGTTAACTGTTTTGATAGCTACTGTAGCTGCCACTTCTTAAGTGTCTATTATATGCCAGGCACTTCACCTCCATTTTATAAATGAGGAAACTGAGGGTCAGAGAGTCCAAGTAATTTGCCAAAGCCCACAAAGCTAGTAGGGAGAAGGATTGATGGTTCAGACTTTCTTTCTAATATATTATCTCTAACTCTGAATAGTAAATGTCTAGTACTGTGTGTCACTGGATGCATCGTGGTCCATATACATGGTAATTTTTTTATTCATGTACATGTTTCATCAAGTTTTCATTGTTTCATTATCTAAATGACAAAAAACTGAAATGACAACTATTCACTATCCATTTCAGAATTATTTTGAATGACTGTGTTTTAATTTTCTACATTTTTCTATTTTAGGAAGTATTTTTTCTACTGAGTGTTTTAGGTAAGTTCTTTATTCTTGTTATAACTCATTATGATTATTATCTAAAAATTAAACTGATTTTATAGATGTCCTATTGTTTTCAGTTTTACAGGATAATAGGAATATAGTTTGAGAGCTCCTATTTCTTTCAAATAATAAATCCTAAATAAGCTGTTTATTTTCATAATCATTTTTAATAGCATTTTTCTTTTACATTTGCAAATGCCATTCTGTTTTTTTAATCAACTAAAATTCTGATGCCTCCATGACTACAATGAATAATTTTACTCCAGCTGCCAAATCTCATTTTCTACATGCCATGTGAGGCCTCATAGGAGCCTTCCTAACCCACCACATCTCCTCAAATCTGGCACGATGTGTTTGTGCTTTATGAAAAACTAATTTAGATAATGAATTTTTAGAAAAGAAGAACTTAAGAATGTTCTTGGTAGGAAAAAGAAAAAACGTTCCAAAAGGAACTTGCATCAAAATATGGGAGATAAGGCTGTGAGAATGCAGTGCAGATGACAGGCATTTTGGCTAACTTTCCTGTCAGCCTCTAGTCCATAGGGGATTTTAGGACCTCCTTTGGACATATAAGAACAGATACACACAGCAGTATCTCCACCACTGCTTGCTAATACTTAAAATCCCTTCAAAAAGACCTTTCCGTCCGCAATTAGACATAACATATTTAAAATGTAGGGCTGTTGAGGGAACCCTTAGGAGAGAATGAATTTCACTTAAAAGTCATGGGTCAATCTGTCCACCAGCAAGTGGCAATTCTGGGTGGTGATTGGAGGAAACTGGAGGCAGAGGCATCTTGGGTGGAGGAAATCTGGGACAAAAGACAGTTGAAATTTTTGCAAAGCTCTATCCAATCCTATATAACAAAAGCATAGTATGCAAATTGTCCCCTCGACCAGGAGTTCATCCGGGAGTTCGACCAGGGGGCGGAGCCGGCGGGGGGGAAGAGAGGGAGGCCCTGGCCCACAGCTGGCAGCCTCTAGGGACCCTACCAGTGCACGAATTTCGTGCACTGGGCCTCTAGTTTACAATAATAGTGGGAGGAAAAATAGAAGCCACAGGATGGTGCAGGGGGTGGGGAGAATTTTGACCTCACCTAAAATTACAGAGAGCTCCACCTCACAAAATTTAGATTTTTCTTGTCCTGTCATAATTTAACACACCTGACTTCTAACTGAAGTGAAAAAGTAGTTTTACAGCTCATTGTTTGTCTTAAGTTATGAGGATGCCAGTCTTTAAGTAAATGTCACATCACATTGCCAATTTTTAAAAAAATTATTTTCAAGTAATTTCAGACTTTATAGAATAATTACAAAAATAGTCCATAGAATTTCTGTATATTCACAAAATGTTCAAAGTGTTAGCATGTGTTTCTCCTAGTATGTCTATCCCCCCCTTCTCATTATATGCACACACAGTTTTTTTCTGAGTCATTTTTTATAGCCAAGATCGCAGCCAAGATGCTCCTTTCCTTCCACATGCTCCTTTCCGTCCACATTCATTTTCTTACACACACACACACACACACACACACACACACACTCCAAGGGTTCATTTGGTTTCTTTTTAAGAAAAATGTTATTAATATTAAATTTCCAGAGTAAATCTAGCACACTATTCTATCCATTGTAACTTGCCAACATTCAAGTTGCATGGGCTCAGTTATGAGGAAATGTTGACAGCTATTCTATTCTAGACCACACATCCAAATATGAAGTAGAGCTTTTAAACAATAAAATTCAAATGACCCTTTGGGATGAACTGCCAACATGACTCAAACATTTCTTTCTTTATGTACACCAAGGAACAAGTATTCCAACAAAGTTAAATTCGTTTGACTAAATAATAACCCAGAACCTTAATTGATTTAATGAATATAATATAAGCCATAAAGGAACAACTTATCAAGGACGGGGTGTGGGGCATGGTAATGAGTCTAATAGGCCATCGTGGATATTGTTGCATAGACCTTTAAAGCTACTTGGGGGCCTAGTGATGGTTTTTGTTTCCTTTTTTTTCTTTTTCTTTTTTTTTTTACTTATAATCAAGAAAGCATATAGAAAATTGGAAAGGGTGCAGAATATGATTTTTGGCTCTGCCACTAGCTACTTTTTGGCCATTCAAACCCTCTGAAACTTAATTTTCTCAACTGTAAGATGAGGGACTCACAAAAATTATTTCTAACGTCTCCTTCAACTCAAGTATTTTAATATTCTAAGATCTAGAAAAAAAATAAATAGCATGTTAAAAAAATCAGAGAAGACAGTAAGATATTGAAATGTGACTAGAAGAGTTGCAGAGCTAAAGAGAGATCTTGATAAAGAATCACCACCATAATCATATAAGAATAAAATGTTTTTGTTTTTTTGTTTATTTTTATTTTTATTTTTTTAATCTTTAATTTCTTTATTGGTTAAGGTATTACATGGAATAAAATGTTTTTAAGTAACTAAACAAAATCAACAACCATGGAACCAATTCAAGCAAAGAATAAGTTGATTATTTTTAATTTAAAAGAAAAATATAAAAACGTTATTCAGTGCCTTTAAAACAAAACAAAACAGAAAACATTAATGACTAGAGGCCCGGCACACGATATTGTGAGTGGGTACAGTCCCTGGGCCTAGCCTGCGATCAGGGCCGTCTTCCCCAGCTGCCAGCAGCCCGGCCCTGCCCCCTCCCCGCCACCCCCCACCCTCCCCACCACTACCCACCTCGATTCCTCGTTCCTCATCTGGAGATGGGAGCCTGGCAGCTGGGGGAGGGACTGAGAGGTCGGCCGTTTCTGCCTGCTCACCAGCCCCACCCCTGCTGCTGGTCACCCTTTGTGGGGTGACAGGTGGGGCAGGGGCCTTGGTCTGGCCCCGCCCACATCCCCCGCCACCCACCCTGGTTCCGTGTTCACCGTTGGCAATCAGAGACTGCCAGCCGGGGAAAGAGACCAAGAGGTGGTCAGTGCACCTCATAGTGACTGGTCGAGTGATCGTTCTGGTTGTTCTGCCGTTATGGTCACTGGGCTTTTATTATATAGGACTAGAGGCCTGTTGCATGAAGAGATTCGTGCAATAGGCCTTCCTTTCCCCTGGCTGCTGGCACCGGTTTGCCTCCAGCACCCAGGGCCCAGGCCTTCGCTCTGGCCGAGTTCTGGCCGGAGCCAGCCCCGGAAACATCAGGCTTCGCTGCTCCACCGGCCCCAGCGCCATGAGGCTTCGCTCCACTGCTTGGAGCCTACGTATGCAAATTAACCGCCAACTTTGTTGGCGGTTAATTTGCATATCACACTCATTAGCCAATGGGAGGCATAGCGAAGGTACGGTCAATTACCATGTTTGTCTATTATTAGATAGGATTACCGCATTTATAAGTAGCTTGAATTCAGACAAATCAAGCTTCAGTTCTAGCCCTAGCTGAGGGAATTTGTGATCTCACCAGCCTCTTAAGTGGGGCAATGATTCTTCTGTGATTTTTTTTTTAAATACTAGTATGTTTTTTAATTGCTTTTAGAGAAAGAGGGAAGGAGAGAGATAGACATATCTATGAGAAACATCCATCGGATACCTCCTGCACACCCTCTACTGGGGATTGAGCCCTGCAACCCGGTCATGTGCCCTGACAGGAATCGAACTGGTGACCTCTTGGTGCATGGGGTGACGCTCCATCCACTGAGCCACTCTGGCCAGGCCATCTGTGACTTCTTGTCAACCTTGGTTGAGATAAGGCATAAAATGTAAATCTTAGCGACTAGTCAATAGTAAGGGCTCAAAAAAAAATGTTAACTATAAATCCAAACTCTCCATCATTCATATTCAATTTTTTGCTTTGGGAAGGAAAAGCAAGAGCATGAGAAGCAAAGGAAAAAGAGGATGGAATACCAGATAACTAGAGGAAGAGCAGGAAAGATCAGACTGATGCTGGGGTGCTGTGTGCCCATCTTGAATTGCCCCATTTCATTAACACTGTTCTTTGGAATACCAGCTAACATTCTGGAAACTCATTTTTTGATGTGCTAATAGCTTTTGTGATCTTTTAGAAGTAAAAGTTAATTTTTAAAAGAAATATTTACTTTTCTGTGGACTTTCTTAGAGTCTGTACCTGAGTATTATAAGATTCAGCAAGAGTCTTAGGAGTGATGATTAGCTATTAGCTTAAACAATGCTGTGTCATGGATACTATATTCATTGCCTTACCTTTTGTTGGCTGGATAAAGTTTCTTAAAATGAAATGGAAACAAGGGTGCACTGCTTACTTTTTTAGGAAGTTTTTCTTAGGTCCTGTGAAATACTGTTTAGTCAAGATCAGAGAGAGAGAGAGAGAGAGAGAGAGAGAGAGAGAGAGAGAGAATGAATGAATCACCCTCACTGGTTAAAATAAAGGCCATTCATTTATTGAATCTCTGCCATGTACTTAGGCCATAAAACTACATTTATTCTCTAAATGAGTCTATGAAGTAGGATTTTTATCTTATTTTACAGATAAAGAACTCAGAAACAAAATCACACAGACAAAAAGTAAGAGGGTTGGAATGCAAACCCAAATCACCCAAATTCATCCACAGATCTTTAGCTGTCCTGGCGAAAAAAGACACTTGAATTGCAGGAGAAAAATAATACCATAACATGTAGTTTTCAAAATTAAACCTCGACTTAATATTTTATTAACAGATTTTTACCTTGAATTTTCTTGAGACTTGTTTTCAGGACACATGATCGGGGGAATAAAAATCAAAGGGAAAGGCTTATCTTTCTAGTGCCAGGTTATATTTAGTTTTTGGAAAGGGCAACCTGTTGTTCAATTTTCAAGCTCCTGCTAAGAAATAATATAAGATTTTAACTACATTTTTTATGAAATATAGAATACGTTGCCCATTGAATATTCTTGGGCTGTTAAATCTGATTGGCTGAAGGTAAGTTTTTTAGAGTGGTTTTTGAATTATTATTTAATTTATTTTTTTGGTAAAATACTGTAACCATCTGTGTTTTCTGAAAGACAGCAGTCTCTATAAGCAGTATATTTCCTTTTGCTGTACAAAATACTCTCAAAATAAAATATGCACATCCATTCTACATGGCAAATTGTGTAGCCTCTTAGAAAGACTTGAGCTAGATTGGACCTCCTTTTGATTAATGGGCATTCTTTAAATGAATTAGCCCCGATTCTGCTCAGGAGCGTAGTCTGGCATCCCAGGGGAATGCAGTAGAACTGGTCTGAATGTGGAATATCTGTCTTCATCATCAAATGCTGTTCAAAAGCAATTGGTTTTGAAGTACCCTTAAGACAGGGTCACACACTCCAGTGCCTGGAGGAGCTAGGCAGGAGATACAAATGAGTTGAGCGGGCTGGGTGGCAGGAAGCATCTGAAGCACCAGGTGACAAATGGCACCTGGCATTGGCCATGGTGTCAGGGAGATGACTTGGAGTCGTGGGATTACCGCAGAGTGGTCACCGAGAGGGGCAGCTATCTTTCCATTTTGGCTGACGGAGGCCAGGTGGGAATCAGGGCCCCATACTCTGATTTTTAAAGAGAAATTAGAATTTTAATTTTTGATGCATCATCTTCTAATGTTTAATGTTGACAATTTAAACATACTATTTGGGTAAAATTGAAAAACCACCCATGGACCCCACTGGCCAGCAGGATACAGCTTGCAACTTCTGGTTTAATGAAATAAGACAAATATTAATAGAAATAATACCTGAAAATGATTTCATAGTTTGGAAGTCTTATACCTCTATATTAGCCTATATATAACATTAAAACTGCATTTACGTTATACTTTACAAAAACAAACAGGAAAGCCCTGGCCAGGTGGCTCAGTTAGTTGGAGTGTCACCCTGTACATCAAGCATGTCCAACTCAAAGGCTAACACAGGCCAAATAAACAAGGTTTAAGTTTACTAGTATGTGAGCCACAAAAAAAACAAAAGCTTCAATTGTCACAGAAACGTAGGTTTATTTTGACAGAGACATGCTGAATACAAAAGGCTAAATATAATTGAGTAATCGTTAACATAAAGTAATAGAACATTTTAATAAAAATTAATATGTTTTTCTTGAACATTAACTTACCAGACACTGAATAACTGCACAAATTAATAAGCATAATGCAAATAAACCCATTTTTCTTATTCTCTGAAAGCAAAATATTTCCTGTTGCACACACCAAACAAGTCAGTCTAAGACTAATGACGTGGCAATTGGCTGCTAAAATACTAGTATTTGCTGCTAGTATTAGTGGAGAGAAATGGTGCATTTGCGTGCGAAGGCACGTAAGGGAAATGAATGCAACACGATTATAGTAATCAGTCATTAGCAAACGTAGTTATTAATAATTATGTATAACAGGATATTGTAAAAATTAAGTTACGAAATTTTTATTAAAACGTTTGTTACATACCATTATATTGGCTGGGCTGCAAAAATATTTGTTGTGGGCTGCAAGTTTGACATGCTTGCTGTACACCAAAATCTTGCAGGTTCAATTCCTAGCCAGGGCACCTACCTAGGTTACAGGTTTGATCCCTGGTTGGAGTGCATACAGGAGGCAGCAAATCAATGTTTCCCTCTCACATCAATGCTTCTTTCTCTCTCTCCCCCTCCCTCCCTCTCTAAAATCAATAAAAACATATCTTCAGGTGAGGATTAAAAAAAAACAGGATAGGTCTAGAAATCTACCTGAAACCATAAGTATGTTTATCAATATGTGAACTGCACACCACCTACTTCGGAATTAACTAAAGAGCATATTTAAAATTTACATGTTGGATTTGCATGTGTTCAGTCTCAGGTGGCACCCAGGAGTCTGACTTTGTACAAGCACCCCAGTCCTCAGATGATTCTAAAATAGCCATTAATGGGGTTCCTCCCTCTGAGGATAGGCAATGTGGTCATTTCACAGCCAGACTTAACTTCTGTATCTTACCTATCCTCCCAGGCAGACAGGTCCAATTTAAAGTGGGTTTAGTTTTTGATTCCTTGCATCCATGTTTGGTTGGGCGACCCAGAACTTATCTGTGCTTTTGGGTCATTCAATTCTGTGGTTACAGGTTGATGCTTCATAATGATAAATATCTACCTCATTAGCTTGCAGTTTATGGTTGCTCAGTATACATCTTCATTTAGCTAATGTCTTAGTGGGTTATTTCCTCTTGGCTCCCTACTGAGTATCAGTGTAATGTACCTGATCAGTGCCCAGTAAGTAATTTTTGATTGACTATTATAATGCATTAATTAGAACATCATCAACTAGGCCTAGCAGATTGTCTGTGACTGAACTGAACAATCATTTACTTTAACCCACTAGGCATCTTAGTTAAGGCAATAATTTGACTAATTTTTAGCTCTCAGAAAATTATTTGATGACGTGTGACCAAGTGATCCTTTCCCCAGGTAATTAATATAACTTCTGACCTTGCCTGCTCTTAAATTCAGGGAGTAAACATATTGTCAGGAGGATATAAGTCATTATGCACTCTTACACAGAATAAAAATAGTATCACGAGAGTGGTATAGTCACAGCATTTAGACACTGGAAACATTAGCTGCAGAAAGTGCTGATAGACTGACATGTTCAATGAAGTACACATTTTAGTCCATCTAGGGAAAACCACAATTGAAATGTAAATTGTTATTTTGCACCAGCGAAAAATGAGCCCAAATGCAAATTGTCTTTTAAAAACATTGAGATCAAGAAAAGGCATTAGACCTGTGTTTTCTAGCTGGTGTTCATACCCTGCAAACAACAGAATCTTAAATAGGAGGCACAATTTAAGAAATTATTCATCCCTTAGCCTATAACTAGGCTGTTTCTTAAACTATTCCAACCATTGCTAGACAAAAGAAATGTATGACCTCTGAGGTAACCTTCTCCACAAGATAAACTGATAATTTCTTGCACAGCTTGTCTTTTTTCATCATTTTCATGCTACTCCAGTTAATGCAACCAGCCTTGCAGTTCAGAATATTCAAATATGCTATTGGTTTTGGGGGCACAATGATGGATCTTGAATTCACCCCCACAGAGGTGAAGTAACATTAAATTTGTCACTGCCTTGTCTAAGTCAGCAAGATGGCACTGTATAATACCTTTAGAAATACTAAGTCAAGAAGTCCACAGGGACGAAGGTGAAAAGAAGGTCAGCTACTGACATAAAATCAGGCTCCAGATGTGATGATCCTTTGTCAGAGGCTTTGTAGCCTGCAAGTCAGCACAATGTTCAATAGAATCCACCTCCTAGCTGAAGCCAGACACGTTGACAGTCAGCCCCACCTGCACACCAATAGGTGAGCCATCGGCTTCACCTCCCTAACAAGAGACACAGAGCAGATCTTTTTATAAAAATAACTTAAAGCTCAAAATGGCCTCTTTTATGTTCTACTCCCCTCACCCCAAAGTGTTGACCTGTCTTGTAATGTCTGAAGAATCCATGAATATATTATAAGTTAGAGAGAAAAAATTAACCTTTGGTAGCCAGAGTACTGAAAACTTTACTTTGAAGAACATCAGAAAACTCAGTCTACCATTTCTTGAGAAACTGGAGTAAAAAACCCTTCAGTTTTCCTAGAAACAAACATAGTGACAACTCTTCAAATAACCTTTTTCCTCAATATAACACTTACTATAATTAGCTTAAACTAGAATGAATGAAGTGAAGCAGAAATTGGAACTTCTAACTTTACCTTTGCCTTCTGTTATGTAGGTAGAATTCATGGTACTAGAGTCAATCAATCTTGATATGCTTCAATTAATACAATATAAACATTTCCCAAAGACTTCCATGTTGCCTAGAGGAATTAAGCCGTGAAACATTTAATGCATTTTTAAAGCTTAGATGAAATGTATAGTAACTGTAATATCTGACACACTGGTCCTTATTTTAGAAAAGAGAATTCCCAAACTAGATAAGAAGTGGGATTCCAAAAGGCAGAATCTAGGAAATTGTTCATGATGAAATATTACGTTAGAAGTTAGAAAAATAACTTCAACTGTGCTCATTGTGGAAATTAACTTGTCACATAATTATGGGAAATTACATGATGACAACTAATGCCTTCAGTTACCAACAATTTGAGTTTATAAATGAGGATTATGGGGGGGGGCGGGGATCATTAGGTTAAGTTTGGGCAAAGAAAGGAAAAAAAATAACGTCCGTTAAACCTAAAAAGTGGTCAGATGCATGCACTTCAAACGAATGGTGTTGGGAGGCACATCCTCCACAGGCCCCCATGCAGTCTCTGAAAATTCTAGCTGAGCAGCCAGCTTGAAGGCCGATCCATCTCCTGACGCTGAGCAGTTCCTGTTACTAGTCATGGAAGCAACCCAGTAGATCAAGGTGCCCACAGTGTAACTGTCAGCAACTGCCTACTCCCCAGGGGACATTAGGGATGGAGGGTGGCTTGTTTGCTTCTTACTGCAATTTTTGCTGCTTGTTGGGCCCATGGCCCTGGGCTCCTCCCTGTACTGCAGCCCACTCTTTGGGCAGCATCCGTGTCAGCCACCGCATCACCCTATGGACTTGGAGAGATAGGGACCTAGCACCAACACGCTGACTTCTGGCGACTGCTTTTTCTGTGAGTTACAATAAAGCCTTTCATCTCTGAAAAAGATGAGTGATCAGATGTCCTTCCAACCTCCCAATACTCAGGATTGAAATGCCGTCATCTTTGACTGCTGCCTTAATGATTGTCCCGAACATCCCATCTGTTTCCAAAGCCCATCATCTTCACCTCTGAAGGTTTCTGCACCTTCATTCTACCAGCACAAACCTAACCCTGGGCCTCATCATCTCACTTAATCTATTGAAACAGACTCCTAACTAGCCCTGCCCTGCCCCAGGTTTCCCTTTTATTCTATTTCCTGCATCTGCTCATGTTACTTCTCCTGTTTATCATACCAAGTGCTCCTCATTATTAATGCATTAAGTCTGAGCTCTTTGCTCTGCATTCAAAGTCATCATGTGGGCCCTCAAAGTTATGATGTAATAACGTTCAATTCTATAATTGAGTACTGAGTGTCTTCTATGCACCAAGTATATGTTACTAGATGTTCTGAATGATTCTCAAATAAAGAGGACACTCTTCTCAAAGAGTTTGTAGTTGCCACTTCTTATAATGGCTATTATGATGGTTTCCAGGTACTGAATGCTTCAGACAGGACACATGTTCCCTCTGCTCCAGTCCACATGGAATGCCTGCTTTTCTTCATGACTTCCCCACCATCATTCATATAGTCCCAGGCCTGGAATGGTTTCTTCTTCTTTTTTATATATTTTTTTTATTGATTTCAGAGAGGAAGGGAGAGGGAGAGAGAGATAGAAACATTTATGATGAGAGAGAATCATGGATCGGCTGCCTCCTGCATGCTCCCTACTGAGGATCAAGCCCACAACCTGGGCAAGTGTCCTGACTGGGAATCAAACTGTGACTTCTGGTTCATGGGTCAGCACTCAACCACTGAGTCACGCCGGCCAGGCTGGAATGGTTTCTTTAGCCACCTTTCTTTAACACATATTTATTGCTTACGCCAAAGCAGTGGTCAATGTCACATCAATTCTCTTCTTTCTGAGAACAAATGTAAAATGCATCTGGTAATATAAAAAGAATAAAGTAGGTTAAGAGAGTCAAACTGACTCTTCATTCTTGAAGGATGAAATTTCTGTGCTCCTCACCACTGTATGGACTGTATGCTAGAACCTGTTTTGCAGTGAGGTGGGGGAGATGAGGAGTGAAGGGACTAATACCATTCAAAACACATGGTTGAGAACAACAATCATGATGGTGGCTAATATTTATTAAGTGCTCAAAATATAATCAGTATCCATTTAAAACCTTACACTGATTAATTGAGATATTATTATTCCAATGGTATTGATACTTGAGACATGAGGGAGGTTAAGTTGTCAACATTTGCAATGATAATATATGGCAGATCCAACTGAACCAAGGCAGTTCAGTTCTAAGGCCTACTAGTAAACCAATCACCATTCCATGATTTGACCCACAGGATACCAAGGTGCTCTTAACAAAAGATGGAATAAATGAGTGATGGTTAGATGTCCAACAGATTTCCATGTCAATTACCTCCCTGCCGCCAATCTCTTCTTCTATAAGTCCATCCTCCAAAAATACATGAGTGATTTACTCAACATGAAAGTCCAACTTTGTCATTATTCTGACTAAACAATTCAATGGCTCCCACTACTGGAGAGAGAAGCCATCATTATACATTGCTTTGCAATGAAATTTATGAGGTGGTGTGTCAGTTTAAGAAATCTTCTACACCACATCTAAACACCTGGTATATTTTGTGAGTTGTTGTATTAGCCATTATGAAGAGAATCCTTATTGGATGTCATTGACAGACGGTTGCATGAATATTTAGTTTTTATGCCCAGAAATCTGCCTTTGGGGAGGCATTACAACAAAGTCAGGGAAGCTCACAGGGGGAGGGGCAAAAGGGAGAATGGTTAAACACGAGGGCTTTGGAGCCAGAGTTTGCAGGACTGAGCTCCAGCTGCCTTGCCTACAGCAACCTCAAGTGCAATTGGAGGAAAACATCTTCCTCGTGGGATTGCTGTGAGGACCGAATGAGGTAACATACTAAAGAGCTTAAAACAATGTCTACATAGAAATTTCTAACAAAGTGATAATATTTATATATCATTAAAGTCTTCATTGTTCTATACTTTAGTTATATTTATAGTAGTTTACATAGTAATATGTGAATGTAATTTTCAAAAACAAGAAATATAAGAGAATATGGGAAAAATAAAAGATGATCTTCGCCTAGGGAAAGCATTGCTAAGATTTCTCATTTGCCCTTCTAGAATTTTCTGTGTATATAAAATATACACGTGCTTTTATTTAAAATAAAAACATAAAAGATAGCATTCATGGTAGTTTTTCACCTTGCCTTTTTTTCTGTGAAGATTGTTCCATAGATCTACTGAATTATCTTTAATGGCTATGCAGTATGTCAACATGTAAATGTGGTAAACTTATTTAACAAGTTCTCTATTGATGGACATGTATGTTATTTTCAGTCATTCTCTGTGACAAAATTCATTTCCATGAATATGCTTGTATGATTATTTCTATAGAATCCATTTCCAGAAGTGGAATTGGTAGGTATATTGTATATGCATTTGAAAGTTTTATAGCTCTTGTTCAACTGCCTTCTGAAGAGGCTGAGAGAATTTATATTCCTACTCAGTTGTAATATAGAGAAGTTATTTAAATATATATTTTATAAACCACTCAATTTTCTTAGGCCAATTTTCTCTCTGTCCCAGAAAACCCCAAGCTATGTTCCTGCCTCCTTGCCTATAATCTTGTTTTATTCTGAACCTGGAATTACCCCCTTTTTGTTTCATTTGTCTATCTCCAGGGGTAGGGAACCTTTTTTGGCAAGGGCCATTTGGATATTTATAGCATCATTCATGGGCCATATAAAATTATCAACTTAAAAATTAGCCTGATATATTTGGTCAAGCATTTAATTAACTCAGCCCTAATGCCTTTGCAGGGGCAGACCAAATCATTTCTCAGACCTTACATGGCCCTGATTCCAAGCCCTACCCATCTGCATTAGTAGAACATATTCAACTGCAAGTAAAACTCAAATGAAACTAGCTGAAGGAAAATTAAAAGGGGAATTGAGGATAGTTGTTGAAAGGGTTCTAGGTAATCATAGAATTGAAAGATGAGCTACAGATTCCACGGCAGTTCTAAGGACCTAGGACTGGAACCCACACATACACCTTCCAATTCCCTGTTTCCAACTCTTCATATCTCTATATGACCTAATTCTCTTATGTGCTAGATTGATAGGTCCCAAAGCTGTCAAAAATGTGAAAGTTTACATAAAAGTTATCAAATTATAAACATGAAATGTGTTTTGCACTGGCAACGTCTGGCTGTCCCTACTTTTGTTGTCGTCTCATGTGTCATTACGTGGAATTCAATGAAGAGCAGAAAGCACTGGCTGAGTGTCCAGAAAAATCATTCCTCCCAAATACCAGGGAGTCAAAATTCCACTGTTATTCTTTATAATTATATCCTTTAAGTGGAAATTCTCCAGCAACAATTCTGGGGCCATCTCTTCCCTACCTCCCTGACTAGAATGCTTTGGAAGTGCCCCTTCCTCGCGCTCTCCGTGGTCCTGAACCACCCCCTCGTAGTGCCTCTTGTAGTGGCAGTGATGGGGTGGGAGGGCGAGGATTAGGGAAGCTGTTCAGGGAACAAAGAAAAGATTTTATTCTTAAACCTTTATTTTTCAGTACTCTCAGTTACCACCACCAACAACAACAAACCAAAAACAACACAATCAACCTTGGCCAACAGAGAGAGCAAGCAATTTTGTGGGAGGAAAATGTCCCTGTGCACAAACAAGGTCACTTGGGGGAGTGGACAGGTCACCACTGGGCAGAGACAGAATGGGTCATCTGCCATTTGCAGTTGACATGCAAAAAATTGTACATGGATTTTATTTATTGTAACTTATATCATGATGGAAAAATGTCTAAACTAAAGCAATAATAAAATCGCACAGTTCATAGAGACATGCTTAAGTATATTTTGTAGTTCTAGAAATATTCCAAGAGTTACAGTTTTCACTCTTTGGCAAATTGTGTATCTACTAATGATGTAGCCATTTTTATTTTACATAATTATGCTGTTGGGTGTTGATTTATTTTACATAAGATTTTATTTCTTGTTTTCTAGCTT
The DNA here is from genome assembly GCF_000147115.1 of Myotis lucifugus. Lineage (NCBI taxonomy): Eukaryota > Metazoa > Chordata > Mammalia > Chiroptera > Vespertilionidae > Myotis > Myotis lucifugus. The sequence goes on along the minus strand of NW_005871051.1, from coordinate 23,926,217 downwards.
AAGACTAAGTGGTAGTATGGATATTTGTCCTTTGAATGCACTAAGCTACTTTCCATTCACAGATGTTTAAGAAAAAACAACTCTTCATACTTGTCAGAAGAGAGATTTGATACCCGTGATTGAAAAGAGAGAAGCCCCAATGCAAGGATGCCTCAGGTAAGTAGAGCTTTTATTGCTGCTCTTCTCATTGTATGTATACATGTGACACTAAAATGTACAGACCCTGCTTGTGTGTCACAGCACCATCTTACTCTGCCTTTGGATTGATCTGTCATTTAGAGCTCTGCTACTGAGGGTGGTCCCCACCCCCCCATCCAGCAGATTCAGCATCACCTGACATGTGTTAAAAATGCAGACCCTCAGCCTGCCCTAGATCTTGGGAATCAGAACCTGAATGTTAACAAGATCTGCAGATCTAAGAAGCATTGACCGAGCAGATTCTCAAGCCAAATGTGACGTCCTAGCTCACTTTTAATTTCATTATTTCACATTTTTTAATCTAAAAGCAAGAAAAATTTAATTACAAGGGGAAACATGGTTATCAGAGGGAAAGACATCTTTGGGCTCTCCTATTGTACTTTCTGTGATCAATGACTTTAAATCAGAAGGCAGTTGTTTGTTTTGGGGTCTCATTTGCCTTGTGCCTACTTTTCTCATTAAAGAGATCACAGCACTCTGTATTATCTGGTCTTACATCTTCACTGAAAGCTTCCTGTGGGCAGGGCCATGTCATAGATATCTAAATCCTCAGTGCCTAACCTAATGCCTAACACAAGAAGGTGCTCCAAAACATTGGAATGGCAACACATAAGCAAAGAGATAACCAATCACTTACCTGGGTTACATCCACCCTTCAAGTTCAAGCTTACAACTCCTCTCCTTCGCAAAGATTTCTTCGGTTATTTCATCCACCATGCTCTCCACCTGCTGTAAGTAAATATCACTTATTTGAGATTTAACACACACACACACACACACACACACACACACAAATGACTTTAGTTATCAATTATCTTTATTTTGTATCTCTCTTATTACCCCATCCAAGCTGTAAAAAGGTATCTCTTTTGATATATTTTATATTGCCTGCAGAGTAGGCATTCGAATATTTGTTATGCTTGAACAATCTTAAAATAAAAATAGAAATTAACATGAGAAAATCTACAAGCTTTGATTTTCCTTCAAGCTTAATTCTCAATTGCCAAAATTAATTCTAGAGATGACAATATTTAAACAGCTCCTCCAGCTGTGACCTATTTATCTTAAGTAAAGCATCTGTTTTGATATATGAAATACTTTCTAATTTTTAAATGGTTGGTTACATCTTTAGCCAACTCAATTCTTATTTCTGTTAGGACAGTAGTTTATGCTTCTCTATGCTTCTCTATGTTGACCATAGTTAAATTGGTTAATAAAAGTTTATAACTAGAGATCATTTTAAGGATATATGTAATAATTTATAAAGTTTGCATGATGTCCCTGATAGCACCACACAGACCAATATTTCCATTTTAAAACTAACTGTAGAGATATTGTTCAATAGTGCACCCGTGGCATGGAAGATTTTAATGCCTGGAATTATAACTACATTTGTGAATATCAACATAGCTGCTCCAGGGTACACCTTAGTCTATTACACAAATCATCTCTAAGTGTCCTATAGATGGCAGCATTGAGCAATATATTTGGTACTAGGTGGCATTTTGGTTTCTGTAAATTTTCAGTTAGGAGTAAATTTTTCAAATAGTGTATATCATTATAGTATACCACAAGACTAATTTAGTGTAAGGTGACAGGATGATACTTGTACTTGCTTAAATTACTTCACTTAGATTCCACAAAAACATCTCTCTCTATTTGTATATAAAAATGCAGCAATGTTTATTTCCAGAATTATCACAACCCATTAATAAAAAAATGTAGAGAACAAATGGATCTACTATTGTACAATTATAATAAATATTAACCACCTTTAACATTGATAGTAAAACATCAGCAACTAGGAAGAAATGGCAATACCTAGTATCTGATGATCAGTGATTATCTTCCACATGAAACCCATTGGTCTGACCAGAATTTGTCATAGCAATCTGGCTTATTTCATGATTTCTAGCCAATATGTTAGCCACTGACGTTGAATTTTTAAAGCAGAAACCCTTTCCCACTGAGACATTTTTTAAAAAGCTTTTATAATAATTTTTCTTATATGATCAAAATCCTAACCTTTCTGTGAAGGTTATTGTAGAATATTTGAAAATTAAATTGATCTTCCTGCCCTCTCCTTTTAGGAAAGAGTTCAATATTTTGTTTTCCATAGAGGTGTGTTCCTTTTATTTAGCTTTTCTTTATTTTTTTTTTGGGGGGGGGGTGTCATTTAAAAAGTAAAATTCTTGGGATTTAGATCGTCTTCCTATAAAATATGAAGTAACCCCACCCTGCGCTAAACGTCAAAACCATAAAAAGCCTTTTGGCCTTAGATTACATTGTCACTAGTAAACAACCCTTTATCTTTTTTCTTGCCAAGGGTGAAAACCCATTCAGTTACACTTTACTACTAACTTCATGCTTCCCTGCTCCACCCACCCCTCCCCTGCTCCGCATCAAGCAAGCTATACCCTCAGAATCTCGGCCACTGTTATTGCCGCCTATTACCAGTTCCAAATACGTATATGCTATTTATAGCTCTGCCGTAGTGGGCACGTGTGCCCACATAGCCAAGCTGTCAGAAGGAAAGAGGGCGGGCTTTCAATTCAACAGTGTGTACACAAATTACAGATTAACCAGGTTCAGATGAGGCTGCATGATGGCAGGGAACAAAAAGGTGAAAGGAGAAATGAGAAGCTCCCGGGCTTCGCTTGGGGAGCGTCCTTTTGCAGATGCCGAGTCCCCGGAATTCACGTATCACACGCTGCTGAATGGCGTTTACAGTTCTTTTTTAAAAAACAATTTTCCCCTACGCTTCGCAACCTACCTTGGTACCCCTACCATCTCTCCCCACCTCCCCTCCTGTCAGGCAAAACTTGAAGGACAGGGAACCCCACCAATCAGCAGGCTTCTCCGAGAAACTCCCCCCGCCCCTCACCCTGCCTTAAGGCCCAGCGCCTCGACTGCTGCGTTGTCCCCGCCAGCATCCCGCAGTGCCTGAGAGCTGGCAGCAGACCAGCGTCTTCCGCGGAAAGAGGAGACGGAAACCCCGAGCGGACCAGGAATGGGGTGTAAAAATAAGACAGCATTAAAGCGAAGGCCAAACGTCATCTGTGTAGGGTCTTTAATGCCAGCGGGGCAAGTAGGGGACAAGCTGCCCGTTTACAGGTCAGCTTAAAAATACATAGAAACTTCGGGGAGCGTTTGCTTGTGGTGACTGATCCCGCAAGGTCAACTAAGAGTCTCTCGAAGTAGACCCAGGCTGCTGACCTGTTCTCGCGAAGTACCCATGTTCCTGTACAGTCGAGCTGGCACCATCCTTGTTTTCTCCCCATTATCCCTGTGGCCAAGGGTAAAGATTTTATGGGGTAGTTCAATGGGTGTGGAAGCTACGTGTGAAACAAACACTTCGGCCAATATTTACACAGTAGGCCTCGGGAGTCCTCTGTAGGTCCCTAACATATTTTTTTTAATAGATTTCGGAATATGATAAGGGGCATCTCATTTTCTCCCCTTGCCTTCACCTCTAAATGTGAATCCCCGCCCCTCGCTAGGATGGGAGAAGAGGAGAAGCCGAGATATTTAAATGTTCTTCCTAATTAATCAGCACCTAACCTCACTGCGACGGGCATAGGGTGCTTCCCAGGAATTCCCTCTTCCCCTTTTTGGAGTGACCAGAAGGCCCCATCTCTGCCCTTGGGCGACCCTCTGCTCCTTCGAGATACCTCCCTGCAGCAAATGCGGTGTTTGCGAGGAGCAGGCTGGCCCACCAGTTCCTTAGGAAATCGTATAAAAATCCAGATCTCACCACAGCCTATCACCCCGAAACTGAAATGCAGCTTTTCTATTCCCTGGAGAAGAAAGCCCAGACTAGAAACCTACCTCCCGAGGGGTTCATTTTACCTGTTAGGTAAGATGCAGCCCGGCTCCGGCGCCCCCTCCTCTCCCGGCGGCCCTCCCACTCCGGGCTCTCTAGCCGCAGTGCACCCCCGCCGCCCCCCACCCGCACTCCTGCGCTTCCCGAACTCGCCCCCACCCCGCGCCGGTTTTCACCAGGATTCCTTTCGTGCTTTCGGGTGAAACACCGAAACACCGCAGCCCGCGCCCGCGCCGGGATTCCTGCGGGCCGGGTCGCCCTGTGTGGCGCGCGGGGGAGGCAGGCGCTGCGCCCAGGCTGGCGGCCGCGCAGGGCCGCTGGCTTGACGCAGAGTAAGCCTGGAACCGGGCGCCGCTTCTGAACTTCTCGAAGTAAAGGGGGCTGAGAGGGTG
>NW_005871051.1:23819014-23921673 GCF_000147115.1 Myotis lucifugus | reverse complement strand
TCAGACGCCCCCGCTTGTTTTGGTTGGGGCTCTCGGCACTCTCCGAGGAGGAGGAGGAGGAGGGAGGAGGGGGAGAAGTAGCTGCAGAGGCAGCGCCTCCCGGGAAGAGGCGTCTTCCCCGACTCCTTCCCAAACCTCCTCCCTCGCCTCCCGCCCTTGTCCCCTCCTCTCCTCCCCTGCCGACTGGAGCGAGGGGCAGGGGTGTGCCTGTCCCTCCGGCGCGTCCCCAGCTCTCCCGGTTGCCTAGTAGCGTTTCGCGTGGAAAAGCCACTTTCTCCGCCTGCCGAGATGGGCCCGAATGGGGGCTGCAGAGGACGCGACTGCGGGTGGCGGCAGCAGCAGCAACAGCCGCAGCGCCGCGGTCTCTGCGATTGAGCTGGTATTTGGGCGGCTGGTGGCGGCGGGGACTGTTGGGGGGTGGGAGGAGGCGGAGGAGGAGGAGGGAGAACCCCGTGCAACGTTGAGACTTGGCAGCTCGCCTCCCCCTGCCCAAGGATATTTAATTTGCCTCGGGAATCGCTACTTCCAGAGGGGAACTCGGGAGGGAAGGCGCGCGCGCCTGGAGGGGCAACCTGGGGACCCCTGGCCGCTGTCGCCTGCCTGCTCGGGACTCCGGCTCGGGCGGGGAGAGATGCATCTACACTCCTTCCCAGAGACTTGGCTCTGTGAGGATCCGGGCTGCACACCCGCCGGACGCACTGCCTCTCCCCCGGGTGTTTGCATGAAACGCCCGTAAACTCTGGCCGGGGCTCTCTCCTCGTCGTAGCCGCAGCGTCCTGCTTGGGCTGCCCCTTCCCAGCGCGGGGGGGCGGCGTGGATTTCGGAGTCGGGGTTTTGGCCGCCTCCAGCCCTGTTTGCATGCGCGGGGCCTCGGCGAGGAGCCTCCGCCCCCCACCGGGTGGTTTTTCGGCGCCTCCCTCTGCTCGGCGGAGGTGGTGGCGGCAGCATGGCGAGCCCTACGGAGACCGAGGGCTTCTCGGACGTGCGCAAGGTGGGCTACCTGCGCAAACCCAAGAGCATGCACAAGCGCTTCTTCGTGCTGCGGGCGGCCAGCGAGGCGGGGGGCCCGGCGCGCCTGGAGTACTATGAGAACGAGAAGAAGTGGCGGCACAAGTCGAGCGCCCCCAAACGCTCGATCCCCCTCGAGAGCTGTTTCAACATCAACAAGCGGGCTGACTCCAAGAATAAGCACCTGGTGGCCCTCTACACCCGGGACGAGCACTTTGCGATCGCAGCGGACAGCGAGGCCGAGCAGGACAGCTGGTACCAGGCCCTCCTGCAGCTGCATAACCGCGCCAAGAGCCACCACGACGGGGCTTCGGCCCCCGGGACAGGAGGCGGCGGGGGCAGCTGCAGCGGCAGCTCTGGCGTTGGCGAGGCCGGGGAGGACCTGAGCTTCGGGGACAGCAACCCAGGGCCCGCCTTCAAAGAGGTCTGGCAGGTGGTCTTGAAACCCAAGGGCCTGGGTCAGACAAAGAACCTGATTGGTATCTACCGCCTCTGCCTGACCAGCAAGACCATCAGCTTCGTGAAGCTGAACACAGAGGCGGCCGCAGTGGTGCTGCAGCTGATGAACATCCGGCGCTGTGGTCACTCGGAGAACTTCTTCTTCATCGAAGTGGGCCGTTCCGCAGTGACCGGCCCCGGGGAGTTCTGGATGCAGGTGGAGGACTCGGTGGTGGCCCAGAGCATGCACGAGACCATCCTGGAGGCCATGCGGGCGATGAGCGATGAATTCCGGCCTCGCAGCAAGAGCCAGTCTTCCTCCAACTGCTCCAACCCCATCAGTGTCCCGCTGCGCAGGCACCACCTCAACAACCCTCCACCCAGCCAGGTGGGGCTGACCCGCCGCTCACGCACCGAGAGCATCACGGCCACCTCTCCAGCCAGCCTGGTGGGCGGCAAGCAGGGCTCCTTCCGTGTCCGCGCCTCCAGCGACGGAGAAGGCACCATGTCCCGCCCGGCCTCGGTGGACGGCAGCCCTGTGAGTCCTAGCACCAACAGGACCCACGCCCACAGGCATCGGGGCTGCTCGCGGCTGCACCCCCCACTCAACCACAGCCGATCCATACCCATGCCTTCTTCTCGCTGCTCGCCTTCTGCCACCAGCCCTGTCAGTCTGTCGTCCAGCAGCACCAGTGGCCATGGCTCCACCTCTGACTGTCTTTTCCCGCGGAGATCTAGTGCTTCTGTGTCTGGCTCCCCTAGTGATGGCGGTTTCATCTCTTCCGATGAGTATGGCTCCAGTCCCTGCGATTTCCGAAGTTCCTTCCGCAGTGTCACCCCAGATTCTCTGGGCCACACCCCACCGGCCCGCGGGGAGGAGGAGCTGAGCAACTACATCTGCATGGGAGGCAAGGGCGCCTCCACTCTCGCCGCCCCCAATGGTCACTACATTTTGCCTCGGAGTGGCAATGGTCACCGCTACCTCCCAGCCACGGGCTTGGGCACGAACTCGGCCCTGGCTGGGGATGAAGCAGCCAGCGCTGCAGATCTGGATAATCGGTTTCGCAAGCGGACTCACTCAGCTGGCACCTCCCCCACCATTTCCCACCAGAAGACCCCATCGCAGTCCTCCGTGGCTTCCATTGAGGAATATACAGAGATGATGCCTGCCTGCCCACCAGGAGGTGGCAGTGGAGGCCGACTGCCCGGCTACAGGCACTCCGCCTTCCTGCCCACCCAGTCCTACCCTGAGGAGGGTCTGGAAATGCACCCCCTGGAGCGCCGCGGAGGCCACAGCCGCCCAGACACCTCCACCCTCCACACGGATGATGGCTACATGCCCATGACCCCAGGAGTGGCCCCAGTGCCCGGCAGCCGGAAAGGCAGTGGGGACTACATGCCTATGAGCCCCAAGAGTGTGTCTTCCCCGCAGCAGATCATCAACCCCCTCAGACGCCATCCCCAGAGAGTGGACCCCAATGGCTACATGATGATGTCCCCAAGTGGCAGCAGCTCCCCAGATACTGGGGGTGGGCCCAGCAGCAGCAACAGTGCTGCCCCTTCTAGGAGTAGCTATGGGAAGCTGTGGACAAATGGGGTTGGGGGCCACCACGCCCACCCCCTGCCACCCTCCAAACTACCCTCGGAGAGCAGTGGTGGGAAGCTCTTGCCTTGTACAGGTGACTACATGAACATGTCACCGGTGGGGGACTCCAACACCAGCAGCCCCTCTGACTGCTACTGCGGCCCTGAGGACCCCCAGCACAAGTCAGTTCTCTCCTACTGCTCATTGCCAAGGTCCTTTAAGCACACCCAGCGCCCGGGGGACCTGGAGGAGACCGCCCGGCACCAGCACCTCCGCCTTTCCTCCAGCTCCGGTCGCCTTCTCTATGCTGCAGCAGCCGAAGATTCCTCCTCCTCCACCAGCAACGACAGCCTGGGTGGGGGATACTGTGGGGTGAGGCCCGAGCCCAGCCTCCCGCAACATCTCCACCATCAGGTCCTGCAGTCCCATCTGCCTCGAAAGGTGGACTCAGCTGCGCAGACCAACAGCCGCCTGGCTCGGCCCACGAGGCTTTCCCTGGGGGACCCCAAGGCCAGCACCTTACCTCGGGCTCGAGAGCAGCAGCAGCCGGCCCTACTGCTTCCTCCAGAGCCCAAGAGCCCAGGGGAATATGTGAATATCGAATTTGGGAGTGATCAGCCTGGCTACTTATCTGGTCCCGTGGCATCCCACAGCTCGCCTTCTGTCAGGTGTCCATCCCAGCTCCAGCCAGCTCCCAGGGAGGAAGAGTCTGGCACTGAAGAGTACATGAACATGGACCTGGGGCCTGGCCGGAGGGCTACCTGGCAGGAGAGCCCTGTGGTCCAGCTGAGCAGAGTGGGTCCTGCACCTCCAGGGACTGCCAGCACATGCAGGCCTACCCGGGCAGTGCCTAGCACTAGCACTCGGGGTGACTACATGACCATGCAGATGGGTTGTCCCCATCAGAGCTACGTGGACACCTCTCCAGTTGCCCCTGTCAGCTATGCTGATATTCGGACAGGCATTGTGGAGGAGGCGAGCCTTCCCGGGGCTATAGCGGCTGCTCCCTCCTCATCCTCAACAGCCTCTGCTTCCCCCACTGCGCCTCAAGGAGCAGGGGAGCTGGTGGCCCCGCAGGGGTCCGGGGGCACGAGTGCCTTCACCCGGGTGAACCTCAGTCCCAGTGGCAACCAGAGTGCCAAAGTGATCCGTGCAGACCCGCAAGGGTGCCGGAGGCGGCATAGCTCCGAGACCTTCTCCTCCATGCCTAGTACCCCCCGGGCCGGCAACATGGTGCCCTCAGGGGGGGCTGCAGTAGGGGGCAGCAGTGGAGGCAGCAGCAGCATTGAGGATGTGAAACGTCACAGCTCTGCTTCATTTGAGAACGTGTGGCTGAGGCCTGGGGAGCTCGGGGGAGCACCCAAAGAGCAGGCTCAAGTGTGTGGGGCTGCAGGGGGTTTGGAGAATGGTCTGAACTACATAGACCTGGATTTGGTCAAGGACTTTAAACAGCACCCCCAGGAGCACCCCCGTCAAGTGCAGCATCCCCAGCCCCCAACCCTTCGTCATCCTCCGGGCAGCAGTGAGAGCAGCTCTACCAGCCGCTCCAGGGAGGATGTAAGCGCCTATGCCAGCATCAGTTTTCAGAAGCAGCCAGAGGACCTCCAGTAGCTCAACTGAACATCACAGCAGGTGCGTTTCACGGTGACAAAGTCAGAGACAAATTTACTTTAACCTTGTGCTTGAATTCTGTTTCTTTTTGCTTCTGCCCCTTCTCTCTCTTTCATGTTTCTTCCTTAAGGAGTGCACTCAGGAGGGGGGTGGGAGAGGTGAGGGCACATAAGATGCTCACCCCACAGTGACACCTGGCTGATAGTCTCTAGTCAGTCATATAAACCTGTAGGAGCAGCCACACAGGAGGGCTGTTTCATTGGAGGTTCCTGACTGTAGTATTTCTAAGACATGTATTCTATAATGGCAGTTCTGAGGTTTGTGAAGTTCATATATAAGAACTTTTATCTCTTCATAGAAGTTGACTTTTGACTGTATATTTTGACTGGAACAGACAATTCTTCTACAAAAATATTTGTTAGAACAGGGCTAAACCTTCATTTGAAATCATTTCTCAGAGCTCTTCGTTTGATCTTGATAAGTTGTTCTGTATACTTTAGTTCTGTGATTACACAATACCAAGGTAACAAAAATAGCAGTAGGAAACATCAGTTTTTATTCACGCTCTCCTAAAATGATTCAGGAGTAAGAGATTGTTTAGGCTTACATATTTAGAAAGAAATACCTCTCTACCTGTGACCCTTTAGAAAGTAATTATGGGTGATGCTTTCTTTTGGTTCCTGAACCAGGACTTATGAAATATTCACACACGGACCCACCACCTCACAGGCATGGCTGCTTTTGTACAGGGTATACAGTGAAGTCTGCAGACGTCTGGGACCCATTATTAGTTAAGAGTTATGGTAATTCAACCCAGTGTGTCTGCCTCACAGTTGTTTATTCTTGCAAAGGCCTGCACAGAGACATCACACAGATCATTTGGGGGCTCCTGTGCATCGTCTGTAAAATTACTTAACATTTTTATGTTGAAAGAAGGCGTATTAAGTCAGGGAAATGGAGGGGTTTATCCTGTACTCTTCATTTTTTGGCTATTTATTGTTTGCCTTTAAGTTCCAGAGTAGATAACCTCATGAAAAGTTGAAAGGTGGCTTTAGGTCTTCTGTGGGTAAAGCTGTATTGAAAATGAAAAGCATTTGTAATAGGAAATTAGCTCGCCCTTCCTTCTGTTGAGCCTATTTTCTGGTGGTCATCATTGTGGGAAGAAGAGAGGAGTATAGTTCACAAATAATGTGATGAGTTGGCAAATGCAGAAGTTTCCAGCATTTGGAAGCACTTTATCCTGACAAAGAGTTTATCTTGTGATAGTCTTTTTATATATGCCTCACAGAATGAGCTTTTAGAGTATTATTCTTAATATGTGTCCATTCATAAGAAATTAATTTGTGCATTGGGTTCCTATTGATAGGTATTTGTTTATGTGGTCACAGCTCCTTGGTTCTAATAGTTTCCAGTAGTTGAGCCATATTATTTTCTGTTTTGTAGAACAAGGTGTAACTATACGAACAAATTCAGATTTTTGGTGATAGGATATAATATAAAAAGCAGCTGTTTGATCAAGCTTCAGTATTTCTTTTCATGAGTCACTAGAAGAGACTTAATTTTGTTTATCAACATGAGCAATAAAAATCTTTGAAGGTGTTTTGGGGAATGTGAATCCTTCTAACACTTTAATCATTTGTGGTGCAAAGTCTTTCATTTATAAAGTAATGACCGTTTGAAGGAAAAATCCCCAGCAGAACTTAAATTTTTGTTGTAAAGGAGATGAAAGAAGAGGCTGAGAAACAAATTTTCCTCACCTTTTTCTTAATTTGAACAGTTTTCTTTTTATAGAGTAAAATAAATAATATTTGCTCTGAAGGAAATTTATGATCAAATTGAGTTTTCATTTTTAAAAAGGGCTTAAAATCCTCCATTATGTGGAAGATACATCAAAAACCAACCAACCAAAACAAAATAACCTTCTATTCGTAGTTTTCTTAGGGAAAATATAACATTCTGAAATAATCATAGAATCATTTCCCTAATAATCCTGGAATAGCAGTAGACCATGCTTTAACAGACCATGCCAGACAATTCTACAATGTTTATTTGTAAGATGTAAATGGAGAGAGATGAGGGGTGTGTGTGTGTGTGTGTGTGTGTGTGTGTGTGTACCAAATGCTACTTGGCTCATGTACACCCTGAATTGTGCTCGCTTGCCTTTGCCCTGTTGAGCTTAAAGATGTGATTTGATAGTCATTTACATACTGAAACAAAAAGAAATCAAACCTGCCCTTGGCAAACAACTTTTCCTAGAAATACGTTACTTTGTGAAAACATTGTCTTTGTAACTTCCTGAGCAACTACCGTCTTTGCCTCTCGCTCCCATTTCTCAGGTAAAACCTGAAACATGAAAGGGAATGAGGTGCTATGGGGAGTGTGCTCATGTCTCCTAACCCCTCATCTTAAACATCTGCGCTTGTCTAATGATTTTTGCTGTCTATGAAAGGAGAACATTTGTGAGGCATTTAGCTCAGGTGCCCTTTGCTTCACCTCCTGTGCAGCCAGCCACCTTTCCTGTTTCTTCTTTCTGGTAGGCCTGTGTCTCTCTAACTTGGTTCTGACCTGATAGCCCCTCTTCCATTCCCTTTGTTTCCCACCTATGTTCCTGGCATTGCCTCCCCCGCCCCCCCTTTTTTTATCCATTCTAGAATTCCACAGTAGGTTCCTTTTTTTTTTTTTTGGTCAAGTATTCTGTACACCCATCTCCCTCCTTACAGTTCCCCTCGCTGTGTGGCCTTTTTGTCTGGCTCAAACCCTGTAGGCTCTGGCACTTTCCCTTTTCCAGGGTCACCTCCGCTTCCTGCATTCCTCCCTATTTATTTGGCACTTGGCTCCCTCTCTCTCCTAGCCCCCTTTTGCCCAGACTTGAGGATTTGGCCTCAGCCGCCCTCTGAAGTCTGCCACCCCGCCCATCCCCAGTGGCCCGAGGGCACCGATGTGGCCTGGGCCCCTTCCGCAGCCCCAGTGGTGGGCGAGCCCATGCCCTTGAGGCCTCGGGGAGCACAGACTGGCTCTGAGGGGGCGGGGCAGACGGGAGTTGATTGATCTCCCGCCAGAGCCAATCAGCGGGAGGATCAGCCTAGTTGTGCGGGTGGGAGGTGGGGCCAGGGATGGCCGGGGTCCCACAGTGACCCGGGGGCCTGGGGCCCAGGGCGGCCTTTTCCCACCCCTCTCTCTCCACCCCTCCCCTCTAGAGCGGGCAGAACTGAGCCAAACGCGCGGCCCTCCCTCCCCCTTCCAGAGGATGCGCGCATTCAGACTGGAATCCTAAGAATGAGAAATTCCAAGCAGCCCACTTGACCGAGACACACACTTCCTCTTATTTTTAATTGAGAAAAATCCGGGCTCTGGCCATGTGACGTGCCCCATTTTGTTTCCCTCCTCTGGATACTACAGTTTACTAAGACGCCGCCGTGTTCCTTCATCTTCCTGTTAAAATCTGGGAGCTGGAGGGAGCTACAGCACATGGTTGTGGGATTGATGGGGTTGGCTCCAGTCTCTCACATTTGCATCCCTAACTAATGGGAGGGAAGAGAAAAAAGGACAGAGAAGGGTTAGGGACCACGGGGAAAAAATACTTTGTCTAGAAATTGTATTAGGGTCAACATCATATTGAGTGCCCACAGTTTGCAAAGCATGGACAAAAGCTGACCCTTCTAGGCCAAAGGAGCTCACAGTGAAATGAAAATGTCTGATAGGAGCTTGCAAATCTTGAGCATTTAGAGATCCATTGCAAGGGCTCCGATCAGATTCCTTTCTGAGGTTGAAGGAAATTCTGCTTAAGCTCTCAAAAGCAGATTTTATTTTTGACCACTGACCACCCACGTGAAAGCTCCTGGGGGCAGCCTGGGCGACCTGGTGTTTGAAACCTGCTAGATTTGTGTTGTGCTCCCTCAAATAATCAAAATGATGTAAGACATGTTACTAGATGGGGCGGAAACTTTGATGAAATTTGTCCTTCCTAAAATAAAGAAGGAAAATGAGAAAGGGAAATACTATGGAAGTATTTTTTCCTCCCCCTCACCTCAGCCCTCTCAAATATGCATTTCTTACCAGCCAAAGTCCCTGAATCATAACCAAAGGCCACAGTTTTCCTTAGGTGATGATAAAAACATCCCAAGTGAACTTGTGAGAAAGAAGGACTGCCCTGGTGTAAGTGCTATGCCCTGATACTGCTGAGCTGTGGAAAAGACTTTCTCTGTTGTTCCAGAAAACTTTGGACATCTAACAATCTTCTTTATTTCTGCCATTGTTTAGATGGCTTTATAGTAAAAAAAAAAATAAATCCATAAAAATTTCCATATATAATTTATCTGATTGCACCCCCCCCTCTCCCCCCAATAAATACTGTCTCCAGTATTGCCATACAGTAAGGGACTTAGAATTCAAAAGTGTATGTGTCTCCCCCCCCCTTTTTTTTCCTTTTTTGGTTTATCAAGATTCCTGGAAATGACTTTATGCTATCTTGACTGATGCAATGGAAAAGCAGCTCCTTGGAGCCAGAGACCTTGCTTTGTAACAGCCAGTGCCCTTCACTAGCTGAGTGACCTTGGACAAGTCACTTAAGTTCTCTGGACCTATTTCTTCATGGGTAACTTGAGAATTTTGTTCTAAATTATTCTAACCTCCTTTTGCAGCTCTAAACATAGGACTGTTTTGTCGAAAACGACTGATAGTATTTAATGGGTCAGTTGTCATGAGGATTCTTTTTGAGGAAGCTGCTGATGGGGTCACAGTGAAGTGCATTAGAATATTCTGTGTTTTGTACTGTCCCGCAGACACTCTTTATGGTTTGATTAAGGACTGATTTTAACTTTTCTTGTTTGGAGGGAGCATATGCAGGTTTTAACACACTTTAAGACAGACCCTCCTGACTGAACCAGTCTAAATTTTTAGAACTTAATCTAGATTGGATTAGGCTCCTCCTCCCCCCACCCCCTTTCCTTTTTAAATTGGAATGTGTGAGGGAATTCAAGTCACCTGCTGGTCCTGCATTCTAAGGTCAACTATTGGAAGCATCCCTCCCCAACCCACAGGTCAAGCTTTAACCAATCCATTTCTATGACATTATTCTGCTTATTCTGTTGGAAATCGCTTCTTGAACTGGTGGTCTGTTTATGGATAATGTTTTTTATTTGTACCATCAGCATCCTACAGTGAGGTGTCCACTTGAGTGAATGGGAAAGAAATCTGAGAGGTCAATTGAGGACTATAGGAAATATTCCATAATTTTCTGTTTAGTTTTCATCTTCTCTGTTAGATGTGTGAAAAAGCTCAACATTTTTCCTGCCGGCAAAATGATTGTCATCCAGCTTTTTTGTGCTTTGGATTTTCGATTAGTTGAGCTATACACGGCTTTGCTGACCCAGTGTTATCTTGGCTGTTGAGTTGGCAGTGTATTCAGAAGTTCCGATCCTTTGGGCATCTCCATGTGGATTTCATAAATTATTAGAATAGTTTGTTGACTTTTTAATTCAGAACATCATTGACTTATCTTTTCCTCCTGCTATAATCAGACTAGAGGCCCGATGCACAAAAATTTGTGCACTCGGAGTGGGGGGGTCCCTCAGCCCGGCCTGTGCCCCCTCGCAGTCTGGGACCCCTCGGGGGGATGACCACCTGCTGGCTTAGGCCTGCTCCCCGGGGGATTGGGCCTAAGCTGGCAATCAGACATCCCTCTGGCAGCCCGGCAGCCCTTGGGGGATGTCTACTTGCCAGCGGGGAGCTGACCTAAGCTGCAGTCGGACATCCTTAGCGCTGCTGAGGAGGCAGGAGAGGCTCCCACCACCACCGCTGTACTGGCAGCCATCAGCCTGGCTTGGGGCTGAGCAGAGCTCCCCCATGTGGGAGCGCACTGACCACCAGAGGGCAGCTCCTGCATTGAGCGTCTGCCCCCTGGTGGTCAGTGTGTGTAATAGTGACCAGTCATTCCCAGTCTTCCTGCTGTTAGGGTCAGTTTGCATATTACCCTTTTACTATATAGGATAGAGGCCTGGTGCATGGGTGGGGCCGGCTGGTTTGCCCTGAAGGGTGTCCCGGATCAGGATGGGGGTCCCGCTGGGGTGCCTGGCCAGCCTGGGTGAGGGGCAGATGGCTGTTTGCAGCTGGTCACACCCCCTTCAGGGTGGGGGTCCCCACTGGGGTGCCTGGCCAGTCTGGGTGAGGGAATGAGGGTCGTTTTCAGGCTGTCCGGCGACTGAAGCTTCCAGCCTCTCCTTTTTTTCTTTTCTTTTTTTATTCTGGGATTTATTTACCTTCTATAATTGAAACTTTGTTGCCATTACTGGAGCTGAGAGCCGGGCTCCTGCGCACTCTAGCTCTGTAGCCACGGCCAGCTGAAAGCAGGTATCTGGGGTTTGTTTAGCTTCTATAATTGAAACTTTGTTGCTTTCGGAGCTCAGAGCAGGGCCGTGGCAGGCGGGGAACCTTGGCTTCCTCCATCACTGGAGCAAGCAAGCCTCCTGCTCACTTCAGCTGTGTCTTGGTTGGGTTAATTTGCATATCTTGCTGATTAGCCAATGGGAGGTGAAGGTACGGTCAATTACCATGTTTGTCTATTATTAGATAGGATATATTTCTTAGCTGTATAGGATATAAATGGTTCTTTTTATTTGGTGGGTTGGTAATTTAGGATAATGGAACATTTCACAATGTTAAGGTTTTGTTTTGCTTTGTTTTAAAGGAAGCCATTTCCTCAATTATTTCCTCATGTTGCAGAGTTACTAGAAATTGTATTCAGGGAAAATAGCTTCTTGTGAATTCAGTTTGAAGTCAGTTTCACACTAAAGATTCCGTAACTTGTTTTTATTAATACATTTTTGTTTAATAGATACTCTCTCTACCACATTTATAATTGTGTAATTATTTTATTTCATTACCTTATGAGTCCATAACTATGTGGCAAACTTCATACTCTCTTTTTAATGTTATTGCAATATGTTCAGAAGTTTTAATCACACTGAATGTTAAATTAACAGAATTATATTTTAATATTAGTATGGCATAATAGCATACAAATTTCATACTAATTTCAAACTAATATGAAAGAAATAGTTACAAAAAGGTACTGTAAAGCTTTCTAAAATATCATCAATTTACTTCTAGTCTTGTTTTACATTATGGAATGAATCTCTCCCATTCTTAATTCACAGAAAAGGGGGGACATGGATTAGATAAATGTACAAAGGGCAAAGGAAAATTTCCCATTTTACTAATATCTTGCTGCAGGCTCTGCTATAATCTGTTCAAATAAATTTGGTTGGATGTTATTTGTGCTTCTTCAATGAGTCGGTAATCTTTGAATAACAGAGCTTTTAAAAATAATGTGTTTGTGTTGCAAAGGCTGCTTTTCTTTTTCAACTCCTTTCTGCATTTTCATGAATGATGGCAGCAGAATTGGATGTGTGGGTCAGACTGTAACTCCAATCATCTCTATCTTCAAGCGGAGAGGAGATTTTGTGGCTTTTTGCCCCTCGAATGTTTTATTTAGTAAGCTGAGCTGCGTGCCTTGTTTTTTCCTTTTGTCATTCCATGTTTGCTTTCCCACTCTGTGTCACACTTTTCACCATCCCATCTACCCCTGACCTCACCCAGCTAGTGAGCAATAATTGGTTGGCCTGAAGAAGATACCAGAGAAACTCCAGTTGTAGTAAGGGAAAAAGACTGATAAACTTCCCCTCCTCCTTTTTTTTTCTGTTGACCAAAATATACTTTGATGTCAGTTTTCTGATCCTCCTTGACACATTTAGGTCATGTTGCTGAACAGTATCACTTAATCTTGAGAAGTTGATAGTTATATTTGTTGAAATGATCAAGGAGGCATTCTTTTCTTTTTCTTTTTGTCTTCAAATATATATTTTGTTGGGTGGCAAACAAACTATACTTTGTAAAGAAAGTCACGATTCTTTTAAGAAGGTTGTGATTTAAGTGAGCCAGGCAAAATTTTAAAAATATATAAAAACATAGCAGTTAATGGAAAGTGAAATATTCAGTAATTACTATGTCTTCAACCATTACTCACTTGATATTCTTTAATGATCACTTCCCTGTTCATTTAAAATTTGTTTGAAGGGCTCTGTGGGATATGATAAGTAATCACACTTACCCTTCAATGTCAGGGATTGTGGGAAAAATAAGAAGAGCTTGAGCATCTCCAGTGCAGGTTTAGAAGCCACCCACCTCCCAACCCCAACATAGATGATCTGACCTTGACCGCTAAACCACTGGTTCCCTCACCCCCCTTTCCTCAGTAAACATCATGGAGCACCTGTTGTGTTCCAAATGGCACATATTTTGTTGAAAGAGGATGGGGGTGGATATTTGGAGGGGAAAAAAAATAGGAGTGAGGAAGGTTCATCCAAGAGATTACCAAATTTCTTATGGCACAATTTATCTGGATTCAGATAAATCAAGATTCAGAGCATGCAATCCATGGAAGTCAGCATGTTTCATGCTCTGACAGGGCAAAAGTGCCTCTCCCCCACAGCATCATCCTAACCGTGCTGCTTGCCTCGCAGTGACACAAGTGCACTTACACAGTTTATAAGTCAGTTGAGACTCTCATTGGGAAGAGTGGTCTATTTTCAGATATTCAGCTTGTAAACACAATATTGGCAAGAAGCTGGAAAAAGATATCTTTTGGATCTTTTGTCCAAGGGAAGCAGCCAGGAGAGGGGTCCAGGTGTTAGATGAGCAGGAGTTCAGTGAGTATTTGTTAAGGGTTGATCAGGGTTAGGAAACATGGGGAGAGGGGGCCTGCAAAAGAAAGTGTCAAGTCTTTTCTTTTGGTTTTAGAAGCTCCATTCTTCAAGGAGTCCCCTACCCCCTCACCCCCCTGTTCAGTGGGTGGCTTTTCTTTTAGTGGTGAAAGGCTCTAACCCTCCGACCTCTGGTTCCTGTGCTTGCTTCTGGCTGGAAGTCGAAGCTCCTTTGAGAATATGTCATTGCTCTCTCTTAAGTGTGTGCACACACTCTCTTTCTCTCTGTTTTGATGATGTGAGTCATGTTTATTTTGAAGTTTGTACTAGTTCCATCCAGAAACATAAAAAGCATTTTGTTAAGAGCACCACGTTTTGGGATTGCTTGCTGGGCCAATCATACTAATTTTTTTCCTTAAATTTTTCTAGTATAGGCAATAGATGTGCATCCTATAAATTTCAAGTAATTTAAAACTTTTTTTTAAAATGTAGAGAGTGAAAAAGATGGTCCCCTCTCACTGTTGTCGCCCAGCTTCTCCTCTCATAGGCCACCATCAATGCTGGTTTTTTTGTTGTTGTTTTGTTTATCTTTCCAGAGATGAACTGCTTGTAATATTTGAAGCTTAATAATAAAAAGTTGATTAAATGCCCTTTGCTCAAAGTCCCAAGTTTCTGCACTAAAGGAACACAGCATACAGTATACCTCTTACAATAGACTCACTGCTTTTTCTGTTAAAGGGAAGAAGAAATGTACTCTTTACTTTCCATGCCTCTTTTGAGTTTTGTGTTTGTACAAACTGATTTTTTTCCCTTGTTCACTTCCATGGTAGTACTCAGGCTCACCTTTTCCCCCCTCCTCTCCCTTCCTCACTTAATGAATAACTAGTTCTTAATATAGTGTAGTAGGATTAAATATAAAGGTTAAGGATCCTTTTAAAGACTTTCTGAACACCAACTTCTCATGGTTTTGAGAGTTCAAAAGAATTAATGCTTTTTATTGGAGTGGCCTTTCACCATTTCCAACTTTGGGAGCAGTTTATTTTAACATAATATTACATAGAGTAATAAAATAAATTCCTTTACTCTAGTAATTTTCTCTCATTTTCTTCAAAGTTATTAATACTTTGGAGAAAATGAGTGGAATATAGAGAACCTATTACATCTCCTAAGGAAGATATATGTATTACTGAGAGCATTTCTCCTTTGAACCAAAGAGAAACTCTCTAACGTTTAAAAAAAATTACGACTGATGCCCTGATGTTCTTGCTAATTGTGGTCCAGGTAGAGTCTGAATAGAATGGGATTAGTTCTTGTTACAAAACAGAATATGATATTCAAGAATATGATAATAGATAACATTTAAATCAGGATGATCAGCATTTTATCACTTTTGATAACTTGTCCATAAGAATATGCTAAAAGTAAAAATATCAATTTTCTTCCAGATCATTTAGAGTAAGGAGGAATGAAATTCACTAACCTGAAGGAACTTTTTAAAAACCTGTTAAAAAGTTTAGTCTATGAACAGTGGTTCTCAACCTTCCTAATGCCGCGACCCTTTAATATAGTTCCTCATGTTGTGGTGACCCCCAATTTCATTGTTACAAATTGAACATAATTAAAGCATAGTGATTAATCACAAAAACAATATGTAATTATATATGTGTTTTCCGATGGTCTTAGGCGACCCCTGTGAAAGGGTCGTTCAAGCCCCCAAAGGGCTCGCGACCCACAGGTTGAGAACCGCTGGTCTATGAAGCTATGTAGTTTTTTAGGTGTGTGCATTGTTTAGCTTTGAAGTGTGACAAACCATCCCAAAACGGATTGCCTCACCGGGGTGGGAGAGAGAGAGAGAGAGAAACATGGATCGGTTGCTTCCCATATACGTCCTGACCTAGAATCGAACCTGCAACCTTTTGGTGCATGGGCCCATGCTCCAACCAACTGAGCCACACTGGCCAGAGCCTCTCAATACATCTTTCATTTGTATTTGATGAGTGAGGGCTGGAAGCTCACCTCTAGGGAAAATGTAAAAAATGATACTGAGGCTTCTGGTACCCATGGATGAAGTGCCATTGGTGGTTGGCAACACTACTTATGCTGTTTGTCCTAGACTAGAGGATTATACCCTCTAACACCCTCAGGTGCACCCTTAGGCTTAGAGATCAGTGAGTACTGGAGGGAACCCAGAGCCAGAGGACATTAGGCATCTTGTACCATCCTGTTCTGCCCCGTAACCAAGACTGCCCTTTCCCCAGGTTCATGAGCTGAGAACTCTCTCAGAGATCTAGACCCTTCCTGGGTGAGGTGGGAGCACTGGCCAGAAATGGAGTCACAGACTTTTTGGTGGTTTGAAAGAAGTTTTCCCACAGGAGCACAAATCCAGATCTTGGTGATGCAGGGTTGTTAATGATGGGAAAACAAATGTGAATGGTTGTGTGGATGCATCCCAGTCAAAGGCAAGGCCATACTTTTGTTAACTCCTTGGCGCAGATCTCCTACCTGGCAGTTGACAGTTTTCTTTTACCAGAATCTTGAATGCCTTAAACGTTCCTGAGGTTACAGGACAAAATCACACGGGCACAGAATAAAATATGTTGTGGTAGGGGCAGGGGAGGGAGACCCCTCGCATCTTTTGAGGGGTTGGTAGAGCGTGTATTTTTATCCTGATCTGGACAATTTCCCCCCAACTCCTCCCTCGCTTTCCCTCTCTGCCCTCCCTTCCCAATTCCAGTGCACACTTTGAACCACAGCTAAACAATAACTTCCTTTCAAAAGCTGATCCATTCCCTCTGGTTGGATTAAGGAATATAAATATTACATTTGTTTAAAGAATGGGTAATGACTTAATTTCTGAAAATATTTTACTTCCACTAGTTAGGTACCCTGGAAGTTATTGAGATTACAATGAAAACTTCCTCTTTTGCCTAACTTGACCACTTTACAGTGTGTGTGTGTGTGTGTGTGTGTGTGTTTGGAGGAGGTGGGACAGCAGAGGGTTAGGGGGTGGAAACTACAGTCCAATAAAAAAGGTTATATTCCTAACACTAGGTCTTTAAAAATATTTTGCAGCCTGAGCCGTTGGTCCCTCACAAGCCCCTACAAGGGACGACCTTCAGAAAGTGTGCAGGCTTATTGTTTCTCAGGTCTTTGAACTGGGTGAGGAATGTGGCTCAATAGGGAAAAATGAATGGCTGGTGCTTTTAGCCTCCAGCCTGAAACTCGCTGGAGGAATGTTATTGTGTCTTCAAAGCCTGCGTCCCACCAGGCTGTATTTGATGGGCTCTTGAAAAGCGCCTTAGCATTATCAAGTACACAACAAAAACCCTGCCACCCAATTCGATCTAATTCACTGGCTACTTTACACAGATTTTAAATTAATGTCCCTTCTCTAAGAATAGAGTCCCCATGCACCATTCCCTCCCACCCCAACTGAGATGATTCATTTTTTCTCACTAGATAGGAAACTCCAGGCTTTTTGGGGAGTAGAGTGGGGGGCAGGGTGTTGGGGAATATTATTTTTAAAAATAGTGGCAGGAGGTATTTAGGAAGGTAGAAGAGTTCAGAATGGATTCCCACTATAAGTTAGTAACATTGCATTTGCAGTGTAAAATCAATACTTTTAAATGATCAGAGGAAATAAAAGTATTTTGTTTATTGGGTACAGTGTACCTAGCGCCCTGCCTCTCTTCTTTCAGAGCGTTTACCCCTTCCTGAGAGATGATGGAGACCCCTGTTCTGGTTCCAGTTACTGGTTTATGGCTCTCTCTCCCACTGACAATTGTGAGCTATTTCAGAGTAGACCTACTATTTATTCATCAAGGCTCCAGTGTCTGATAAGGTGCTCCTAAAACGCGTGCCAAGTGGCGGACTTGTTTATCAATAGTTCAGGAGAAAGTCGTTGAATCAGGGGAGAGAATGGCTTTAGAAATATCCCAAACAAAAGCCATACTGTGGATATATATATATATATATATATATATATATATATATATATATATACCTCAAGCCATTTCGTTTGCCAAATATTTTAAAAATCAAATTCAAATGTAACGATATATTTAAAAATAATCAACCAAAATGACAGGAGTCCTTAATATGAGTGGCTAGGAAAACTTGGGTAAAATTAATTACAATTGCATCATCCCTATTTCTGAAATCCTTGGATGCTTCCTCTGTTCCCCAAACTGTTCTTTTAAAGATTGACAGAAACTTTGCTTTGTTTTGACAAGATTTATTTCTCTGCTTTCAACAGTAGTTCATCAACTTTCATTCTACTAATAAAGTTCTTCTGATGTTAATTGTAGCTTACTGATCTAGGTCATAGCATAGCATTTTTACTGAGGTTTAAAAATATCAAAAGCAATGAGAAAATTATTTGAAAAACAATTATTATATTATAGTTACCTCTATTTTTAAAAGGAGGTCAGTTATTAAGTATGTGATTCATAGAGTCCCCTTCTAATTTGTCCCTATGCTCTTTCCTTTTCTTCATCTTGGGTTTATTATTGCTAATTAATCCCTCTGTTAAAAGAGGGGTAAGGAATGAAAGTTAAACAAGACCATTTTGCTGGCATGGTGCTTGTTAGCTACTCTGCTAAAAAGGTACCTTGGCCTGGAAAATTGAACCTAATTACCAAGATATGAGATTTTCCCCTTTCATTTTGTTTCCACTACTAGATTGAGGCTGGGCTAGTTTGATGACCATCATAATAGAACTAGAGGCCTGGTGCACAAATTCATGCACAGGTGGGGTCCGGCCGGCCCACCCTGACTGGTCAGGCTGATCAGGCTGAGCCAGCCGGGGGGAGGGGCTGCAGGCAGTTGGCCGGCCGACCGAACTCCCAGTTGAACTCCTGGTCGAGGGGACAATTTACATATTAGCTTTTTATTATATAGGATGTGTACTCTAGTTTGTCAGCTACTATAGCAATCCGTTATAAACATTGCTTGAGCTTTCAAGTATTAAGCTAAAATGTGAATTCAAGCAATTTTACATAGAACAAAATGTATCATACTTCAATATAAAACCCTGCAACTCCTCAAGATCTGTAATATAAATGTATTCTGTTTTATTGTAAATAGGACTTCATTTTTCTTGGCCCTGCATAGTCATTTGACGCTCATGTTACTTTCCAACAGGTAGTGTCTGGTATTGAGCAAGGAAGCTGTTTCTCTCTCTGCCAGTGTGGTTGACTAGGTTCAAATGTGTAGTGCAATGATCCTGGCATTTGGTAGATACTATTTGTTGTAGATACTGAGTGAATGGATGTGAGACCATATGTTTGTAAACCACAGTATGGGAAATATGCCAGCGTCTCCTATATCTGTAGACCAGAATCATATTCTATTCAGGAGGACAGAGTTTTTCTTTTTCTTTTTTTTTTTTTAAACATGTTGAATTAGGCAATGCGTTTATTTATTTATTTATTTATTTAATATATATTTCTTTATTGATTTCAGAGAGGGAGAGATAGTGAGATAGAAACATCAATGATGAGAGAGAATCACTGATTGGCTGCCTCCTGCATGCCCCTTACTGGGGGGGATCGAGCCTGCAACCTAGGCATGTGCCCTTGTTGGGAATCGAACCTGGGACCCTTTAGTTCCCAGGCCAACCCTCTACCGACTGAGCCAAACTGGCTAGGGCAAGACAGAGTTTTTCTTAACTCCTTTACTACTACCTGGCACTTGCCTTAAAGTTTTCTGTCCATTCCATAATTAAGCTGTAGTAATTACTGAACCTGGACATTTGAAGAAATAATAACTGGTCATGAAGATAGCAGTGGGGAATTGCTGAAGAATCAAATGTTTGTAGACCAGACAGGAGAGAATGCTCTGGTTAAATTAATACAACAAGGAATTAGTAAGTTTCTACTGAGTGGCAGCATTTTCCTATGTTCTTGAATTACAAACTGTAGAGAAAAACAGATAAATATTTAGGCCTTTGCAGAGCTTTTTTTTTTAGGACAAGTTGAGTGAGTCAGCTTCCCCTAGGCCAGTGGTTCTCAACCTTCTGGCCCTTTAAATACAGTTCCTCATGTTGTGACCCAACCATAAAATTATTTTTGTTGCTACTTCATAACTGTAATGTTGCTACTGTTATGAATCATAATGTAAATATCTGATATGCAGGATGGTCTTAGGTGACCCCTGTGAAAGGGTCGTTTGACCGCCAAAGGGGTCGCGACCCACAGGTTGAGAACCGCTGCCCTAGGGGGACAAATGAGACCCTCTGAGAGAAGTAACTGGACTTCTGGCCCCTTTTATGGACTTGAGGGGTTGAGAACGTTGATTTGTACATGGAGTTTCACTAAAATCTCATGATGTCCTTTTGCCTGGATGTAAGTATATGGCTGACACTCCTTGTGGCACCTGAGGTTACCCTGTGATTCACAAATGAAGCAAAGTCAGATTTTTCTGACGTAGTAGGGCAGGATATGAAAGAGAAGAAAGGAAGAAAGTAAAAGTTGAAGTTGATGTGCGTCTGCTTGGGAGAGATTGTCTTACACATAAGGCAAGATCTGGCACAGGCGGCAACTAGGGGAAGGGTGTGAGAAGTGTGTGCCATCAACAGGGGGCCCTGGGGAAAGACTGGGACTGGCCAGTGTGGCCACCAATGTGTATTGGGTCGCGTGCATGTGTTGATGTCATGAACCAGAGCTTGTGGTGTAGGGTTGGCTGCTAGTACTTTTCATTGGGGATTCAGAGTTTCCTTTTTAAGACTATTATGCAAAACTGGTAATGTATGTATATACTAACCCTTCTTTTCTGAAATTATGTTTGAAAATCCTGTTGGAAAAATATTTAATATGTTTGCTTTTATCTACATTTATTCTTTGTATAAAATGTTTGGGAGGAAAAGACTAATATCTTGAAACTCTTTATTAAAAAAGCTGTTATTGTGATATTATTATGTATTTTACAAGCAAGGATCTTTGGGCATATTCCTGTTAGATCCACACATCACAGGAGGAAATCTCACAGTTTTGAGATAACCTTTTCGCATGGTGAACAGCTTTTGTGGTGAGGAAATTCCTTTATAGCTAACTTAAATCCACTATTTTCAAATGAGCACATTTTCTTCATTCTGAATTTGGCAGTGGTGACAAGATATGGCCCCTGTCTTTTTTTTTTTTAAATTGAGGGTATAAATTTCATTTTTATCAGAAGATTTAAGTTTATATAATACAAAAATCTACAGTAGGGTCCAGGAAGATTATAAAAACACATTAAAAATAAAACACAATGAATGCACTTAAGTGTGCAGAAGATAAACCAGAAAATCCTAACAACCTTGGTACTGTACCTAATTAGTTTGCTAAAGAGGGATTAAAACTGGAAATGAATTTAAACAGAAATTCTTAGAAGAAAATAGCCATAAACAAAGTGCTTCATAAGTGATTAGACAATGCTAATTAAACTGAATATGACTTTCTGGGTTTCTAATATAATATATATTCATTTGCTGAAATTTAATTATAGAGTCAATTTCCTCTGAAAGAAATTTTGCATCCAACTTTTTAATAAAAAAAAACAGTAATTCATCAAATACAATTTACAGTTTGGAGGTCTTTAAAGAGGCCAGGGGATTTACAGGTACGTATTTAAAAACCATTTAGAGAGCAGAATACATCAATCTATATATATAAAAGCCCAGTGACCATTATGGCTGAAAGACTGGAACAACCAGAATGACCGGTTGCTATGACATGCACTGACCACCAGAGGGCAGATGCTCAATGCAGGAGCTGCCCCCTGGTAGTCAGTGTGCTCCCACAGCAGGAGTGCCACTCAGCCAGAAGCCGGGCTCACAGCTGGCGAGCGCAGCAGCAGTAGCGGGAGCCTCTCCCGCCTCTGCGGCAGCGCTAAGGAGCGGCGAGCCAAGCTGTAAGGAGAGAGCAGGCAGATGGTAAGGTGCAAGCAGGCAGGCGGTTAGGAGCGAGGGGTCCCATATTGAGAGAGGGCACAGGCCGGGCTGAGGGACCCTTCCCGCCCCCCATGCACTAATTTCATGCATCGTGCCTCTAGTATTTAAATAATTACCTAAATCTGTCTTATCACTCATTTTTAATCCAGTAGCTTTTTAAAAAAAGTGTTTCCTTACTTTCTGACACTGCAGATGCCACAGGATCATCTTGTTTAATTCCTGCCCTCATCCTAGAATCACTGGTCCTCCAAGGAGCCCTGGTTCCTTTCGTTGGAAAATCACATTACAAACCCCAGAATATTGGCACTGGATGAGTTTGTTGTATGGGGGTGTCATTTCTTTTATGCCTTCTTGGCTTTCAGAGCAAGGAAATGCATGTGTTTATATTAATCCATATATATAAACATTTTGATAAATATTTCTATATGTAGCTGTTTGTATACCAAGCTAAGCATGAGTTCATACTGATGTCTCTTAGTACTAATCAATTTCCATATGGATCATGGTAGCCTCCTCTCCTGCTTATCTGTCACTTCCTACTCCAGCAGTGAGAAAACTGGCTGTCACCATCCTTCATCCATCTACTTGTTCCGTTCCACTACATGTATATACACAGCAGTGTCAGAATCATTAATTCATGCCACTATAGGAAACAACTTTATCAACCAAAGTACAGTGCTTAGATACAGTTTTAGTTTGTTTTGTTTTTGCCTGTAGTCTTATAGACTCACTCACTTCATTTCCAAAGTTACTCAGGTCATTTCCCCACCCCCTGCAATGAGATTTTTGTGTGCATGTGTAATACATTTAGATTCTTTTATATTCTTCTGCCACATTCTGAATTCACCCCGGTTAACTGATCTCTTAAGTAATTTTTTAAAATTTGCATATATTAAGGTTTACTCTTGATGCTATGAAGTTCTATGGGTCTTGACAAATGCTTAATATCATGTATTTATTAATACAGTGTCATGCAGAATAGTTTCACTGCCCTAAAAACCCCCTGTGCTTCCCTATTCAACCATCTTCTTCCTCTCCCCAATTTCTGGCAACCACTCATCTGCTTATCTTGGTAGTTTTGCCTCTTCCAGAATGTCATATAATTAATCGTATAATATGTACAATTATCTGATTGGCTTCTTTTACTTAGCAGATGCACTTAATATTCATCCATGTCTTTTTTGTGGCTTGATATTTCATTTCTCTTTATTACTGAATAATATTCCCTTGTATGGATATACCACTGTTTGGATATCCAGCCCATGGACCTTTTATGGGATACTTCCCCACGTCTTTGAAGACCTTTCTGAAGTCAGCTCTCAGTTTTCCCTTAATATTAACCATTTTCACATTTTTTCATCATTCTGATTTCTCAAACCTGCAATCAATTTTTTGGTTCTTTTCCAAAACCTGTAAAGAATTTCACATCTTTTTCCTGCCCAGAATTGGCCAACATTCTATAGTAGAGAGTTTTGGACCCATCCAGGGTACAGTTGGAGATTTGCTTCCTGATTCTCCATGTTCTCCCCATTTTAATCTGCTTTGTGTCTGTGTTTATTTGTTCAATGACAGCAGGATATTATAGATTTTTGTACCACCTTGGAGCCACTGTGATCATCAGAGCCTTCTTAAAATCTCTTCTTTGAAGGACCTAGCTATTTGGATTTTTGAACAGTTATTTGAAACCTTCTACTGGTAGTCTTAAAACAAACAAACAAAACTTTATAGGCCCTGGCCAAGTAGCTCAGTTGATTAGAGCATTGTCCCGAAACATCAAGCTTGCGGGTTTGATCCTCGGTTGGGGCAAGTACAAGAATCAACCAACGAATGCATAAATAAGTGGAACAAAGTGATGTTGTTGTTTTTTTTTCTTCTCTCCCTTCCTCTTTCTCTCTAAAATTAATTTAAAAAACTAAAATAAGTACTTTATAATTTGGACTCAGTATAGGTATTTATAAAAGCTTCATTTTTCCCCCCTTACATAATTGGTTCCCAGGTCTCAGGAAATCAAGTTAAGTTAATTTGAAGTTGGTCATCATCAATTCTGGGTGTCCACTGGGAACCTGGAACTGGCCATATACTTCTGCCTGGTCTGGGCATGGAATGGTTCCTGCAAGGCAGCCACGAGGTCCATCCCAGTCTGGATTCATAGTTTGGGGACAAACTTTTCTTGCTGGACTGCAAGGAGCTTGTTCCTGGCCTTATGAAGGGACCACTCTGTGGTGGGTGAATGGGAGCTAATCATCCTCGCGTGAAGAAATTCAACTACTTAGTAACTGGCTAAAGGGGCTTGACGATCATATTTATACAG
This sequence comes from Myotis lucifugus, assembly GCF_000147115.1. Taxonomy (NCBI): domain Eukaryota; kingdom Metazoa; phylum Chordata; class Mammalia; order Chiroptera; family Vespertilionidae; genus Myotis; species Myotis lucifugus. Next base: position 23,898,091 of record NW_005871051.1, on the reverse strand, counting down.
TCTTTCAACACCCAACAAATTAGTTTTGAGCATTTACTACATACAGAGCGGAATCACCCTAAGGCTACTCTTCTGGGTTGGGTGCCTTTGACCAAGGTAAAACCTCTTATCCCTGAAGGTGCTGTGGGGCAGGTAATCAGAGCAGTGAGTGATAGGGGGCCACAAAGGCACAGATGCTTTGTTCAAATACCAGGACACAAAAGAAAAATAATAAAATACCAGGCCGTTTATGCTCTGTAGTCCCATTCCACATATTTCCTCCCCCCCAGCCCGCCCTTTTAAAAGCACAGGCATTGATTTTTTTTTCTCTCTCTCTCTCTCTGAAATTGTCTCAGCTTGTTGTGTAATTCTGGCAATAGAATTCCTGACATACTAGATCATAAAGATTAGAGCTAGGCGTCTTTTATACTTCTCTCTGTGTGTTTTCTCCATATATTTAACCTTGGGTTACATGTGTAATTTTTCAAACACATTCCCTTATAATCAGTTTTGTTGTCTGTACTTGTTGACAATGAAAGCATGTGGAAAAGTTGTTTAAAATATAAGACCCAGGGGTTTCTTTAAACATGCCCTTTTCACCAAAATGAATCTCTGAATAAAAGTTGTTTTTCTTTTTTCTTTTGTATCAATATATTTTTATTGATTTCAGAGAGAGGAAGGGAGAGGGAGAGAGAAACATCAATGATAAGAATCATTGATTGGCTGCCTGCTGCACGCCCCCTACTGGGGATTGAGCCTGAAACCCGGGCATGTGCCCTGACCAGGAGTCGAACTGTGACCTCTTGGTTCATAGGTTGACACTCAACTTCGAGCCACACTGGCTCGGAAAAGTTGTTTTTAAAACTGTGTAAAAAGTAATTGACCAGAAATAAATCTCATGTTCTCTTGTGAACCATATATTAAAAATAGAAATATATATTTGGTAATGGCTTTTGTTTCCAAATTTCCAGAAATATCCAAATTGAGTTCTTAGGTCATGGACTAGAGACATTCACAGTATCCTCTATAGAATACTGGAGCTGTTTAATTCTGCACATTTCAGATTGTCACCTAAGTCTAGAAGGAATGGGTATGACTGGACTGTATTTGCATTTAGAGTGTTAGCGAACCCTCCAGAGTACATATGCTGGGCTATTTATGAAACAACTTCAGCTGACAGCTGAAGATCAGAAGATTCTATTTTGGGAAGTGTCCTAAATGTGAGGTTCTGTGGTTAAAAAAAATTTAGAGTCCTACAGATAAGAATACTTAAAACAGGAAGCAGTGGTAATTTATTGCTTCCTGTAGAAGTATTCTTATCAGTATGATAAGCTTTAGGTTTTAGTTCTGCTTTCCTGCTCTGCTTTTCTTTTTTTTGTACTCAGCTTCTGTAAGAGGATTAAAAATAGAAAAAAATTATATATATATTAGGGAGAAAAAAAGAGAATTTACTAGCATCACTTTTTTCTGTCTTGATAAGATTCTCTCATTTCCTACAACTCCAATGGTATTTACTCAACTAAGAGAAAAACTTTGCTACTGTTCACTCATTCCATTGGTATATCTATTGTATGTGTACATATAATGTTGATTCTATATGTATTGTAATTCAAGGCTAGGTTGACTATTATACGTGAAGGGTCAAATGATAAAATAGAACCAGCATGGACAGAAAAGAACTGTGAATTTTATTCCTGATTTTGTCACTTCCTGGAATCCATCACTCTTCAACCTAATTTTCTGGTCCATTAAATTGGAGTTAGTGCTATTTCCCCAATGGCTCCTATAGTGTTGTTCTGAGGATCAAGTGAAAGAATAGATGGAAGTGCAGTTGTCAACTATGAATTGCCTTTCAAATCTAAGGTTTGTCATGGGTTAAGTCCCATCACCCCTTTTGTCCTTAGAACACAAGGGGCTTTTGGTTTATGTCCCTTCCTTATTAAAAATAGTTTCCAAACTCAGTCAGCTTCCTAGATTACTTGGCTGTAAGAGTGTGTCATGGTTGAATGCTTGAAAAGATGCATCAACATTGATCCTGTAGCTCAGATATTTGTTTCATGAAGTATGAGTATTGTACAGTTAAATTCTAGGAAACTGGGTTGCATTTATTAGCTTGGCAGAGAACAAACAAAGTTCTACATGTGGCCTAAATTATTTTATAAGCTATAAGTATAAATCAGGATTAAAGACTGAAATGTATTTATTAAATTTTAAAAGGCAATATATACATGCATTTTGTAATTCCTATGGATTTAATTATATACTAAGTGAGGAAAGTAAAAGTATTACTGGATAGCACTGAATGTTTTCTTCAACCAAAACCTTGTTGATACATATCTCTGCTCTTGAGTGTCAGCACTCTTTGCCAGAGGAGTCTGGTGTTACGTGCTGAGCCAGGCAGAAGAGATGATCAGCTTGAAGAGATGGGTAAAGGAAAAACAGCAGCCTGACTCAGAATTAGTACGGGAATTAGACCAACTCTTTGAGGTTGGTAATAGGTCCTAATTGATGCAATTTATTTGTCCCAAAGAAAGGAAGCTCTGGAGAGTGAGAACTAGCTAACTCTTTTCTTGACTTTTCACACTTGCTATTCTAGAATGACTTTGGTAGTGTTGGCAGTGTTGTGATTTTAAAGGTTACCATGTTTTTATGGGGAACAGTGGATATTTAGATGTGAGCTCATTCTTGGCCCTGACTTGTCTTTGTCAAGATCACGGATTTGTGGGAAGGATAATGACGATAAGGTACATGGGGCTGTAGGGGAGTTTACAGCTGGGTTCCTGTGCTCGAGTGCATGGTATTAGTCAGCTATCCAGAACAATAATTTCAGTGGCTCACTAGACTCATTTATGTCCCCAAATAATTTCAGAGCATTTGGCTCCATCAATCAAGGACAAAGAAAACAGAAAATGAGAAGAACAAAGGGGTAGGTTAAAGGAGGGGTTAAATTCATATGACAGTTTTATGGATAGCCATTGATCATAGCTAGTGATTTATAATTACCCAGGGATCAGGAGTTAGAATTTCAGTTACTTGCTATTTTGTTTTCCATGTAGAGTAGATTATGGAAACTGTTATGAGTCTCTTGAATTTATTGAGAAAAATATTAGGGCTGAAAGTATTCTTAAAGGTGATAAAGCTTAAAATGTTCATTCTATAGCCCTAGCTGGTTTGGCTCAGTGGATAGAGCGTCGGACTGCGGACCAAAGGGTCCCGGGTTCGATTCTGGTCAGGGGCACATGCCTGGGTTGTGGGCTCGATCCCCAGTTGGGGGTGTGCGGGAGGCAGCCAGTCAATGATTCTCTCTCATCATTGATGTTTCTATGTCTCTCTCCCTCTCCCTTCCTCTCTGAAATCAATAAAAATATATTAAAAAAAAGTTCATTCTATAGATGAACTCAGGCCCAGAGAAGTTAAGTCACACAAGGTAATACAGCTGTCTCATGGTAAAGTCAGCAACCCCCTTCCCATGTATTATCTTCATGATGCTTTCCCCCTATGCCAGTGGTTCTCAACCTTCCTAATGCCGCGACCCTTTAATACAGCTCCTCATGTTGTGGTGACCCCCAATTTCATTATTACAAATTGAACATAATTAAAGCATAGTGATTAATCACAAAAACAATATGTAATTATATGTGTTTTCTGATGGTCTTAGGCGACCCCTGTGAAAGGGTCGTTCGACCCCCAAAGGGGTCGCGACCCACAGGTTGAGAACCGCTGCCCTATGCTACACTACATAAAGATGTACATGTGTATCACGCTTTGTCTATAATATATATTATATGTTACATGTTACATATTCACATATGTATAGTGTTTTAGATTTAATTGTTCTTTTATTAGTTCCTCAGATGTTTATAATTGGGGAATAAGACTTAATTTTTGCACTCATAGAATTTATATTTTAGTAGGAGAAACAGAAAATAAGCATAAAACTTATTTCAGATAGTGGTAAGTACTCTTAAGAAACATCAACTAGTGTAGAGGAGTTTATGGCAAAATACATGATCATAAATTTATCAAAGAATCTAAGTGGACCACTCTCAAATTTAGTTTTAACTTATTATTTATGAAGTTTGTTTTGTTTTGTTTTTTAAATTTTATTGGGCAAGAAACATTCTGATTTTCGAAGATATGTTTGGGAAAAATTGTGATTAATGAAAATAATTAAAGGATTTAAAATATAGCTTGTTATATGAAGTTTCCTTTTTATATTGATTGATTATTAGCCCTACTTGAAAATCATTTATGAACATTGGTAATGAACTGTCTGTATCTATGACTCAGTGAACCCTTACCATAGAGTTTTAAAAATGAATTTATGACTGCTTGAACTTTATTAGTGCTTTTTAAAAAAACCTCCTATTTCCTTTCTGGGAAAGGAGTGGATTTCCCAGCACCTGCAGTGCTCATCAAGTAGGAGAGCAGTGAAACTGTGATGCTGTATTTTATATTACTTGAAAGGCCACACCTTATTAATAGTAAGACCATCAGTGGATGCTATGTCTTAACTAAGATAAACCTATGCTTGTTATCAATGAATGGACCAAGTTCATTCAGAGAAGTTGAAGAACTTCAGTCCATAGATTTGTGGCTTATTTTCATATGTTCCTGTTTTCCCAGAATCATATATACAAAGTCTTGGGGAAATAATGACCAGAGGAGTGCTCCCTCATTATTTCCCTTATTCCCACTAAAATGATAGCTTTGTTAAACTATAGTTCACCCTTGACAATGTGGGGGTTTGGGGCTCCAACCCCCATGCAATCGAAAATCCATGTATATCTTTTGACTCTCCAAAAATTTAACACTAATAGCCTACTGTTGACTAGAAGACTTACTGATAACATAGTCGGTAACATATTTGGTATGTTATATGTATTATATACTGTATTCTTACAATATAGTAAGTGAGAGAAAAGAAAATGTTAATAAGAAAATTTGAAGGAAGAGAAAATATATTTACAGTATTTATTTTTAACCCACATATAAATAGCTCTTTGCAGTTCAAACCCATATTGTTTTAGGGCCAATGGTGCTTTGATGTTATAATGATGAGCTGATAAGTTTCTGCCTTTAAAATGGAAGGAAAGTCTCTAGCCTCCTGTGAAACTCTTTAGAAGCCTAAAATGACAGGTCATGCATGTCTAGGTCTTCCATCCATGGACTGGTTGGCTAGGAGGACAGACCCAGAAATGCCTCTCTGGTTCCTTACAAGGTAGACCTAATCTGGTTTCTTTAAAGCCAGATCACAATTATTCTATAAAGAATGGCAAAGGGCACAGCTGGAATGGCTTAGTTGGTTGAGCATCATCCTGTGCACGGAAACATTGCAGGTTGAATTCCCAGTCAGGACACATACCTGCATTTCAGGTTTAATCCTCATTTGGGATACATATGGAATGCAACCGATTGACATTCCTCTCTCATATTGATGTCCTCCCCCCTCTTCCTGTCTCTAAGCAGGTCCGTGGGTAAGGATTAAAAAAAAAAAAAGAATGGCAAAGGCCCTTCCCTCTGGGTAGGATTCTTGATTTAAGCCTCCAACAAGCATTCTAGCTGTAAATAATTTAATCCAGGTTTTATACATCTTGATTTGGTCATTTTTGTTTTGGAATCCATGTCACCTGACATGACCCATTCTCACATTGGCCCTGTTAGTCCTTGAACTTATTTCAGCACTCTTTTCATCTTAAGTGGTTTTTTTAGGTTATGAGATCCAAATTTAGACTTGCTGATAACACTTGGCTGCTAGTTGACTGGCACTGGGTGGAAGTCTGTATGTTTTAGGAAGTACAGTATTAGGTCATTTTAATCCTTTAATCTTCCTGTATGCTAGATACTGGTCTGCTCTAACACCTACCTTTCAGAGCATTGTTTTCTGTGACTTCTAAAACCAATAATGGGAACATATGGCACGAATCAAGTGTAGAGTGTGTTAGCTCTGACTTTCATTGCTTTTTAAAAAACTGGACCTTACCTACTTCCTGGAAAATGTTGGCCGAGTTAACTTTTAGTGATGTTTTGGATATGCCATTTGCTTCTAGGTGTTAATTCTGTGATCATTCTTGTTTTGAGCTGCTCTGGACAGCTGTCTCTAGTGGTTTCATGGGGACATGCTAGTGGGCTGATGAAAACCTAGATGGGTGGGTGGCGGGGAGGATGGTGTTGAGAGAGTGATCTTCATTATCTGAGTTCCTGCAATGATAAGGTTTTAGTAGGGAAGTAGAAGCTATAAAAATATTCACTAATGAACTAACCACTTCTATGCTCCCTCCTAGCTATTATCTCTTTATACTTAATACCAGGGACTGCTCCTCCATCAGTTTTATTCAACATTGAAAATGAACATATTGCAAAAGCTGTAGGATTTCATGAAATTAGTGAAAGTGATGTGGAAGAACTACTGAGGTTCACAAGGAGTCAATGGCAAGGGAGGATCTGGCAGGATTAGATGAAGGAACTGTTGAAGAAACCAAATATAATGAGTCCTTTAGTGCTTCTAAAGTCCACAATAAAAATACCTGATTAAGAGCAGCCCTTGGGGAAATTGATGGAGCCTTGGGATATTTTTATAAAAGTGATCCTTTTTATGATTGTTCTGTGGAAACCAAACAGAAGTCAGAAATGAAACATGAAGAAAAAAAGTATCGATCACATTTAGTTCATTCTAACACTTGGCCAGTAGAAGAAACTAAGACATATTTGGTTAAACATAAGGTAAAATGGCTTTCCCCCATATATTTTCATTTCAACCTTTCCAATATTTTTATTTTCCAATATGAAATTCCATTTTTAAATTCCAGTTGTTTGCTATAAAAATTAGATCTCTGTTGTAATTGGATTTTACTTTCTGAAGTGGTCTTCTGGTTCCAGTTATGTTCAGCCGGTATAGATGTCTTGAATGTTGTAGTAAAACCAGTTAGGCAGCTGGTTGGTTTCTGGTATGCTCACATGTAGATGAGCATTGAGACCTTGACAAAGCCGATGAACGGCAGTGTCAGTCGTGTACAGAAATGGTGCTGAGATCGACACCACCGTGATCTGCTTTTACTCTTTTTTCTAGGATTCAAAACTGCATCCTCATTTAATCTCTCTTTTTCCTGGTCTTCATGTACTTTCCATAGCAATTTTAAATCCACATTTTAAAATCTGACTCTTTGTCACATTCCTTTAGTGATCCTTTGTTATTGCCAAAGGTACTCTTTTATTAGTGCAGTAAAAGCAAAAGCAAAATATTATTTAGAAAATCTGGTGTGGGGAGAAATCATAAAACTTATTTTCAGATGGAATAGACATGGTATTGGAGTGTGTGCTGTTAAAGGTTACCCAGTTTTCATCATTTGACATGAAGTACAGAGTTATATATAGGGATTTTCACTTTATTCGTATTTGGAGTTCATTTACTGTGTACCATTGATACAAACGAAGTTATTAAGTGATTGCTTAGTGATTGGCCCAGAGATTGTTATAATGAGTAGGCCATTGTAATACCCTGAGAGTCATTGTTGGTATTGACAGTGAAGAAAGGGTAGTTTTAGCATTGCTAAAGAGAAATTTGATTCAAAAGTCAAAGTTTTTGTGAATGGAGGATTTATGTAGGGTGTTTTAAAGTTTATTTGGAACTGTTGTGAGGATAATAAATAATTCCTGCTGTAATGAAGCTTATATAGTAGACCACAAAAATGTTGACATGTTGGTCATTGCAAATCACATGCACTATAACCTAATATTTTGGATTGCTGGTGCTAGAGAAGGAGAAAATGCTATCTGCTGCTGTTTTGTGTTTGGAAAGCAGATGGCATCTTTTTAAAAATACCCTTGAAATTTAAACTCTCCGGGTTGGTCATTTCATTCTCATGTTGGTATTCAGAGGGGGTAACCACCAGGATCTGAGATGTGGCATCCATGGCACTTTTTGTGGATTTTGTTTGTAATATTTTTGTCATAAATGTAGACAGTAGTCTTCCCAGAGAGCCTTAATACAGGACTCTCCGAATCTTGCATAATTTCAGGATTGAAGAAACCACAACATGGTATAAAAAGAAAAAACCCCAAAAATGTAGTAGTTTGAATAAAAAGGAACCCAAAATAGGATGGTAGGGAAATGTTTAGGGAATGGTAACGTAAAACTAATGAGACCCTCCAGTATAAGGCTGTCAGCAATGCATTCTCTCCAGTTTTTCTGTTCCTTATACTCATAATCTTTCCTCTTGACTTTGAAGGTAACTTTGAGCAGATTTTTTTCTCTCCTCTTATGTTTTCATTCAGAAAATTACTGTACATCTATAATAATAAAAGCATAATGTGCAAATCGACCAAATGGCCAAACAGCAGACCGACCATCCGGATGACCACGCTATGGCACGCACTGGCGCCAGGCCAGCCAAGGCGGGTGCAATGCAATTGGTTGGGGGCCTACCATCGCCCCACGATCTCCCCACAGAGGGAGGCCCAGGCCACCCTCTGCGGGGCAATCGATCAGGAGGCTCCGTGGAACCAGGTCGGGGAGGGTGTGTGGTACCAGGCCAAGGCGGGTACAGGTGGGGGGCGGGGCTGAGAGGTAGCGGGGGCTGTGAGGGCCCACCCTGGCACAAATTTCATGCAGCAGGCCTCTAGTTTTTATTATAAAAGCACTTAAAGGTAGATAATGACAGAATGTTCTGAAATTAGTCTTGTTTTCTTCTGAATGACCAAAATAGTATAATATTTTGTAAGAATAACAAATGCATATTTATATACTTTGATAAACCACTTGTTTGCTATTTTCTTTACTGGATTCCATGCATTAGAAAAATATTTTCTATATGGAGGGTTGTTATTCTTAGCTGTTGTGGTTTTCATGTTCTTTCCCTTTTGTATTCTTATTCCTAATGTCCAATGAAATGTGTAGTTTTGCTCTATCACACTAGATCAGGAGTCCACAAACTGGAGCCCATGGCCCTATACCTGGCTGTCACCTGTTTCTATAATTTCATGGGGACATAGCCACACCCATTTTAAAATATATGTTTTTATTGATTTGAGAGAGGGAGGGAGGGAAGGAGAGAGAAAGAGAGAGAGAAACATCAATGTGTGAGAGAGAGAGAGACATTGATCTGTTGCCTCTCGTACACACTCCACACTCCAACTGGGGATTGAGCCCATAAACTGGGTATGTTCCCTGACCAGGAATTGAACCGGCAACCTTTTGGTGCATGGGATGATGCTCAACCAACTGAGCCACACTGGCCAGGGCCATCCATTTCTTGATATAATGTCTGCAGCTGTTTTTGAGCTATAAGAGCAGAGTTGAGTCATTGCTGTAGAGGTTGGAGGTAGAGAGGGGAGGTGACACTTACTGTGTTTTTTTGCTCTTTGTCTTTTTTTTTTTTTTTTTTTTTTTTTTTTTTTTTACATTTCTATGGTCTCAGAGCATTTTAGATGGTTATATCACAGGAGGCATGAGTTATGTATCTTCAGTTGTCAGTACAATATAACATATATAATGACCTCCCAAAGAATTCTGGGCCGTGATTCTAAGGCAGGAGGCCACATTTACATGGCGATGGTGAATATTTATATTCATTAAGAGCAAGATTTTTGAAACATAACTAAATTAATAAATCATACTATTTGATTTATGTTTTTCTGGAAAACGATTGCCAGTTATTGGAGGAAAGTGAACCTTAGGGAGCCTTTTAATTTTATTTAGAATGCTTCTGTAATGAGCAAGGCCTGTGTACAGGTTAGTCACTTGAGCCCTGTCTTACATGCTTTTCGGGTAATAAGAATGAAGTACCTACCTATGCATCTAGTAACCAGGGGTCTTAGCTGAAAATAATGAGAAACTTTAATTTTCGTACAGTTTACAATGGAAAGTAATGCCACTTGGCAACTGCTGTTACCCATGAACGTGCTTATGGCTTTGCCATGATTTCCAAAGTACATTCATGAAGCAGTCATTCACGTTTCAAGATTCACAATCTGTGGCTTCCTTGGGTGGATTCCTTAGATTTGGAGCATTTCAAGTTTATTGAAGAACCTATAAAATCCTAGGTCTGTTCAAATGTTAGAACCTGTATTATTTATAATCTAGGATTCTTGTTGGGAAGAGGAAAGCGCTTTGAAACTTCAGCTAGCCTTTATTCAGTATGAGGTTTGATAAAAAGCAAAAATTTTGTCACTGTGAATGACAGTTGACCGGTGTGGAAAAGGTGGCTAGGAAGAATTACACAGGAAGATATAGGGATAAATGAATATTTCCCCAGCATTTTTCTGAGGTACAGTTCTTGGTAACTGAATTAGAATGACTTAGCAAAACCCACAACCATGGGATTATGTTCACACAGGCAATGGTGTAAATAGCGCCCCCTGTGGTTGTCCTGTCAAACCTCAGTTACAACAAAAGCCAAATTTAATACCAAAACACATTCCAGAGTAATTATATGTTGTTGCTGTCGTAAATTATCTAGAGAGTTGGATTTTATTGCTCTGCTTTGCTCGTTAAAACCAATAGTTCAGAAACGGAATTGTCTCTCTTTTCACATTCCTGCCCACAGAGAGTTAGGGGGTGTAGCTCAATATAGAACCCAGCTTGATGTCTAAGTTTAGCTTCACATCATGAGCCAGCAGTGAAACCCAGAAGTATTGGTTTTCATGGCAGCAGCGTGGAAAACCTCAGCAATCCCTGAGTCTGCTGAAACGCACATGGGCGAGTCTGCCGCTCTGAGCAGAGTTGCGGGGTTAGGTTTCGCAATGCTACTTGCACAAGATTGGCTTTAGCATTACGCACATTTGCTTCCAAGGCTTCGGGTGACGGTAAAAGACAGCACCTTGGACTTCAGACAGCTTTGATGGCAGGGTTTCAAGCTTTGTTCTTGCAATATTTTTTCAACAAGGAATTGTTTGATATCTGATAATAGTACAGAATTCAATTTAAAAAGCACACAACTCATTTCCTTGCTAGCTTCATATAGAAAGTGGAAAGAAGAGGGTGTTGGAGGGATTAACCGGTTAGCCATGTGTATGCACACACATAAGTGGGTTCCTTTATACGTGCTTGGATCCCCACCAGCTATGTACTTGTTCATCTTCCACAGGGGATGAGGGCTCTCTTCTGACGTGGAGACATTCCAGATGGACAAAAGTGTAAATGCCAGGTTGCATTTGTAGGGGCTTACTAATGGAGCCACAGCAGATTAAGATGGGGCGGGGGGAGGGGCGAGTACAGCAGCATATATAGGGTGGTCCCCCAAAAATGTATACACACTTTAACAGCTGATAGCTTAATTTTGAAAATGAAATGTATTTTAATAAACACTGCCCTTATAATTATTCAAAATATGTGTATACATATTTTGTATATTTGTAGTGTGACCCGGACACCAGTAGATGTACCATTCATGAGCTCCTCTATTGACATATTTTATTAAACTAATTGGGTATTTTCACCTCTTTCGAAGGAGTAGAAAGGAGATCCTTAATGGCTCCTTTTGTTAAAATAATATTTCAGGCAACATTTTAGTAAAGCCACTTGATCTTGGTTTTAAAATTAATTTTTAATCTTGTTTTAGGGCAAAAATGCCAAAAAAAACAACCCACCCAAATTTAATTTATGCACATAAAAAAAACTTGTTTGGAGGGTGGGCTTCTTCTATGTGTGACTTTTCTTTCTCACCTAAGCCTGTGCACATGTTTTAGCAGAGTTCTTGAAGACAAAGCATTTTGTTTGACAAACGATTAGATTTTTGTGACTTCGTTATTCATGGCACTGGTGCAATAGGTGTGTTTTATTGTGACTTTTGATTCTGTTTCATTTTCTTTAGTGTAAAGAAAGGCCATGTTTGAAATTATTTCCAAAAAGTCATTTTTATTTGTCTTTGCATGAATTTTGGAAACAAAAAAAGGTTTCTGTGTTGTTTTACATTCAGTTTTTACATACACTTGAAAGTATATATTTGGTTTGGTCCTAACAGCTCTTCTCTGCTCATATGATCTTCATTCGGCCTCTGTGAAGGAACACATTTCACTGCATGTCAACATTTTACTGTATTATAGGAACTGCTGCACACTTCTGGAAGGCGACTTGCTTCGGCTGCTGTTTGGTGGGTAATGGTCCAGGACATGTGCCAGCTGCCATGCTTTGCTGGCCGTGTCAAACCTTTGTAACGTCAGACTCAAGAAACCGGTACTTATTTGCCCCTTTATTAAATGCAGGTACCGTGTTTAGAAGTTCATTGGCTCCAGACCTGCATAAAAGTTTTTTTCTGGACAAAATGTTTTGCTTTGTAGAAAGGACTTTTTCATTTACCAACATGGCATCGTAAAAATACAGAGACTCTATCTCACATTGATAAACAAGCGTTTGGATTTGGCTTTCAAAACCACGTGGATGCCTAATGACTATTACTTGGTAGTTGTGACTTTTATTTGTGCTCTGAGCGTTGCGTAATGTTCGTTTCCCCCTGAAACAGGCAGATTTGGATAGTAGGACTTATTTTTTTTATTATCCCCCATTGGGCCTCTATGAGTCATATTCTGGGCATGAGCAGAAGTAAATGTATAATGGCACAGCCTCTCTTCGTCCACAGTAACTGGATAAAATAATTTGTAACATGCATTGAACATTTTTGCTAAAGGATTTGCAAAATTATCTGCAAAACCAGTCCCTGGCCCTAGCTGGTGTGGTTGAGGCATCGTCCTGGGCACCAAAAGGTTGTGGGTTTGATTCCCAGTCGGGGCAAATATGGGAGGCAACTGATCTCTCTCTCTCTCTCTCTCTCTTTCTCTCTCTCTCTCTCTCCCCCTCTCCCTTCCTGTCTCTCTAAAAAAACCCAAAAGATAAAAATCCCCTATATCTATTTATAGATCCTCAAAAATTCTAGTTCCTTGCATATTATAGGAATATTAGGTCGGATTGTGTTCTATCTGGCTAATTGTGAGGTTGTTACCATTTGCATCTGATAATTTAACTTCATCTCTTCCCTGATTTATGTTTACACCCTATAAAAATGATGCTCTTTATGTCTTATTAGAGGCCTGGTGCACGAATTTGTGCACAGGTGGGGTCCCTCAGGGTGGACTGCAGGGATTGGGCCGAAACCCCCAGTCCAACGCTGCTTGCTGCTCCCGCTCATCCCAGCCCTGCTGCACATACCGAGGGCTCGCACTGCCACAGCGGCGCTCGCCAGCCATGAGTCCTGCATCTGGTGCCCATGCGATCGGCCCTGCAGCAGGTGGGTGGTGGGATGCCCTTGCCGGTTGGCCGGGGATCTGGATCCATCCCGCTGACATTCGAGCCGTGTTTCGGGAGCCACCTGGTGGCCGATTTTATATGGTTCCTTCCTTGTGGAGCCTCTAGGGAGGAAAAGTGGCCAAGGTGCCTGAGGCTGATTTCCAGGAGGCCGGGGGCACTGTTGGGATTGTGCCAGGGGCACCAGTTCATTGGTGCCTGGCCCATTCTCCAGAGATTGGACCTGTGGGCTGCCCTGATGGGTCGGTCAGCTGAGCAGCGCTCCCCCTGTGGGAGCGCACTGACCACCAGGGGGCAGCTCCTGTGTTGAGCATCTGCCCCCTGGTGGTCAGTGTGCATCATAGCGACTGGTCCGACTAGTCCTTCAGTTGTTCGGTCGCTTAGGCTTTTATATATATAGATTTCTGTATTTCTGTCACTATATAAATTATATGCATGAAGATATCTTAGAAAATTTTGGAAAACAAGAAAAGAATCAAAGTAATAGTCTGATTGGTTATTTCTATATTACATCAAATTATTTTTATATTTCTATATTACATCAAAGTTTAAGCACATTATGATGTTAGGAGGGGGAGATTCATGCTCTTATGGTCAGTTTGTATTGGATTAGTGTTTTATGTTTGAAGGCAACAATAGAAATAAATGGTTGTTGAGTTGGGACCACCCAGTTTTCTAAGCCTGCATATCAATAACCATGCTGACAAGTATTTATGGGTGGCATTAATTGATAGAGAGAAGGTATTCAGGGCAAGGAAAAGGCAGGAAGGGGGAAAGATGGGAATGAAGGGACAGAGTGCCCCACCCCCAGGAATTGCATCCAGTGTCAGCCAGGCCTCGAGCCACCCAAGTTCACCTTGAAAAAGCTTGTTTGGATTATGTTGATTTATTAAACCAGTTGCATCCTGTATCTTACAATAGGGAAGGTTCACTCAAACTGCATAGCATGTTGAAGGTTAGGTATATATTTTAGAGTTTTCTGAAGACTATGAGATGTACAGAATTAGAGTTCTCCATTTGAGTCATTCAGATCATTTGACAGCCAACTAGAACAGTGCACATAACTCAGCTCTGTTTATATGTACACTGTATAATATCTTAAAGCTAACGTCATTGTTTTCGCCTCCTCAAAGTTCAGCCTGTTTTGATCTACAGAGGGAGTATTTTTAAAAAGTGGATGTCTAAGAATGTAAACAATTGGGAAGGGAGAGGCTGCTGTGTATGGTTGGCTTTTAATCTTCTGTTCTCTCCTGACTTCTAATGGCCGAGGACTTCTCTCCACCTATTATAGCACATGGCTCAGGACTCCGTAAGTGGACTTCTTCTGGGTTTTATTTTGGCTTTCTAAATTAAGGGCGGAAAGAAAAGTTGCCGGATAAAAATATCCCGGAGCGTACCAGATCTTGCTCTGGTCCTAGAGGGAAAGGGTTTCTGTTTTATGGGGCCAATAAATGTCAGGCCTCCTGCTTTACCTTTTGGCTCCGTTTGTGTTTGTTTGTCAGAATCTATTAGTCACACCCAGTTGCCTGCATCTACTACTGTCTAGACTCTTCAAGAAATGACAGATTTCACATTTAGTGTTTTTGCAGGAGGGCACACAATAAGGGATAAAAGGGGGCTTTTATGATGGCAATCTCTTTTGCAGGCTGTTTCCAGAAGGGAAGGCATTTCTGATAGCCAGGTGCCTATTCTGTGAAATGTTGTTTTAGCTGAGTTAGTTTAGATTTATCAGAATGGCATTTCACTGTGTAATTTCTCATTACCCTTTGTAAACATGAAGCTTACCCCCTGTTTCCTTTTATAAAAAGAACTTGGTATATGCCAGTGGGCTCTATTTAGATGAGAGGTTTAACAGCACTCCACCCCTGCTTTTTATAGCATTGTCTATACATTGTGGTCAAGAGCATGGGTTTTGAATCCCATTTGCCATATTTACTAGTTTTGAGATCCTTGGGAATTTACTCATCCTTTCTGAACCTTGGTGTCCTGGTCTTTAAAACAGGAATACTAATAAAATCTCAGGTTGGTTATGAGGATTAAATGAAATAATGCACATTAAAACCTGTAAGTAGTCCTAACCGGTTTGGCTCAGTGGATAGAGCGTCGGCCTGCGGACTGAAGGGTCCCAGGTTCGATTCCGGTCAAGGGCATGCACCTTGGTTGCCGGCACATCCCCAGTAGGAGGTGTGCAGGAGGCGGCTGATCGATGTTTCTCTCTCATCGATGTTTCTAACTCTCTATCCCTCTCCCTTCCTCTCTGTAAAAAATCAATAAAATATATTTAAAAAAACAAACAAACAAAAAAAAACCTGTAAGTAGAACCTGACATGTAACATCTGTTGGCTTTGTTATTGATGGAGAATGTAAGAGAGAGAGAGAGAGATTGACATCAGGAGTGGAGGACACAAATATTATTTGAAAACAATTAAAATCAATATTAAAATGGCTTTATTTTGTTAGTCATGTTATTTAATTTGTAGCTTTAAAAATTAGGTTGAGTTTTCTTTTTATATTTATCAAAAGGAGGAGATAACACTTTTAAAAGGTTAGCGAATGTCCTCTACTTCACTCACTGCCCAGTGTGAGAAAAACTTCACAAAAACTGAAGAGCCCATTTTCTGTGTGGTTGAAATTACCCTTCATCAAGCCATATGGGCCTTAGAATATGTGCATGAATACATACAATTTTTGTATAGACACTTTTTGAGACAGTATAAACAGTTTTTATTGAGTGCCAATTATGTCTAAAACACTATAATAAACTGAGTTGAAAGTTAGAGATAAGAAACCTCAAGAACAATTGGGTAAGGGATGTTCATCAAATGAAAATTCAATCTCATGAAATTAAATTTCATGGCATAGAGTATGGCATGATTCATGCCTAGTTATAATTTTACCTTTCAGTGAATGAAGTTTAAAAATTCAAATGACAGAAGTTTAGGGTGCTTTATAATTGCTAAGAATGATCCATTTTAAACAATGGATCAACTATTAAAATGATAAGTTCAAAGCAAAGTAGGAAGCACTGTCATACCCAGGGATAAAATAGTTGTGACTTGGACGAAATTCCACGCGATGAGTGTCATTGTTGGGGTTTTTATGACACCATTTTTGGGGTGCTCCTTTCTGCAGACACATCAGCAGTATTGCAAAGAGCAGAGAGCATTAATGTCAAGCACCTTCCTTCCCCTTTCAGTTCCTCTTTCTGCCTGTCTCCTCCCATTATGGTTTCTGGTGGCTACTGAATACAGTGAATTAATTGTTCTATAAATGCTTAATTGTGGGAGCCTGTGCCTTGAGTTTTACAATCACTATCTCGTTTAATCTTCATGCCAACCCAATGAGTTGGGGACTTTTAACACCATTTTACCAGGAAACTGCAGCTCAGTGCCAGTAAGTGGCGCTGGGGGAGCAAGGGTCTCACCACTGTCTGGTGGCCGCATGGATCCCACAGTTAGTGTCTGGCAGGTGATTTCCATTCCTGTTGCATCCCATAGCCCTTGGTGAAATGTGTTCTCACTCTGTCCCAACTGGTTAGGAAATCAACTCATCTGAATTGAGTGTGAATTGCACTGCACAGGGGTTTGGGAATTGGCTCTTGGGGAGTATCTCTGGCCACATCATCATTTTCCTATCATTTTCTAAAACGATTAGCAAGGTATGCTTGCCTTGCCTGGGCTTCTCTTCCAGACAAGTAATGCTGCAGCTCCTGGTCAGAGCATAGGGTCAGGCCTACTAGTGAATGAAATTTCCATCCAATAGTAAGGCCTGTGCACTGCTGCAACACTTCATTGATAGAGAAAATGGAGTCTGGTATTTTTTTCAATGAATACTGTCAATGTATTTTCTCTTCCTTATGATTTTTTAAGTAATATTTTCTTTTTCTCTAGCTTACTTTATTGTAATAACATAGTACAATACACATAATATACAAAATATGTGTTAATCAATTGTTTATGTTATTGGTAAGGCTTCAAGTCAACAGTAGTTGTATATGGACTTTGGACTGCATGGGGGTCGGTGCCCCTAACTCCCGGGTTGTTCAAGGGTCAACTATAAATGATGTATATTCCTTATTTACAGTGAATTTTTAGTCAGCAGAAACTTTTGGGAGTCTTTTTTTGCTCTTTGTTTACCCTATCACCTATAGAGGCCCCCATTTTGTAGTGGAATGAGTTGGCTGCTAGAACCTTTGCATTTATACTGAATATCACCCTGTTTTTCTTTTATTAGGATCATTTTACTTTTCTAAATAGTTGGGGCCATTAAGATTTTAAAGACTCATGGTTAGAAAGAATATCACTTTGGGGTGAGGTGACTTCCTGGTCTCACCTCAGTGCTACTACTAACTAGTTTCATGAGCTTAGAATGATGATTCTAACCCTAAACAATAACCAGATGATCAAGGAAGTTCTAATACCAGGCCTGGTACTGCTTTGATTGTTCTGTTCATAGTCATCCATGAACTCTTTCTGTGGTAACTTGATCTTATAGTGGAGGTCACTTATAGAAATGAGAATGGAGCATCTAAAACAGAAATTGGAATAATTATCATCCAGATGTATATTTTGGTTAGCCATTGTACCATCATCCTTACCACTTTCATAGACTCTCAGGTGGAAAAAACTTACTGTGTTGAATTTTGGTTAAGTTCTCTTTTTATTTCTTGGGTCTCTCCCTGGAAGAAATGCCAGTAAACCACTAAATGGCCAATGCCAGGGACAAAGGCCACCATGGTGAAGGGTCTCTGCTTATTTACTTAAGTCAAATGTTCTCAAGTCACCTTCCTATTGACTTTCTCTGGGTCTGCATTAGAATGAGAAATTGACAAGGATCTGGTTGCTTTCAATCCTCAGACCTCTGTTTGAAAGGCTTTGTTTCTACTGAAGTCCTCTAGGGAGGATCTGAGAAGAAATGATGTGGAACAACGCAGTGGCTATGTGTATCGGCCCCATTGGGTACTGCGAATGGTTTGGGAGTGAGGAGGACTCTGAGAGTCGGGGACAGGAAGACAGAGGAGCATCTCAGAAGAACTAAGGTTTGACGTGAACATTTTTGTAGTCACGCTGTGCCTTATATTGTTATGGCAGGAAAGAATGGAGAAACCAAATGAACAGGCAGGCCATTGCCCATTTGTGACATGGCTTTACGGGAAAAATCTAAGGCAATTTTTTTTTTTAGTATAATTAAACAAAGTTCATCATAGGGCTGCTGATTAAGTGTTAATTATAGCCTGTCGCTGTTAGATAGTAATGGTGAAATTGTGTGGTTGGGTTTTATTTTGAAGGCATTTTGTCAGCATCTCAGGCTATGGTGTAGAATGAATAGAACCTATTGTTTTCTTTGTGTAGTTTAGGGCCACAACAGCTTCCGTAGCTATATTTAAGGAGGTTCTGTTCTTATTGCCGTTACATTAGGGTTCAATCTGCAAATTTTGTTTCTAACCACCAGGAAATCAACTTGTTTTTTCTGTTCATTGCCTGATTTTTAGAATTTAGAACACTGTGTGCTCTTATTGATGATGGTATATGAGCCCTTCCCCCTACCCTGCTATTTTTCTTCAAGTTTAAGTTTAGGGAGAACAGACCTAAAAGTGTCTTCCTGAGAAGACATCTTATATTTAGAAACAGCAACTGGAATTTCTATCTTAGTCTCTGTTTTTTGTTGTTGTTGTTGTTTTGTTTTGTGGGTTGTTTTTTTTTTTGGTGTGTAATAAATTGGGTATTTATTTCATAGAGTCAAAACAAAACAAAAAACACCTCTAGGAAACAGTATTCTGACTTAGGAGTAACCACTTAGAGAGCAAAGTTAGTGCATTCATTGTTAAAATTTGACTAATTCTGGAACAGAAGAGACCTGTTCCTTGATTTTTAAATTTATTTTCACTCCCAGATATTTGAGGGCAATGAGCATGACTAACAGTCACTAGTAACATAAGTAAAGTGTCTCTTGTTCATAGTGTCCTTTTTTCACTGAGTTTAAGGATCTTGAATACTAGATATTTTCTCCATTTTATTAAATTGTGCAGGCAAATGAGGTCAAATGACTTGTCCAAGACCATATGGAAACTACTGGCTGCATTGGGTGAAGGTACCAACCTGGGAGCAATTAAATGCATTCTCCATGGGGCTGCTTTTTCTCATGGTCCAGACAAAGGCAGCATCTCCATGCTACTCTTCCTCAGACGAGTGCCTGATAGTCTCTGCTTTCTAGTAATTGCTTTCCCACGGCATCCAGAAGGTTCCTGTTTTCCTTTGCAGGGGTGACATATGAAAACACAGGCCAGGACTGGCTCACCACATTGACTGAACACTGCAGAGGGAAAGGCTGTGAGCCTGGGGAGGTGCCCACTAGGACTCTGAACCCATGGGTGACAGTCAGAAATCAAGGACAACCTCAGAACAGGAAGGCCTCTCCCCTCACTCCTCCCTGGAACTGGCATGGACCCCAGAAACAGTGGACAAGTGTGTTTGGTGGCTTCAGTGGACAAGCATGTTTGGTGGCTTCTTCTATTTCTTCAGCTGAAGGCATGGTTTCCCAACCTCAGCACCATGGACACTTTGGGGCCAGATAATTCCTTGTTGCAGGTGGCCTTCTGTGCATTGTAGGATGCAGTGGTATCCCTGGTCTCTACCCACTGGGTGCCAGTAACATCCCTCCCACCTCACTCCAACCCTGGTTGTGACAACCAAAAATGATTCCAGGCATTGCCTTGAGGGGAGACGTTGTTACCCCTGAAAATTGAGATTTAGTGAAATGCTCTAGAGAAGCGGTTCTCAATCTGTGGGTCGCGACCCCTTTGGCGGTCGAACGACCTTTTCACAGGGGTCGCCTAAGACCATCCTGCATATCAGATATTTACATTATGATTCATAACAGTAGCAACATTACAGTTATGAAGTAGCAATGAAAATAATTTTATGGTTGGGTCACAACATGAGGAACTGTATTTAAAGGGCCAGAAGGTTGAGAACCACTGCTCTAGAGATTTAGTGAAATGCTTGGAGGCGGGATGAGTACTGTTCAGCTGAGGTCCAGGTGGCTCCTGCCTGGCGCTCCAGTGAGCCTGAGGGTCACCTTCACAGATCCCAATTCTTTCCCTGGGGACTGTGATGCCCTCAGGATCACTGATAAATATTCCCAGTAAGGATCCCTTGGTTAATAGTTGTCACCACCTCTAGATTAAGAATTTAGCACAACTGTCCCCAGCTGCTTCTAGGGAAGCCAGGCAACCTGCTCAGCACCCGACAACACGATGCATTTTAATTCAGTATGCTTAATTCAGTAAATTAGGGAACTTTCCAGAAAATGCCACTCTTCAAATTAAAACGGAAAGGTCTGAGATGTTAGATAATGGAGAAGAGAGGGCAGAACAAGAGTAAAGTAAAAATGAGACTTGAACCAGCTGGTGTGGCTCAATAGTTGAGGGTCGTCCCATGCAATAAGAGGTCACCCAGTTCCATTCCTAGTCAGGGCACATGCCCGGGTTGCGGGCAGGAGCCCCAGTAGGCGGCATGCAGAAGGCAGCCAATCGATGTTTCTCTCTCATCAGTGTTTCTATCTCCCTCTCCCTTCCTCTCTAAAATCAATAAAAACATACTTAAAAAAGAAATAAAGAAAATGAGACTTGAGAGATGAAAGCAAGGGACCAGGAGCTTTGGGGTCAGCAGGTGAAAGGTCAAGCACCTTTGTCAACTAGAAGAATTTTGACTCCTTACTTGAGACAATAAAGAAGTGTTTGCAGTTAGTTAGAAATCTACCCCATTGTCTGCTTCAAAGACCTTAGAAATGCATGCAGTGTATACATTGTCTATTATTTCAGATTATCTTTGCGACTTTTTTCCCCTCCTCATCCAGCTGCCAACCATTAGACGTGTGCATCTGGCAGCAATTTCAGTATTTCGTCAAGTTACTTAGGCGGCATTGACTGGCTGTGTCACACTCCTGTTCAGTTTCTTCAGATGAGAGATTGGGAAAAGAATTCGGAAACAAAAGCCACCCAGTTCCTCCCCCAACAATTAGAAACATGCTTTAGAGCTTGGAAATGGTGCACAAGAATCTCATTGAACTTCCATTTAAGCCTAGTCATGAGAATTCTTTGTAAATTATTTCATGTAGCATCGTAAGTCTTTCGTTAGCTACTTAGAAAGGGTGTGTGGGGAGGGGGACTTCAAGCATCTAATTTCTTCTGGGAAAGCAATCGAAATGGCTTTTCCACGGTGCCTCTGTAGAAGGCATACATTTAAGAGCTGCACAAAGATATGCTCATGCTGTCTATCCTAATAGTCAATTCGTGCTGGTTTCTTTGTAGTTAGGTAAACCTTTTTCTAAAATTGTATCACACGATTATAGTTTTAGCTTTGTTACCACCACTTTTTCTTTTTGTTCTGGCATTTTCTCCATACCTACTTTCTCTCTGAAATAACTTTGTCTCTCTTCCCAAGTCATGGTCTCATCTTGACTTCAGCTTCAGTCATCTGGTTTGTGGCGTTCTTTTTGCTTGCTAGTTCTACCAGGGCATTTTTGGCTGGTATGTATTCAGGTATCCAGAGAAGATAGGAGATCTAAGGATTTCTCCTTTTTTTAAAAAAAAAATATTTTTATTGATTTTAGAGAGGAAGGGAGAAGGAGAGGGAGACAGAAACATCAATGATGGGAGAGGATCATTGATTGGCTGCCTCCTGCAAACCCCCACTGGGGGGTTGAGCCCAACCTGGGCAGGTGCCCTGACCGTGAATTGAACTGTGACCTTCTGGTTCATAGGTCGACGCTCAACTACTGAGACACACTGTCTGGGCAGGATTTCTCCTTAATAAGTGTAGTTACAATAAGAGCTGATATTTGAGGACTTGTTATTTATCAAGCACGATGACAAGAACTTTTCATGTATTTCACCTCAGTGATAACCCCATGAAATGGGTATATTTACCCCTCCCCCCGCCCCCGCACATAACAGATGAAAACATTGAAATTTAGTAAGGTTAGTCACTTGCCTAAAACGACAAAGAAGAAAACAGTGAGAGGAGAGATCAACTAATTATCTTAGTCTCATTTTAAATTTTCACTTGGAAATAAGTTTTGAGTCAAAATTGATCAGTCTTTATAAAGCGTAACAGCCATGAAATAGTTCCATCTTCATTCTCGAAATAACATGTTTTGGATTGTTTTCTAAATTGCATTTTAGAAATCAAAATTGCATACAGGTTACTCACATATCACTTGGGTAGTGGCCACTCAAGGGAAGCACACATTTATTGCAATACTTTATTGCAAGCAGCATTATAGCTTGTCTTTAATGTAACCCAGTTAAATAGAGGTCCCACCTGTAATATGGGATGGTTGGTACAGTTTTTCATCCTATTTAACATTGACTTTTGTTTAAGAATTGCTCTCACAGACCAGAAATCTTTATGACTTGCATTTCTTTAACAAGAATTCTTAAGGCAAAACAAATGAGACCCTGTGGGTTGAATACATTTGAAACATACTACCCTATACTTATCTATTTGTGAGCAGTTTCAGTTGGTTTCAAAGAGTGTTCTTTTATTATTTAGACAATTTACAAATAAAAGAAAGAACTTAACTTCAAAGACTCCTGGATTAAATTTTTCCCAACATTTTCCTCTTGGTATCTCAAAGCAAGAAGAAAGAAATAGGCTAAAACGTTTTTGTTTGTGATTTATGATAATGGTTTCCATGAGAAGTTAATTAGGTGTGTGTAGTAGGGAATGTCTTCTACTGAGCTTGAACTTCCTAGGAACAATTGGGAATGGTTCTGTCCTCTGTTAAGCCAGTTTAATGACCAAAAAAACCTACAGCAGGGCGAGCAGGGCCACACAGCTGAGGTACCTCGTGATTCCTTGTAAAGATGCTTGTTCAGTTCAGTACATTTTTCTTGCATTACCAAATTCTTCCATAAAGTCAACCACAGCCCATATTATCTGTGACTCCAGCTAAAACTTGTGGTGAGTAGGAAATAGATTAAACATAGGTTTTCCCTTTTCCCCAGCTGCCAAAAGTGATGTCAGTGGTGTTAACGATCCTTACCTCAGCCTGCTGCAGACCCTGGGCCTCTGTGCAAATGCTGTTCTCTCCTGTAGTTCCCGTGCCATCACTGAAAAGTTGTTGATAGTTGATAAGAAATGATTGGATAGCAAGACCATAACTCAAATGTAAAGTCAGGCACTTGCTTTCTTGAAGCAATTTGTGATACGACTCCAGGGAGTAGGCAAAGAATGCAAAACCTATTTAGTGTTTAACAGAAAAAAGTAAAGGCAGTGGTAGCAGATCTGCTGGGTTACCTTTTGCCTAATTACAGAATCGGTGTTGCAAACACTTTTTACCATCTTGACATCCCATTGTAAACTAAGTTGTGATCTGAATTTCAATCCACTGGTTTGTATCCAAGTCAGACCGATAAAAACCTGTATCCTGTATTGCTGAACATTACAATAAAAAACTGATGTGAAATGACAATATAAACCTTCAGAAATGGAATGTAATTCCTCCGAGGGAAAATACTCAGAAATAGCTGCCGTGAAAGCAGAAGAAACACTGACTTTTATGACTTTCTTACTCAGGTAGGGAAGATCATATCTTATTATCTTCGTGTCTTTGAGTAACAGGGTAACAGGTTTATTTGGGTTGAGCTCTGTGAAAACTAAAGCTTCCTGTCCCACAGCGCATGTGGTCTGACTTGAAGTGTGGACCGAGTTCCTCTACCTTGACCATTGTGTACATGGGGATATATGATCATTTTGATAGAAGAGAGATTTGAGCCAGTTTGATTTACCTCTGGAGGGGCTGTTATGGTGTTGAACCCTATCTGCTTTATCTTCTGCTTGATCAGCATGCTCTCAGTTACTCAGTTAATAAAAAGAATGGGAAACAGCTAACGTGAATATTCTTTGGCTTAAAAGATTTCTGGATGTTTGCTCAGGTTTCCTTAATCTATCATTGACAGAATACATTTAGTTGTTGAGAACCATATGTTGTTGTTGCTGTTGTAATCTGCCTTCTCCATAAGCCCCTAACCCTCTTGAAACGTTTCCAGACCCTCCCCCTGCCCTCGGTTGCCGAGGAAGGAGAAACACACATGCTGACAGAAGTCACCCCAGTGGACCACAGCGGGAGCCCACAAGCTTGGTGTTGATGGTCTCTCTTCGGTCACTCCCTCTCTTTTTTCCTTTCCATAATACGTGTGCCTTTCTTCATTGGTGGTCTCCTGAAGTCACCAGCCCTGCCAGAAGGTCTTTCAGTGGGACAAAGGAGGAACTGGAGCGAGATGGCCTCTCACATGTTGGCAGCTCTGTCTGAATTTTCTTCCTTGGCAACCCTGCACGCTGGAGGGGCCGGCCAGCAACCTTGTTATTTCCACCGTTCCCCTCCCATGTGACTCGCACCAGGCAAAAGTGCTATTTAAGCAGCTCTGCTGGCTTGGCTGGTCTGTTAGCCTTTGCCATTTACGACCATGAAACCAAGTCTTTCCAGCTCAGTTCTGGCCTGTTTTTTTAAAATGTTGGTTTCCTTTCGTTAGCTAAAATGGCTTTCTCCTTTCAACAAAAGTAGCAAACATGTTTGTCTCACCTCTAACTTTAGGTCTTTAGTTCAATCCTGTATATATATGTAAAAACTTATATATATATAAAATTTTCAGTGGTTATGGTCTTAAGGTTTTAAATCAGAATGCTTTAAAAAAAGAAAGCAATGCTTTTTCAGGACTTAGGTCTGTCCTTTCCCGAAGTCTCAGCTTCTCACATCTCCCAGCTGTACCTTGTGTAAAGCAGAGATTCTCCCCTTGTCCCAAACTTGAAGCTCTTCTTTCCCTTCACCTTGGTTGATGTCCACAGCTACCTGAGTTGTGCTGATAATGCTGCTTTCTCCCTAGGTGCTATCACCCAAACCACATGGTGGAACCCAAGTTCTAAGCCAGGAATTCCTTTAATAAGGGGTTTCACAGTCCATCAGATGGATCAGTGGTCTGGTTTGTCCACCTGAGATTGCAAGGCTGTGAATGTTAAAATGAGGAACACCTTTGCGCTCCCAAAATCATACATATATTTTTAATAAGATGATTTAAAAGAAAAACAAACCAACTGGGCCCATTGGCCAGATTTCAGGTATGCTTAAAAAACAGAGTACTTTTGCAGTGTTTAACAAGGTGTTTTATTAATATGTAAGCATTCCAAAATACTTGATCAGCTCTAAATGAGTGGTACCATGAATTAATTGCATCGGCATCAGTGAGGGAGCTGGAGAAATGAATTGTGGTCATGGTAGCAGTTTGCAGTTGATTATATTGTGTGAAATAAGAAATAAGCAGACCTGGGAAGATAAGCTATAGAGAGATGTCCCAGGTGCCATGCTCAGCACCCTGCAAAGGACAGAGTGATCCATGGTTGTCTGCTCTCATTCCTTCCCACTTTTTCTCCCCTCCTGGTTCTTGCAAATACGAGGCCTGTGCCATTCCCCTAAGGACTTAGGCTCTTGGAAACTAAAGCCAGGAAGCCAGAGGCTGTATCTACTGTCAATCGCCATACTTCTGCCCCTGCACAATGGATTGGGAGTATGAGAAAGGGATAGACTACCTAGAGGACTTAAAAAGTTGGTTAACATTCCATAGATTTTCTCATCACAGAATTTTTTTTTAAGAATGGGAAAGATCTAAACATGATCAAAATATTATTTTCCTCCCCTACTTAAACATTTATAATTATGCTATAACTTATACTCAAGAATTTTTCTGTATTATACTCAAGAATGTTTTTTAAGTCACAGCTGTTTATATTAAGAAAAAAAGAAATATGCTGTTTTAACACATTTCTTTAAGAGGAGGAATTTATTTATACAAATTTTTCTAGTTGAATCAACAATATAAAATTTCAAACAATGATCTCCTTTGAAGAAAAGTCTTTACTGTACTCATCTTTTTTCAAGCACAGTTGGATGAGGAAGAGTTACTTTCTGATTAAATTTTAGTATATGACAATAGCCGAGTAGCTTATAATATTTTACTCCCATTTTCGTAGTAAAAGTAAAAACTGTTAGTAATGCTCTAACTAGGTATTTATGATAGTGTTACACTTGACCCAGCAAATTGGCAGGATGTTTCAGCACATTTAAATACAAAATAAAAGCTGTTAATCAATGGCTTTGACTAAAAATGCATTGATGAAAGAGGGCTGATCACTCCATTGTACTTATAGGCATAACCTTGAGCTGTTTTCAGCTGCTTTCACAGTGAAGACTCATGGGTAGGCTGACAGTGTGAAAGGCAGCTGAAGCTTTGTTTGTTTTTCAGCTGTAGTAGGCATGGTTGAAGTGGGTCCCGTCCAGAATATGTAAATTCCTACCGGATGCACTAATGCAATAAGCCATAGGTCTCAAGTAGCATTGCTCAAGTGTTGACTTATTTGATCATACTTCAGAAATTACATTTTTCATTACTGGCAATAGGATTGAGTGGGTTTTATCTTACAAGAAGACACACGGAAGGATACAGTCGATGCTGGCGTGGTTGTCAGAATGTAATTTCCAGCCACTAAATCTCATGACAGGTGCTTCATATTTCTGGGCTCCCGAGTTATTCCCCAATGATGTAACTAGGAGGATGTATCATAGGAGCATCACCATTTGCTATTTGCACAGCTCGTCTGCAAGGAAACAGTTTGCTTTTTTATGTCCAGTTTATGAGTGTCACAAATGAGTTTTTGGATTTGTAAAACATCGTAGTGATATTTGCCTTGTATGGTTGGTGTGAGTCAGTTGGGGTTGTATATATAAAGTGCATTAAATATACACATACCAATATTTTGATTTTTAGTACATATCATCATCCTTATCGTTGCATTTTTATTTATCAACAACAGATGTTTGTTGAATTAAATGACTGCAGGAGCCTAGTATGGGTATTGTGTGTGTGTGTTTTCTTTTTAAAAAAATTCCTAAATTACAAAAATGCATGATCTACATGTTTGCCTCTGTTCAAGTGAGTTCCTTTATTCAAGCTCAGCCCTTCTTGATTACGTGTGTGTAGGGGCAGGGATATCGGCAGCTGAATTTAAGTCCGTGAAGCACATGCTAAGGTCTGCCTGTAATGTTATGAGAGTTCCTTTCCAACAAAACTATCAGGGCAATTGTGAACAGCTCTGTTTTGGGAACTTCAGTTTTGGAGTCCTTTGGCTTTAGATAATACCTCTCTGGGAACCATTACCCAGCTTAATCAGCCCCTTTATTCACAATATTTGGCTCTCAAAGCTTTTTGGCTGTCTCCAAAGATCAAATAGGCCTTTGAAGGACAAGACTGGCTGCTATAGAGACCATTCAAAAGAATATACCCAAGGCTGAGAAGGCAGTCGCAGAAAAAGAAATGGGAACTTGAGAAGGCATTCCAAAAATGCCCCGAACAATGGCTGCTTGATTGAAATAAGTATTACCCGAAGGTGGCCGCAGTGAAAGGCAGTTCCCACTGGGGGATGTCTGTTAAAAATCGATGTCTTTACTGTGTAGCTAAACTTTATGTATATTTACAAACACACACACACACACACACACACACACACACACACACACACACACCCTTGTACGAAGATAAACAGATGTGAACTTCAGACATTCCCTGTAATGTCTCCTGATCTCTATGGCCTGTTTATAGCCCTCCATTCCCCTTCCCTCCTAGTCAGGATTATCTGTCAGGTGCTTTCACTTTTATATAGACTCCTGAGTTGATGGCACCGGTAGGTACCATTAGTGACTGAGACATGTGTTGATCAGGATTCATGATAAAGGGCTTTGAAAACAGTATGCTAAGACTTTGGAGGAAAGGAAGATATTGGAATTGATATATCCTTTTATTTCCTGTTCTTTGAACAGACATGCTGGTGGGAAATTACAGGGCTGGGTTCAGAGTGCCCCAAAGCAGCAGATTCCCACCACTGGTGATGCTGTAGATTTCTCTCTTCTCATCGGGCTCCCAGTCTCCTCCTTTCTGCATCCATGCAGATCTGGCCCATGTGATGATAAGACTGGATGGATACATTTTGTTCCTGTGCTAAGCTGTTCATTCAGCCATTCTGGAGGAGAGCCAGATATAAAAGCAACACATGACCTTCACTTGTCCTTCATTTCACATTCGGCAGTATGTTGGTCTCAGCCCTTTAATAAAGTGTGGCCTTCCTACCTCATTTTCAGCCCAGCACTGTGAAACTGTATTAGTTAAGCTGTACCTAGATACTCTGGTAGGAACAATCTGATAGATCACAATATAAGTTCAGGAGAAACTTGAAACTAACTAAGAGATCTGTAGACCATTCTCTGAGGGTTGTGAGAGGATGGGTTAGCCTTTCACTTGTAGACACCATGCAAAGTCAATCCTGTTTCTCTGGCATTTAAGGGATACCCTGGAATGCCTTTTTGTCATGTGTTGTCTGCTTGTCAAGTCTTTATAATAGGCCATTTACCTATTGTTTAGGGGTAGAGTTAATATTTTAAAATAAATAGAAATCTCCTCATAATACTGAGGTCTCATCTGGTAAATTTCAACCTACCTGAGCCACTATGTAAATAGTGAGTGCTGACTGATCTCAGCCATACCCTCCTTCAAGAGGAAAGAGAAAAAAACAAAACAGCTATATTGCTCAACATTTTCATTGTGTGAGTTTTAAAAGCCATTACTGTCCTTGCAGCTGACATTGGTTATCACCGCTGCACTTTGATCATATCACAGAGTATGTCCTTGTTATCCATATACTTAGATAAAGGTGTCTTGACCTGCCAATCAAGGCTCTTCCCCATCTATCCCAATCTGCATTTGTAGACTTAACTCCTTCTACCCCTTTTCAGATGCCTCGTGCTCCAACGAAGCCACAGTCTTCACTGGACCTGTCGATCCATGGCTGGGCCTTGTTTCATTATGTGCTTTCAGTAGAGTGTGCTTTGTCTCTATCATTCATTCAGCTCATATTTAGTGAGTACCTGCTATGTGCCAGCCTTTGTGCTAAGCTCTGGAGATGCAACTGGAAGCAACATAAACATAATCCCTCTGTCCACATCCCCAAAATGTTTTTGTCTTCCAAGCCAAACCAAGTATGTTAGCGAGGTACTTCCCTTCTATTCCTAGCTAAAGCATCCTTTCCCTCCTCCATGCACCTAGAGCTTTCTTCCTGTGCATCTACTGTGGAATTCACCCCTTTCTACTCTGCATTCTATCTCTTTGTGAATGGAGCTTCCTTTCTAGAATTTCTAGAAAGCAGGGCCTGTAGCACAATTCAGCTTTGTAGTCTCCATAGTATTTAATGCAACCATTTTACTAATTCAACAAGTTTTTATTAATTAACTGCTCTATTTAGGACATTCTATAAATGTTGATATTTATAGAGAACTTTAGAATGCATGAAAAATATGTATGCCAGAAATACTCTCTAATGTTGGTACTTGAGAACTTAACAAACTTTTGTGAGGTTGAAAAGGTGGATCCACTCACTGGAGGGGATGGGATAATGCCCCCTGAGGTCTGCCTTCTTGAATTGCATAAAAGAAATGTGCATCCACCAGAATAATTTATTCTATTTGACCTAAATCAGAATCTTTTTTTTTTAATTTAATGATTAACTTGGTCTGTTTTGCTTGAGTTTCCTTTTGTGTCTAAAATGCTCATGTCAAACAACAGCAAGTTAAAACCTGATTTCAGATTTTGTAATGTTAAGCCTTGTGATTTCAAACTCTAAAATTTGCAGATGACTTTTAACCAAAAGAAGATTCAGCATAGCCTCACTGTTACCTGCTTGCCCTATTTTGTTGTAGTTTTCCACAATAACTGTAATGTACATTTTTGTTTTGATCGTCAGAACATCAAAGCGCTGTGTATTTTTGTGTTGCTAAGCCTCTGAAACCTCCAAATCACATTGATTTGTTTGCTGACTTAATATTGACTACTTTGAGTTTGTGATTGCTTTGGACTCTTGCATTTTGAGAGAAAAAAAGAAGTTAAATACAGTTTGTTGATTTTATTTAAGCACACAGTACTGTTTGTGCCTGTGACTTCAGTTCATCTGATATGATAGGCCTTCTTTTTAAAGCAAAACCCTAACAACTTCAGGGTTTCATAGGACAATCCTAAAAGATCAGATGAGCTAGCTCCTTAACATGGACTGCAAAGGATGAGAATGGGACCCTGCAGGCCCGACACGTCACCGATGGGGGGTATGGCAGTGTAGCAAGTGGTTTTTTAAGCTTGGCTTGGTGGGGAGTAGAAAGAAACTGATCTCCAGAGTATGATGTTACAGAGAAAAGAGAAATGATTTGACCTTATTTGTATTCCCAGGTTTCTCCCAATAAGTCATCCCAGATTTATCCGAACCACCCTGGAGCTGAGTGTTTGGCCAAGGTGAAGGGAACCAGTAGCATGGTCTCCTGGAAAGAGCTCTGGGCCTTGGAAATAGGAACCCGAGTTCTAGGGTTGATTGTGACTGACTTTGCCTCTCTATCCAGGTTGACTTATTCTCTAGTAGTAAGTGATGTCCAGGTGCCCAGGTGATGAATTGTTTTCTTTTCCTTTTCAGAATGAAGACCTAAATGACCTCAGCAAATCCTCCTCTAACTCATGGGTACCCAGACTCGAACTATTTCATGATTCACAACCAGGACCTCACATCTTCCTCCTCTGTAGATGGTACGATGCATCCATTTCAGTTTGTTTACTTTACAAATCCTCAGGAGTCCGTTGACTGAACTGCACGTTCTTTATTGTGCCAAGCAAAAAAAGCACTGTGACACCGGGACAATGAGTCTGCATAAATTTCATCTTCAACCTTAAGGACTTAGCTGGCCACATGAGCTGCTGTGCCCCCCACCATGCTGCGAGAGAATGGGTTTCCTCTCATCACCATCTACACGATACATTTCATCTGCTGCTGAAACTGTGCGACAGAGCATCGTTGTAAATTATTTCACACAAAACGGTTCACGTTGGGTGGAAAGAGTGTTAAATATTTAACATAGGTTTTGATTTATATGTGTAATTTTTTTAATTAAAATGTAACTTTTCTTACAGCGCACATTTTTTTTTTGGATGTGGAACTGAGGTATGCAATGTTCTGTTGTAAAGAGTGGAGCAAATGCTTAAAACAAGGCTAACAAGAGTAGACTAGGGTACAGCCCTTGTTTTAAGATTGTAACTCAGAAAAATAATATAAGAATCATAGTGCCATAGGTGGTTCTCAATTGTATAGTTATATTTGCTGAAACTATCTCTTGTATTATAGCCCTGGTGTTGAGTTGAGATCCTTACAAGAATTGATCTTAATTTTATATTTTTCCTGTAAGGCAATAGGCCATGTTAATTGAACTGAAGAAGGGTATATAGTCTACTGGGTATTTTCGAGTGTCAGCTTAACATTGGCAATTGAATGGAAGCCGAAAGATAAGAAAAGGAAATCAAAGTCTTCCATTGTACATACTGTACAGAGAAGGAGACATGGGCAATCCCTTCAAATCAAAAGCTCTCTTTGGAATGAACAATGTGGGTGTTTGTAAATTCTGGAAATTTCTGTCTGTTCATAATAAACTAGAGACTGTTGATCTTTTCTTCTCCCCTCCCCCCACTTCTGTAAGCTTCCTGCTACATTGCACCATTTTCTTCTGTGCACACATTAGGATGTTTCATTTCCTATACTGTCTCAAGAAAGATACTAAGACAAGTGAGTACTTGTCTTTAATTTCTAACCAGAAATTAAAATTCCAGAAACTGTTTTATTTTTATTTTTGTCATGACCAGAACTACATGTCACTTTCTTTAAGAGCTTATCTCATGCTTTCTGAGAACTTCCAGTGTTTCATGATTTAACTGAATGTAATTTGGCCCATTTGCCCTTGTGGGTACTAGGCTATTAGTGATTAGTTAATAAAACCCAGTGTACAGAGAGCCCATCAAAGCTGAATGACCAGCTATTGAAATATCTAGCCAGCAGTGAAAATGTTAATCCTTTTCTTCTTTGGAAAGTACTCATATCTTGGAATTTTTCCTTTGGTAATAGAAAATGGCAATGAACTTAAAGGTATTGCCGACAAAGTTTTTAACCTTTTTACCAGGAAACTTCCTATAAGTGAGTAATGCCAACATCAGGCTCCCTCGGAGTCTATGTAAACTCTGTATCAGAAATTCCCAGCCCTACTGTTGATGGAGCAACATTTTATTTTTCTGTAGGATTGTGCTCCCTGGGCAGGGGTGGGCTAAAGGAAGGGGCCAGGGTTGGGGGTACTGTACTCAAAAGGAAGGGGCGATAAATGGAACCCCTCACACTGTTGAGGCCCATGTTACTGCTAATTCAACTGGATGGCCTGTACCTCACAGACTGTTGTACAATGTTCATTGTTGCAGATTCTAATCATTTGCATGCTCATCAATTTCTAAGATAAATAGGTCTGTAGTCATAAGAATCCATTGTTTTCAAGGAACTTGCTGAATTACATCATTTCCTATTAGGAGAAAACACTACCAATTATAAAAATCTGATAAGAACTTTTTTTTTTTTACTCTCTTATGAAAAACACTTTGTTGGTCAAACTAACTTTCATTTTTCAAGTATTCTGACTCATACTCTTATTAGTGTAGGAGACGTGTAGGCTATCCTGCTACTTCCAAGCAGAAATCAATGAACTAAGTCAGCCCCGATCGTTTTCCTGTCAAGCTAGTTATTATTTCTCAAGGAACCTAAATGTTGATTATTACCGAGATACCTCTGCATGTGGAATTATCAACCAATTCTGGGTCAGAATAGAAATGAACAGACTGGAAAACCCCATCTCGTGGTGTCTAGTTCTCTGTTTTGTTCAGTTAAATAGCATAAGGGTAGACATTATCTAAGCTGCTCCTAGTGGTCCCTAAGCTGGGTTTGAAAGTGTTATCAAATTTCACCGTTTGGAAACTGGAAGTTGCTGGTATTTGAGGCGGGAAAAGGGTTGATCTTGAGCAGCTGCTGAGTCCCTGTGTTCAGTTCCTATTGGGGAGACTTGACTTTTATCCGTTTCAAAGTATTTGTAGGCCAGCTAAGGGCTCACGTTAATGGGGATTCAGATGGCCTCTGTTTAACTCTAAGTTACTGGCTTTTTCTTCATGAAACCACTTTCATAGCATTCTTTTTTAGAGACTTTGGCAGAGTTTTAAAATTTTTCCTTTGTGGAGAGAACAAATATATTTCATGACTTTGATGATATCTTCGTTCTGAGCAAAAAAAAAAAAAGGTCCTAGAACCAGCTAGAAGTGAAGAGAATCCATTAATAATCAACCGCCTGAGTCAATACTGTACTGATGTTACATTGGTGGCTATTTCTTGCTCACTTTCAAAGGTCAGGGACTCTCTTGACTAATCTAGGTTGACTGCAAATGTTCATTTACTAAAAATCATCTAGCCAGAGGTGGAGTAAAAATCATCTAGCCAGAGGTAGAGATTTCTAACTTTTCCTTCCCTGACTATTGTCTCCTAGCTAGTTATCTTTTAAGTGTGAGACAGAGTTTTAAGAAACAACTGTACTATACTGTAAGAAACAGGATTGTGCAATCCTGAAGCTCTGTTGTGTTCCTGAATGCAATGTGCCATGTAGTTGAAAATTTTAGTTTTATTTACTAGAAGTGGTTGAAGTCGGGGGAAGGGAGCTCATTGTCCACTGACACAAAAGAGCCATGAGAAATGGGATGGCTGTGAAGTGCTCCGAATGCTTTGGCAGAGCTCCGTGGGTCAGTCCATCACATGAGGAGGTGTTGAAGCCCCAGACACTGTGGGAATTAAGACCTTGATTGGGGAGAGACAGAACCCTTTGGAAGGCATGTGAAGGAGGATGGATGGAAGCCAAATATGAAATCGCTTCTTTGCAATGACTTGACAGGGGAGTTGAGTGTTCCTAGGACACGGTGAACGTTGGTTGGCGGTGATGCTGCATTCATATAGGCTGCTGAGAAACTGGAGAGGAAAAAGCATGAGCTGCTAGGGATATGAAGAAATGTGACATTGCCAATACTAAGGAAAGACCTCTAGTCTGTGAGCTTTGCTCTGTAGAGCATAAACAACCTTCTTGTAGTTAGGAGAACATCAAGGGTTAAATGCTGGTGCCTGTGGTCATTTCCAAAGCCAAGACAGAGAAAACCTTGGAGGTCCTCCCATAGCTCCATAATCCAGCCCCCTAATTGTAGATAGAGAAAATGTGCATCAGGTGGCATGTTGAGGTGTCCCTCACTCCTTGTAACCAGAACATCATGTAAGTGCTGGGAGGAAGTAGGATATTGAAGGTGTTTCACCCTAATCTTAAGGAATTTCAGTAATAAGGAGCTTATTATCAGCTTATAAGATTAGAAAACGTATGACTTAGCTGGGGAGTTGTCTTCCTTTCCTGGTTTGTTGATGACTTGGCATGTGTGATGTATATACCAAGAGATCTGGTGTTTTAGACTTTTGCCATTCACCCTGCATTTCAGTTTCTCTCTTTGCTTAAGTGATTAATTTCCCCAATGTTAACCAATATACCACATGATAGGACAAATACGGTGAACAGGAAAACTTGCCTGTATTTGTATAGACATTTTTAGTGCTAGGGCTTTTGTTGTTGTTTTAGAACTTTTCTACTGGATTAAGAATGTAGTTCCTGGGACAATTTTTCTTGCAAAGCTCTTTCCTTACACCTCTTGGCTACAGGGTGGGCCAAATTAAATACATATATATTTTTTTCATTTCATGTATGTGCAGTTTGGTTTATCATCTGAAGATGGTGGTGCTGCTCATGGTGCTACTTCATCTGTGTACAAAAGGACCAAGCATGGTCTGTATTGCTACCAAAACATTTATTGTATATATGTGTATAACATGCATTATGTATATTTGTAACGGGTACCAGGCCAGGTATATATTTTTATTTAGAAGTGTTTCACTTTTCCAAGTTTTCTTTAGAGTGTTATGCTTATTTTCAGTCCCCCTCCCCCCCTGATTCTGTCTGGTACTTAGAACTGTAGTGTCTTCATCGTTAATTAAAGAAAACTGTCTAAATGAATTCTCAGATGTGAATGCTAGTGATCCTTAATGTCTTTGATTATGGGACATAAAACAGAAACTGCCAATTACATGTTGCTGGGGTGTTTGGGTCAGAGCAGTGTACACTGTTAACATACTTTAATAAATGATTTTGAAACAGATAGGTTGCCTTCACCCTATCCCTCTTCAGTTGGCTTTCAGTGGCCAACAGTATAAAGAAAATGACCCCTGAAAATACGTGCAGCTACTTGTGTTGCTGGTGGTGCAATGGGAAGAGGGAGGGGGAGGAAAGATGTGTTCTGTTGAGAGGCACTAGAAAGGCCTTGTCGACCTTCAGTGTGCAGAGATCCCAAGAATTGATCAAACACAGATGGCCACTGAGGGGATCTGGGGTGGGCGGGGCCTACCTTTCTGACCCTCTCTCAGGTCCCCAGTGCTGCTCATCCATGTCAGCTGATGGCACTGAGTAGCAAGGCAGGGAAACAGCATTGCTCAGCCCTGGCTATGTGTCTGCATCGTCTGGGTAGCTTTAAAGAATTCAGTGGCCAGGCGACTTCAGAGATGCTGATTTACTTTGGGGTGGGGCCTGGGCATCCATCATTGCTGCTGCCCTTGGTGCCTCTAGAAGATTCTAGTACAAGCTCAGGGCTGAGAACCACTGCTAGGAAGCATTGCCCTGTCTGATTACTAGAGCCACTTACTAGAAATGCTGGTTCCCTGAGCTGTCTGAGAACGGGTGTTTCTACAGCTGACTCATGGTGTGGTTGGCAAATTTGGGAAATTCTGATTTCTGTACAAGGGGAGCCTTTTAGATTGTGTCACCACTAAAAGGTATAGGATATCTCTAATTTTTTAAATTTAATTTACTGGGGCAATGATTTTTTAAAATAATCAACCATGTTGGAGCCAATTCCGGAGCCCACTCCTCCCAAATTGCGCTTTCTTGCCTAAATAATTTAAAAGAGATGATTGACGATTCCTAAGTTGTTCAGACAAATGCAACTGATTGAACGTTTGGAAACATTCAAGTTTTTTTTTTTTATGTGCTTCATGCCCCACTCTTTTCCACCCTAATCTGGCAGAGACCTTCCTTCTGCCTGGCATCATGGATGAGGTTCTCATTGTTAAGAAGCAGCACATAACGTGACTGAATAATGCTTGAAGTAAATATTTCATCTTCACTTTCTATTAGCTTCCTCCATTTTTATTCTTTAAAAAAAACCCAACACTTGACTTTCTTCCTCCCAGTGGTATTACAAAGCAAACATGCTAACCTCTATTGAAATGACACATAAACATCATTAATTAATATTAATTTGAGGGCAGTCTAGTTGAAATGAATTAATGGTGTAATTTATAACATAATTGTCTTATTACCTTTACAGAATACAGAAACAAACTAGAGCAAGTGCAACACTGTCAATAAAAGGTCTGCGAGAATTTAATAGTCATCGAGAGTTGTAATTACCTTCCTGGTTCTATCATAAACAACAGCAACACTCACTCTGCATTCGTTCCAGGTTCACCACCAGGATTTACATCAATGATCTCAGTGTATCCTTCCAGCAACTCAGAGGTAGATTATCATTATCCCTGTTTCCCAGATGTGCAAGCAGAGGAGAGAAGGGGTTTGTCTGCGGCCAAGTTTGTATTCTCACAGACACCACTGCAAGTCTCTGATTTCTAAGTACTTTTAAAAAATTATGGTCTCTACATTAAAAACTATCACCCCAGCTGCCTTTTGTTATTCATTTGCTGAGCAAATATGGCTAATCTCCCATGAGCCTGAGAGTAAATCTCTGTCCAACTGGTAACTTCCACCCTGCAAAGTATCAGGGCCTTATTCCATTTGTTTCCATTCTTTATATTTGTGTCTAGCTTAGATCATTCGGGTCCAAAGTCATGTTCTGGTTCCCTATTGTTTTTTTCAGTAAGTGCATCTCACTTTAGCAACAGACTAGAAAGAGCTTTATTTTAGGAACACACAAGGGTAGTGGGTGAAATGGGAAAGCCACTCTAAATCCAAATGCCTGCGTTTTTAGGCATCAGGTTTTACACATTAATTATCTCCTGTAAACTCTTGGAAACCAGAACTTACATTCTCTGTTCGAGATACTATTGATTAGACAAATGACCAAATTGGCAATAACAAGAATGTGGAAGGCAGGGACATTGTTGTCTAGTTGGAGTATGAGCCTTCACATGGAGTGAAAGGATATATAGGAATCTCCTGTCTGATACACTGCCCTGTAGGGGAGGGAGAAGTGTTTGCCACCCTCTTAGGGTGCCTGACTGGGTCTGAAAATTAAACTGACCAACAGATTCACAGGAGAAAAGCATATCAAGGTATTGAGTATAAAATTTACATGACACAGGAGCCTCGTGAAGAAATGAAGGTCTGAAGAAATAGTTGGACATGAGTATTCTCATGCGAAGTTGGATGAAGAGGGGACACATGTGTACAAGCATGCTAGGTTAAGGAGC
The DNA here is from genome assembly GCF_000147115.1 of Myotis lucifugus. NCBI lineage: Eukaryota > Metazoa > Chordata > Mammalia > Chiroptera > Vespertilionidae > Myotis > Myotis lucifugus. The sequence continues at coordinate 23,860,375 of NW_005871051.1, read as the reverse complement.
ATGAGGTAAGTGTAGTCGACTGGGGGAAAATTAGCAAGTCATGTTTATTGTTTGTTCAGATTCTTTGTCTTCCGAGATAAGGATGCTCATTTCCTCTGAGTGTGGGGAGGACGGTTCTCACATCATGGTTTTATGACCTGTGTCTGGGGGAAGGGGAAGGGGAAGGTCAGCTGTGACCTCCCTCCTTCTGTTATTTTCTCAAATTCCTTAGCTGAAAGTATTCAAAAGCCAAGGCACCATATTTTGGTGTAGCATTTCCTGAGACCTGCCAACCTCCAGGGCTGCTCAAAGCTTGGACTGCAGAATTTCCCGAAGGGCTTGTATGGGTTTTAACAGGGGCCTAAGGAAGTCATATCAGTAACAAGTTTGTTTCCCCAACACTCCCCAACACACACACACACACACACAGCTACTCTCCAGGGTTATTACACACCCTAACCTGTGAGAAACGAGCTGGTGGGGTTCACTCCCTTATGTATGTTCCTTCAGATGTCAAGCACCAGAGAGAAGAGATTATATTACTGAAGCTCCTCACAGGTCCTGAAAAAAAATAATCAAACATTCTACTAGAAATTAGTAAAATTAAGTCAAACTTATGTTGCAAATAGCATAAAAATATGAGAATTAAGTAAATTTGCACTTACAATAATATACAGCATTGCCCTGACTCTATAAAACAAAAGCCCAAACAAAACAAAATACTAAGAAGGAGTATGTCTGATGGCATTATGAATAATTTGTATTTTTTCTATTTTTCTTTACATTTTTACAATGACCATATCTTATTTTCATAATGCGAAAGAGAACAAAATATAAAAAGCACAAAGGGGATTGATGAGAATCTTAGTAAGTTCCTACATGTTGATGTTACCAAATATCACACCACTCCATGGTTGATAAATCAGGGGTCAGCCAACTATGGCCTGTGAGCCAAACTCAGCCTAGCTGCCTGTTTTTGTAAATAAAGTTTTATTGGCACATGGCTGCGCTCATGCATTCAGGTATTGCCTGTGGCACCACAACAACAGAGTTGAGTAGCTGTTGCAAAGACCTATGGCTCCAAGAGTTAAATACCTACTAGGGATCCTTTATAGGAAATGTTTGCTGACATCCCACTCCCCCAGTGATAGATGTTTTTTAAGGGAAAGATTTGGCAGGAGGCAAAGTCCCTTGCCCTGGGCTTCTGAATTCTGGACCTGCTAAAGGAGCATCTTGGAACTCTGTGGCCACCATTATCATGCTGTTGGGCAGAGTTTACAGTCTTTTAATTCCTGTGCACTGATTATTGAAGTGCTCAAAGGACTTCTTTCAGTTTTGTCTACAAACATTAAAATACTTTTATAGATAGGCATGTAGAGCTGAATTAGAGTGCTACATCTAGGGTGACAATTCTTTTCTTGGCACTTCAGTTTTTCTAGATTAAATGCCAAAAAAAGGTAGTAGAAAACAGTAACAGGTTGTCTTGTTCAAATAGGGGTTGAATTTTCTCAAGAAATTCCAAAGGAGGCCAAGACCATGGACAGGCATCCTTCTGCAGCTCCTTTTCTGACTTCTCATCAATGCAGTGCTGAGAATGAGCACCAGTGGCATGTGGAAGTTCTTGATTTAAAGTCCTAATATTCCAAATACTACCTGTATCCCCTCCTCCACTGCCATCTCCCCAGTTCAACTTTCTTCTCTAGTGCTTTTAGGGAATTCTGGGTAAGCTGGGGGTGACAATGCTGCTTGACTGTCTCATTAACCTTTGAAAGCTCAACTGTTAATTAAGGGTTTTTCCTCACCAGGTCAAATGCTGCTTCCCATTTGCTTTTCACAGAAGATAGCAGCCAATACACACATGCACACACACACCACTTCACCCATCCATACATATGCACACATACCACATTACCCATACATACACATGTACACACATACCACATCACCCATATGTACACACATGCACATCCCACCACTCATCTGCATAGAAATATATATACATATCACAGCACAACATCCTGATGCATCTAAGATAGCCAACATCGTTTGTGTGTGTGTGTGTGTGTGTGTGTGTGTGTGTGTGTGTGTGTGTGTGTGTGTTTTACATCAGCAGCATGTTTCTGGTTTAAGTTCAAATTGTTCATTTAATTTGGCATTCTCCTCTCATCCCCACCACACACCGACTCCTATTAGCAGAGTCCCATGCCCCATATGTTAAAAAAAAAGGTAGAGTTCTGAATCTGGTTTACCTCATCTGTTGAAAAATATAATAAGTTTGGCTGAACTAAACAAACTTCTTCCTGAAGAGAGTAACCGACTATTTGTGTTTGCTGAAATGTTTGACAGATGGGAATCTGATGGGGGTCGGGGGATTATTTCTTTTAATGATTGTGTGACTGCTTCAGTTCTCATCTTTGCTTTGTCACCAACTAAGAAACTTTGCACAAAACAAGCCTCTCTGGCCCTCTGCTTCTTTGTTTATAAAATACGAAGGTTATCTGATCTTAACCTGGGGTCTAGAAATGTGTCAACCTTAACATTTCATGCACTATTTTCCATGGAGAGAAAAAAAAGTGACTTTAGTGAATTCGACAAAGCCTCAAAACAGAGAGAAATGGCTTCTTATAATAATAGAATTTCATGATTTTTATGATTCCCTAGCAAGTTTTATAGAATTAGGGACTGGCCTAGGGCAAAACTATTAGGTCAGCAAAATTTGTCCTAACTTTTGTACACATTCGTTGAGGTTGGTATTTCCCTTTGCAAATGCTTCTATGGGACCCAGGATCTTTCTGTTGTGGAGAAAATACATCTGATAACTAATTATTTCCCCCAGAGAGATATGAAACTAATGTGTTCGCTCCCAGGGTATTTACCTCAAGAAAGAAAACCTACCCAGAAGAAAGAGAACACTTTTTAGCAAAGGAACTTACTGCTAAAAAATGGAATTTCAGGTATCCGTATGGGTAAATGTTTAAGGGGAGATTTTTAGTTTAGTTGGGGTAGATTTTGTAGGCACTGAATCTCAAAAACCAAAACAAAACACCTTTTCTTTGACAATGACATAAAACTTGCATGTTTGCTAAATTAAAATAGCTTCTTCCTAGATTTCTGAATAATTTCAATTTTGTATATATTCATGAAAGATACACTTATTTTCTCCTTTATTTTTTGGGGGTTGGGGGAGTGCTCTCATGTCCTGCTTGGGTTCAGCACCCTGGTCCTCACATCTCTGAAGGCATCTTTTATAGGTAACCATAGACTCCACCCATGCATGAAGTTGGCTCTCACCCACTCTACAATGAACCTGGCTTAACTGTTGGCAGAAAAAGAACTAAAGCAGGAAAAGAATGAAAGAATTTCCTTCTGGCTGACAAACAACAGCTACTTGTTGCTACTAATGGGAAATCTATTTTTACTCTTCCCTGCCCCAGTAATGGAGTTGATCTTCATGACACAAAGACACCCAAGCCAAAAATCTAAAAAAGATCATTTCTCTTTGGAAGTTATAAACTCAAAATGTCTGCTCTAGGAAACTACAGTACAGTATTCAGGAGAGAAGACCTACTGTGTATGTTCTATAAAAATGTCGACCCCTCTCCACCCTACTCCCCAGCCAATGAAAAGACAATCAACTATCAAAAATTTTCATGGAAGATGACCACGCAGTTGAAATCTGCCATTCAATGTTCCTATTTTGGTCATGGAGAGATGACTTTCTATTCCCGCATTGGAATTAGACAGTCCTAGGCCAACCTGGAAATCCTGTTTACTGGCTAAGAGACCGTGGGAAAATTCCTTAACTTCTCAGAGCCATAGTTTTACCATCTGTAACACGGGGAGGAGGATATTGACTTTGTAGAGGTTTGGTGACATTAAAGGCACCCCTGCCACGGGCAGAGCATTGGGCACCCCAGCCATGGTAGACATGGTAAGATTATTGAAATTCTAAAGGTTGTTACAGCTTTTGGATAAAATCTCTTCCTTTGTGTCAGAACAGTTTGGTTTACCTTTTCAGAAATGTGAAGTTTGAAAGGCCTTAGGCACCAGAAGTATATCCTTGCTTAAAGGCTTCCTCCCGCCTTTCTGGTGAAGAAGGCCTGTGTTCCAAGGAACCGTGATGACGAAGCCACAGGTGGCATCTTGCCATCATGACTCCACGTCTCAGAAATGTATCCGTGTAGCTTTCTGGGCACAGAGCTGGCACCCATGAGGAAACTGGTCATTCAGAATAATAAGCATGCCAGCTAGTTCTACCTTTAATTCCAACCGGTGCATTTCCTCAAGGTGCAAACTGAGACAAGCAACTCTCACCCAATCCAGGCTTGGCCAACCTTCAAGTTCACTCAAATGTGGTCCCCGAGTCTCATCCTCTCACATTTCTTGCTCTTCCAAACCCTGCTGTTTTGTCCTGAACCAGGAGCCCTCTTTTGGAAACGTCTATCTATTAGCAAATACCCCTGGCACCAGTGGGGTTGGCCAAGCTTGAATTCAGTTCCTTTTACACTTAAGACCAAAATTAACTTTAAAAACACTTACTATTCAGATGCTGGATTACAATTGTACCTCTGAAAGCTGTATAATTTTATGGACCAATGTCACCCCAATAAAGTCAATAAAAAAAAGTAAGTTATAACAAAAGTTTTTAAAAAATTAAAAAAAAACATTAAAGAGGAGGCTGTGGTCCTTTGTTTGTAGTCTAGTTTCTCCTCACCAGGGTGCTCTTAGCAGGAGGGTGTCCAGGGACCCTGCCAAGGCTGGTTTAGCTACCCTGCGGCCATAAGGGATGTGTTGTCTGCAAGACAGAGGGGCAGGCTGTGCCCAGCAGCCCGCCTCCCGCCCCTCTTCTCATCTTGTCTCTTGTCTTCTGCCTTTCATTTCCCTTTCTCTCCATTTTTGGGCCGGGCCAGCCTTTCGCCGCATTCGTTTTAGTTTTGAGTGGCAGCCCTGCCTTGCTCCGGTGGTTTCTTTTTCCTTTTCCTGAGGATGGAGGGTTATTTTTTTCTGCTGGTGCGCCCAGGGCGTGGGGAACAGTGTGTGCTCAGGGCGAACCCCTTGCATTTCCCCGAGGTGCTTTGCTCAGTTGCTCGCGAACTTTTAATTTTTTCCAGGCTTGTGTGTTTTGTCCAGATCCGCTTCTCTGGAGCTGGGCTGGCCTCTTTGTTTTGGGGAAGCTTATTGCTGCACAGTAAGACCATCTGACAGTTGTTATCTGCGACCTGAGAGCCAGAGCTGCCAGCGACGAGAGCCAGAGGCAGCGATGAGCTGCTCTCCTCGCAGACCTCCCGGCTCCCGGCCCCCAGCGCCATCTGGGACCACCCGAGGACGAGACCAGCGTGAACCAAATGTTCACTTGTTCACGGGAGGATGGAAAATCTCTCCGCCCACCAAGGCCGCCCGGTCTGTCCCGAGTCCCTGACAATGGTGAGAACCATCAGATTCGTCCGTATGGGTGTCTACTGTGACCTTCTCTCTATCCCTTTCTCCCCTCCTGTCCTCCTTCCTTCCTTTCATCTCTCTATTGCACAAAAATCTGTGGACTGGCTGCGGGGTAACAGCTCTCCAAGGGGCAAACAGCATGGCAGGTATAATACTGAGTACAAGCCAGCGACCTATATCCTCCAGGAGGTAGCCAATAATACTGGGAATAAAATCCACGCCCTTCATCAGGGCCAACACAGTCCCGAGGGACCGGCCTCTGCCTGTCTCTTCCCATCCACCCTCCACCATGCTTTCCTTCATTCATTCACTTTGCTGTCAGCCCAATCCCCCTCAGAGCCTTCTCGTCACTGTCCCCAACTTCTGACATGCTGTGGCTCTGGGATTGCTGGAGGGGGCTTCCCTCTTGTCCAGATCTCAGGCCAAACTCTCTCTTCCCAGAGTGGCCTTTGCTTATCGTTTCTCTCTCTCTCTCTCTCTCTCTCTCTCTCTCTCTCTCTCTCTCTCTTGCACGTGTTATTTTACTTTCTTCACAGTGCTGTCTTATCTGCAATCATCTCTGTATTTATTTGTTTGCTTGTTTATTCACTGCCTTAACCCACCCTCCCACCCCAAACCTTCTGTCTTTTTCTCCATGTGGTCCCCAGTGCCCGACACATAGTTTGTCCTCAATAAATATCTGTTAAGTGAATGGATAAATACATACTTCAAAAGGGACATAAAAATAACATCATAAATAATGATAATAATAATGGACATTTTTGGTATTTTACCAAGAACTGTGTTTTATGTATACCATCTCCAATCTTCAAAACGATGAGGACAGAGGATATTATTTATATATTTTGCCAAAAAAGGAGGCTCCCAAGGCTTTGGAATTTTCCCAAGGCCACCCACCTAGCGAGGGATGGACCTGGGATCCATCCTCAGACAGGTCTGGCTCTGAAGCCAACAGCCATTCTTTCATTCTGACCGTGATGTCTAGTGCATGTAAACAACGGGAATGGAAGCCAGAAAGCGATAAACTCCGTGAGAGGGGCAGATAAACCCCCCGGGAATTCGACGGAGGGAGAAGTGGCCTCTCGGCGAGGGGAACAGGAAACGGTTGTGACAAGGTGATTTTGTTTTTCTGGACCTGTGCCCCGGAGACTCTAGGTAGGGAGGGAGGACAATTTGGACACTTGAAAGGGAACTGTGAACTCCCAGGCATGTTGAACAAGAACACCAGAAGGCTACCCTGTGTGTGTGTGTGTGTGTGTGTGTGTGTGTGTGTGTGTGTGAGATTATAACAGGGGTAAAAAGGCAAGAACAACAAGATGAGTTAAAATTCTATTCAGAGAAGGATACTGGTTGTAGTAGGGAGTATTTTTTTTAAATCCAGGTCTATCTTTGATTCTTATTTAAAGACAAAAGTACACATCTGTATCAATTACAGGGAAAGCTTCATATAAACACATCTATAATCTCACATTTTTGTTTAATCAGAACTCACTATTTATCTATAAAAATGTATTTTCTTATTAAATCGTATTTTACTTTCAGATTTCATCTAAATGTTCCCAGGCCTGGTGGGGAGGGAGGGGCGTGTCACATGTGAGCACTTTACCACTTAAACCCAATTTTTTATGACCCCCACTGGGGATCGAGCCTGCAACCATGGTACATGTCCTTGACCGGAATAGAACCTGGGACCCTTCAGTCTGCAAACGGACACTCTATCCACTGAGCCAAACCGGTTAGGGCAATGTATTTTCTTATTAAATCGTATTTTACTTTCAGATTTCATCTAAATGTTCCCAGGCCTGGTGGGGAGGGAGGGGCGTGTCACATGTGAGCACTTTACCACTTAAACCCAATTTTTCATGATTCAGTGTCCCCATCTACTCAAGTAGGACTCATGTCCCCTGCAAAGTCTCTGCCCAGATGTTCCACACATCAGCTGTGTTTGCAGACAAGCCCCTCTTGCTTGCCCTGCTTTGCCATCTCTCTACTGTTGGGCACTGCAATCTCCACAGGCTCTTAGACTCTGTGCTTTGGACCAAGCCCCCACCCATGGCTCCAAACCTGAAGAGTTCCAAGTAGTTCTCCCGGGGCTTTACATTGTGGTTCTCAAAAGTCCACAAAGGCCTTTTCTTGTCTGAGGGCTAAGACCTGTTGGGGAGGGCTGGGAACTAGAATGAAAAGGCCTGGCAGTCAGAATAGATTTAGGTTGATACCAGTATGTTGTTAGGAACTGAATGTAAATGTTATAAACCCTGATGAGGTCAATGTGATAGTAATAGTATAACGTAGTGGAGATCATGTCAGTGCACTTATTTCCTGATCTTTCAGGTGAAGAGACAAAAATCTATAATCTAAATCTGATAAAGAAAATGGTAGAAGTACAGGTATATTTAAAGTGTAAAGATGAATATTACAAACTGAAATTGAATAGTAGAAGAAAGAGCAGTGGGGAAGAAACAGAACAATAATAATTCTGACTTACTGGTTGCTTTTACAAGTATAGGGAGTCCCCCAAAAATGTATACACACACTTTGAATAACTATAAAGGTAGGGTTTATTAAAATACATTTCATTTTCAAAATTGAACTATCAGCTGTGAAAGTGTGTATACTTTCTTTTGGGACACCTTGTATAACTACATCACAGTTTAGCATGATAAAGAGTGTAATTCAGAACAAGGATTGAATCGTTTTGAGTGTACATAAGCCTAAAAACATAGCATCAGCGTGCATAAAGAAAAATTTCAGTACAATGAGATCTAGGCAGAAATATTTTATAGGGAGAGACTTTGGTGCATTTCTTAGTCTATGACCGATAAAGTCACCAAGAAGTAATAAAAACAGTAGAAGACCTAAATAACAAAATTAACAAGGGAAATCCAATTTATATATATCATACTCTGTTCCAATAAAACAGAGTATACATCTTTCCCCAAGTGTCCATGGGACATTCACACACACACACAAATGACCATCTATTAGGACACAGAGAAAACAAAGAGAAGCCCTAAACATAGAATATAAACATGTTAATTAACTTAGAGAATTTAAGGAGCAACAGAGCAAATCCAAAGAAACAAGGAGGAAGAAAACACCAAAACACCATTAACAACAAAATAAAAATAAATGTTAACAAGAGCAAAATTCTTAGAAAATATTAACAAGAGAGAAAAGACTCCTGGAAAGACTGCTCAAAAAAAAGAGAGAAGATACAAATAAACATAGAATTCAGAGTGGGGAGAGGAATGAATGGGAGGAAAATAGCTATGAACAGAAGGGGAAGTTTTAAAAAATTAAGAATAATACATTTATTTGATAATAAGTTTGAAAACCCAGATGACATGCATACACACAATGAAATGTTCTGTCCTTATAAGAGAGACAATGAGGAAAACCTTTGTTATTGATGTGGAAAGATCTCCAAGATGTATTGTTAAGTGCAAAAAGCAAGGTGTGAAAGAGAGAGCATTAGATATTATCAGTATGTAGGAAAGGAGGAAACAAAGATCTATTTGTGTTGCCTTGTATATATAAATGTATAAACAATATCTGGAAGGATAATTGTGGTTACTGGTCTGTGTGTGTGTGTGTGTGTGTGTGTGTGTGTGTGCGCGTGTGCACATATGTGCTGATGGGGAACAGTTGGAACCAAATAGGTGAAAGAAGGCTTTTCTAGGTATACCTTTTTGTACTTTTTGTAGTTTAAATTATATGAATCTATTACCTATTCATATAGCTAGCTTCAAAAAGAAATTAAAAATTTGTGTTACTATGGTTATGTGTGTTCTATAAGTAATAGTCCTTTAAATATTGCTTTCTGATACAGTCTTGGATTACACTGGAAATAAATGAGTGTCACGATTTTATTTTGGAAGTGTAACCATAGAACTTTTAAGATCTGAAATGGACTTTAATGATCATCTGGTGAAATTTAAAATCTCATTTGCCAAATCACAAGAGTGAACCCCAGAGAACTTAGGTGGTCTGTTTTATCTACTGTCTGAGTGAAGATGGAACTAAGGTGCCTTGGATTTTTTTATTGATTCACTGGCAACTTTAGTTATCATTTGTATAATTCATTTTAGGATATTTTCTCTCCCCTGTTCTTACTTAGCTGGCTCTTCTGTAGAGAAAAATTCTGTAATAACTACTTCACAGTGCTTCCAAGCTCATTTTCCCACTGGGGAAGATTGGATCCCTGAAATTCATGGCCAAAGACTGAAATGACAACCAAATTCCCCTGTCTGCTGAAACATTTTGCTGGGGTCTTACTCAGATGTTATGAATGATATAATAACTCCAAGGAATAGGAATTTAATTCTGGAAGCCATGAATTTTCAGTCATTTGGAGGCTCTGTGCAAGTTTTCTGTCTGTTGGAATAATAATAATAAATGATAAAGCTAACACCTATTAGCCTCCTCTATAATCAAGGAACTGAACTAGGTGCTATACTTGAATGAACTCCTTTAACTTTCATGACAATCTTATGAGACATATACTGTCATGAAACCCATTATAGAGAGGAAGAAACTGAGGCTTACGGAGTTAATTCGGTCAAGTTCACAGAACTGGTCAGTAGTGGAACTGAGTTGCAGATAAAAGAAGTCTAACTCCAAAATCACATCATTGTTTCTCAGTCATAAAGATTATTTTTTTTTATATCTCTGATTCTAGTTTCATTCCCCACTTCTCTCACACCCGCTGAGTTAGAACTGTCTTCTCTTTGTGTTTTCATGAATTTCTGAGTGCAATGAAATCTGATGGCAGACTACCAACAATTCCATTTCTTGACACTTCATCTTACCAAAGACTTCATTTAAGAAGAGATCAGAATGCTGAAATGCTGCGGTTTGTTTCTCTGTCAGGCACATGCATTTTAGCAAGAACAATTTGAGTAGTAATATTTTGTTAACATGTGCCTAATGTAGGCTATAGCCATAAGAGTAATATGTTAATTTGTAAAGATGTTTTTTCTTAGAGAAATTAGTGATTGAGTATTATAATAACTCATGCATTAAAAGTTTTCTGCTTGCATTGCTTTTAAGTAAAAATAATAAGACAAATAAAGTTAATTTTTTGCCTAATATGGACCTTAAGAAGTCTCTTTTAATACAAAAGGATGATTTATAACATACATACCAATAAATATCTTAATGTTTACAACAAATACATATTTTATAGTGCTTAAAATATTTTCATTTAATGGCATAGATATTTTTGTCACCTCTTATTTAAAAAAACATAGTATTGATTTACTTACATAACAGGATGCTGGGTTTAATGCGATGTTAAGATACAACAAATGCTCATACCATATAACAAAATTAACCCCAATTTAACCAAAGACCTTAATGTAACAGCTAAAATGATAGAACTCTTAAAAGAAAACATAGCTGTAAATCTTCATGACCTCGGACTAGGCCATGGTAATTTAGATATGTCACCTAAAACACAAGCAAATAAAAAATATATAAATTGAACTTCATCACAATTTAAATCCTTTATGTTTCAAAGAACACTATCAAGAAAATAAAAGGACAACCCACAAAATGGGAGAACATATCTGCAAATCATTTATCTGATAAGAATCTGGAATTACAAATAAAGAACTCTTACAAGTCAACAATAAAAAGACAAATTACCCAATTGAAAAATGGGCAAAGGATTTGAATAGACATTTCTTCAAAGAAGATATGCAAATGGCCAATAAGCATATGAAAAGATGGCCAACATTATTAGTCTTTAGAGAAAATGCTAACAAAATTATGAGATACCATTTCACACCCACTAGGTAGCTATATTAAAAGAGAAACATTAACAAGTGTTGGCAAGGATGTAGAGAAATCAGAACTCTCATACATTTGAGATTGTGAAATGGTGTAGCCATCTGAAAAATAGTCTGGCAGTTCCTGAAAAATTTCAAACATAGAATTACTATGTAACCCAACAATTTCACTCCTAGGTGAAAACATATATCCACACAAAAACTTGTACAAATTATTCTTAATAGCTCCAAAATAAAAACAACCTTAATGCCCATCAACTGTTGAATGGATAAACAAAATGTGGTGTTCACAATAGTATTATCCAGCCACAAAAGGGATGAAATACTGATGTGTGCTGCAATATGGATGAACCTTTAACTCATTATGCTAAGTGAAAAAAACCACACATCCTATGATTTCATGTATATAAAATGGCCAGAATAGGCAAATCTATAGAGACAGAAAGTAGATTAGTAGTTGCCAGGGTGTGGGGTAGGGAGAATGGAGAGTGACTGCTAATGGATATGGGTTTCTTTTTGGGATGATGGGAATGTTCTTAATTGGATTGTGGTGATGGTTGTACAACCTTTTGAAAATATTAAAATCCATTGAATTGTACACTTTAAACAATGAATTTGATGGCCTATAAATTATAACCCATTTTTTAAAAAAATATGATAAATGTCAGATATCACATTTACCTATGAGATCATCCATATGCACATTTCATGAGATCTATTCTAGTTCCATCTCTTGGATTCCTTACCTAAGTGAGTCTCACCCAGATGAAAGATACAAAGAGTCAAGAACATTTTGTGGAGAGAGCTTCTCCCAGGGGTGGGGTGGGGAGTACTTCCCTCTTTGAGCTAAGTCTCATCTTACTTGGAGACCTGAGTCCCAGAAGTTAAAGGGCAGAATGGCGAGGTGCCTGATGCAAACCTAAGCAACCCAGTGTGGCTGTGCCAGCAGGTCCAGAGTTACACTGGGAACTACTGACCCCGCCTTCTGATAGGAGGTCAGTGAGGGGGCACGATTCCAAGGTCCAGCTGTGGAGCCCTTGGCTGGAATATTGTCCTGTAGATCCCAGCTGTGGACTCCTTCTGGAGGGATTGAGTGGGGCCTGATGAAGGAGGCTCTCTGCTCCTGACAATGTCACATTTGTAGTGTCCTAGGAGCAGGTCTCCAGAGAACCCATAAAAGCACTCACCAGAGAAAGTGTCAGCTTGAAACAGAGGGCATGCGACCATTTTTTGACAGTAGTAAAAAATGGTTTCCAGGTTACCTCTCCTTCTTTCCTGCTTGGATCTCGGTGAGGCCAGAAGCTGCAGTTGGTAAGTCAGGGAGGAATCAGGGGGAAGAGAGAAATAAGGGTCTCCCACTCCCCCATGTCAAGTGGTCCCAGCCAAGACTTAGAGAGGGTAAGTGGTTTGTTCAATGCCACACATTGTTGTTGTTGGAGCTGGGTTCCTTTTTCAAGGCCCATAGCCATGCTTAGGGAGAAGACAAACATCTGTGCAGTAGACACAGACATTTTTGATTCCTAGTGGTAAATTTAGAGCAGTCAAAGGCAGGGCAGTGATGTAATACAGAAGGAAGAGCAATTGTGTGAAGGGTTTGGGAAGGAAGCATGGCCATATGCAGACCTACAGAATCACTCTACTCTCCAAGTTGCCCAGTAAATATTCATTGGTGCACAGGGTCTCTCCAACCTTTCAGCATTACCTTCCAGCGAGATACACGCTTTTCTCTGCACAAAGGAGAAAACCCTTGCAAAGTAAATAACAGAATTAACAGCCCGATGAGCTGCACATGCATTTTCTTAGCAGGTTTGTGATTGTGGAAAATATTCACCCATAAGCACTTTCTCACCTATGGCACCTGTGGTACTGCATCAATTAATTTCTTTAACAGGTAAAGCTCAGCACTTTTATAGATTGATTTTAAGACTTCATACATTTATTCCAGGAGGTTCTTATGTTGCGATAGCTCCCACAAGTTTATATCATTCATTAAAGTTCAGGAAAGTATCTAACAGTGCTGACACATGTTTATACCTAGGGGCAGGTGAGGCCTTTGAAATATGACATTTGGTCAAATGTTTGGACTTGACCATAGGACTTGACCATCACAAATACAATAGTTATAGCACTGGCATTATTTTGATTGCTCTCTTGAAATACTCCCTTCAAAAATAGTCACCTCTATTTCGAATTTCTAAAGATGCAGCTTATTCTACACATTTTCATTTATAAGAAGAAAAACAATTTTCATTGCATTTATATTCTATAAAGGCAGCACTATTTCTAAGCTATACACAGAGCAATGATGTTTCAACTAGTTTGAAATTGAAGGTCAATGAAATTAGTAAATAAGAGATTCTGGTGTGCAAGCCCCGATCTAATCCAATCCTTCCATTTTACAGATGAGGACATGCAGGCCCAGATGGAAAGTGTCAAAGGTGAGGTTGTTTAAGACCAGCCTACTTTCTACCATCCAGTGCTGCCAGAAGAAGATCAGAAGTGCCTGGAAAGTAGCCAAACCCCACTTGTCAAATGTCTTGAACAATTTCCTCAAAGCTCTTACTTCAGGTCAACTTGACCCAAACGACAGGAACTGTGTATTGCCCTCCTATCAAGGATGAGAGGAAGTTCCCACGTTGCCCTTGACCAGCAGACATCACCACGACACTGATTTCAGCTTCTCTACTCGTACGTGGACGAAGTTGCAGGGAAGCAGTGGTCCAGGACTGGGGCCTTGGGATGGCAGGTGTGAGTTTGCAGTGTTTTACCTTCCTATCTGTTGGTGAGGAAAAGCAGTTGATCTTAATGGGCTTTGGGACACAGGGATCCTGTTGAAGCTGCCCTGTTCTTATACCTTCCTACAAGCCAGCACACCAAAGGTCAGAAGAAATGGGAAGCAGCCAACAGGGGCATTGGGTTGACCAGCTGTTGCCATTCTTTGTTCACAAAGCTGCTAGTGATCGGGTTTGTTATGTATTTAATAAAAAGGAAGGCAGGAATATGAAATAATGCAGAATAAATCAGTCATTCATAAATAGGCATGAGACTGTGTAGTAGTTTCCTATGGTTACTGTAACGAAGGACCACGAATTTGGTGGTTTAAAAACTCACACATTTGTTTTCTTATAGTTCTGGATATCAGAAGCCCAGGATCGGCCCCCCTGGGCCAAAATCAAGGTGTCAGCAGGATGTGTTCCCTCTGAGCCTCTAGCGAGGGATTCCATTTAAAGTGTAGCTGGGTATTTCAGGATAATCTCCTCATTTCAAGATCCTTAATTTAATCGCACCTGCAAAGTTTCTTTTGCCATATAAGCTAACACTCACAGGTTCCCATTCTCAATGTCTTTTGGGGCAGCAGCATTATTCAGCTGACCACAATCTGAAAGGTCAATAAGCTTCCTTGTAGGTAAATTCAAGAGCATTCACAGGATGGCATTGCATACAGCCATTCAAAATCACGTTTTAAAAGAGCATTAAAAGACATTGCCAAACATATCAGGAGATTATTTAAAATTTAAGAGGCAGGTTACAAAGCAGTATGGTCATAATGATCCCCAACTTTAAAAGGCCAAACAATGTTAGACATTAAAAAAAAAAGATAGCTGGATGAATATGTGTCAGAGCATTAAAGTTGAGTACCTCTGAGAAATGAGATTACAGGTGGTATTTATTACTACTTTTGTGTTATTCTGCAGATATAGATTTCCACAATAATGTATTAATGTGTATTGCCATTATATTAAAAAATCAGCCCACAAAAGCAAAGACAATGAGAAAAGTGAACACAATAGGAAATACTAATCTGAGTCCCTGTCTCTTCTCTTCTCATGGTGTTCCTTGCATGGCACAGGCTCATGCTGTTTAAAGAATGGAATCCACTCCCCTGGACCATCGCCCTCTTCCTACTTGTGTCCTCGGAACCCAAGCCCGGTTGACACTGGTTCACAGACTCTCTGACCCTCCACAGGGATTCTCAAAGCCTGGCTTATTCACATGTCATAGTGGGGAAACCCTCTGGACCTTGGAGGTGAAAGAGATTGCTTTTCTTTTAGCTATCAATTTAGAACAAAATTCAAACAGGTTTTTGTATTGCTTTTCTATCCTTCCAGAGTAAGCCCTTTCTGCAGGTCACGTGATTGGGAGGGCAGCAATAAGTTGTCACTACTCTTTGTATAAGGGCTGTAAGACTTGTACCTCCTGTAATCAGCTGAGCCTTTCCTCTCATGGAGTCATTAGCTTTACTCTAAAAGCGAATATTTTGCTTAGGCAGATAATCTTGAACTTCTTTTGCTTTGGGTATTGATAAAATATTTGAGGCCTTTTTTCTTCAGAAAAATCCAACACCAGACTCTTCCTTTATCCTATATACTCTCCCCCCCACCAATCCACTCACCAGAGCTGAGATGCTATAATTTCTGATTCTGCTATCATTCATTGTTTCTATCACTCACTGTCACCTCGTTAGTTATGCCTTCAAAGCTCCTCCCTCCTGTTCAGCTTAGTTTCTTTCTCAATTTCATTTGTGTGTGTGTGTAAACTACTTTGTATACAAGTAGCATTCTATAAATAATTCCATGGTATTAGAATATGTAATACCTCAAAACTCAGTTTACATTGACCCATCAACTTGTTAACTTACCAGCCCCAAACACATTTAACACTAATCAGCAATTGCTCATGGCAGGTTACTGCTTGCTCTTCTCAGTTGCCAGGTGAAGGAATGCTAAAAAGGGCTTTGTAGATTGGGAAACTTATACTTAAAAATAGTGTATTACTCATAAGGGACACAGTGTGGGAGATTTTAGAACAAGAGCTCCAGACTCCTATAGCTCAGGCAGATGTGTTACTCACTATCCTACCTACTCCATTCTTTATCTGACTATAAACGTTGCTTATTGAAAATAATATTGTAAATAGAAAAAATATATTTAAATATAGAAAAGCTTAGAGTAAAATAAAGCTTAGAGAAAAATAACTCACAATTTCAACACTCAGAGATGTCTGTTAAGATTTTGAATTAAAGTAATTTTCTGTGTATAAATGAATATATAAGAGATCATGTTGAATATATAATTTCACATCCTGCTTTTTTATTTCACATCATATGCTAAGCATTTCTCTATGTAACTAAAATGATTAAAAACATATTTTTAAAAATTATTCAAACTCCACTATGGCAGAGATCCTAGTCTGATTTGCTGACCAGTATCCATCAGCTGTCTGGGACAGTGCCTGGACATAGTAGGCACTTAATGGATAGTTATTGAATAGTTCTATACATGTTATGAATGTACTCTAGTTGACTTGTTCACACTCTAGTCATGGACAGTCTTTTTCTTTTATAAATTATATTTCTACAAATGCTTTTGGACACATTTATAAGTCACCTACATTGGCAGTTATTTCTTAAAATTTGATTTCCTAAAAGTATAACTATCATGTCAAACAGCACAAACATTTTTATATCTCTTGATGCGAATTATTTTTAAATATGGTGCCCAACTTCAAGGAGATAAGATTATGTAGAGAGTATATATGAAAATAATTTCTCCATAGATAAGCAGTTAATAGGGTCATCAAATCATGATTTTTTTCATGAAATAATTTAAGAAAGATACTTATTAATCAGAGGTGATAGGGAAACAGTTAAGTCAATATATCTAATTGTCAACTTCCCCTCCCCTCGAGTTAACACTAGGAGGATTTATTATTTATTCGATAATTGCATATTGAGTGCTAAAAAGGAATTGGGTGCTAAAACTCTGGGAAAACCACAGTCTCTGCCTTTATGGGGCTTATAGTTGATTGAGAAAGACAGAGGCTTAGCAAGGTATAGCATCACTTGGGAGTGCTGAGTCAGAGAGAGACCTCAAAGTTCATTTTTTTTTTTTTTAGTAACTTGGAGGAAAGTACATGTGGAAGGGATAGTCACCATCATTTGACAGAGTTTGGGAAGAGATGAGGCTTACAGGGACCCATACATGAGCTCAGTTAAAGTATTAGGAACAGAGGTTTAAATAGATTCAGTAGGAAAGCCCCAACAGAGGTCTTGGGATCACCATTTCACCTCCAAAAACCTTAGGGCTTCACGTGTAAAATAGTTATAATTTCAAACCAAGCTTTAGCCTTCTTTGAAATCTAAGCATCAGTGGTCTCTGCTTACCAGTTTAGAAGTGATCTCTAGGCTACCCCACAATAGGGACAGAACTTTGTGTTCTTAGACAAACAGAAGGTTTAGGGAGCTTCCTGAGGTAGTCCATAATTAGGTTTTTCAAACAAAAAATTTTATAATAAAAATTGGCTAAACTCAATCCTCATTCACTGTGAGCCTGCTCATCGGGACATATCTTTTTCTTGCTGATGTGTTGATCATACATAGAGCCCAGAACATCTAGGAGCACATGTTGGTTTTCCTTGTACTGCTCCTTGGCTTAAAGTTTGCCTTGGAACAATAGAATGCCAGATTTATCTTATTGCACAGATAGTGACTACAATTCCTTTTATTTCATTTGTTGTTTTTGTTGTTATTTTATTTTGTTTGGTATGGGGTCATGGATGATAGTCCACCTATGTTCTCTTCCTAGATGAGCAATAGGCTGGGGACACTTGTTGGATGCTTTTAAGGGAGTCAGGAATGACCATCCCATGCACTTTGGTGCTAATACTCAGTCACTGAAGGAACAGTTCTGAGAGACAGCTTCCGGGGTAGAAAGAGAAAATAAAATCAGATGAAACCATCCAGCTGGTTTGTCGACCCATGCAGAGAAAGCATTTAGTCAATGGGAAGGAAACCAGATGAGACAAGAGGATTAGGAGTGGGAGATGAAGCTTGAACTGTGAGAGTGGGTATAGCAGGTTATTATAGGTACATCGTCACCTCTGAGGATGGTAAAAGTTACCATTAAGAGTGACAACCGCCCTAACTGGTTTGGCTCAGTGGATAGAGCATCAGCCTGCGGTCTCAAGGGTCCCGGGTTCGATTCCAGCCAAGGGCATGTACCTTGGTTGCGGGCACGTACCCAGTAGGGAGTGTGCAGGAGGCAGCTGATCGATGTTTCTCTCTCATCGATGTTTCTAACTCTCTGTCCCTCTCCCTTCCTCTCTGTAAAAAAATCAATAAAATATTAAAAATAAAGAGTGACAACCAAACCTGGCCAACTATTAAACAGGGCTAGTAAACAGGCTGCTGGTTGGCCAGAAGCTAGTAGCAGATTTCACTGGAACTGCCACACTAGCTCAGGGCCAAGGATCATATGCAGGACCCCCGAGTCATCTGTGCTCTCTCTGAACCCTTCAAGAGACACTGTGGGATGCTCAAGCTTGGGTATTGAGTGATATCAAATGACTTTAGTTTGTAGTATCACCTATGGTTACAATAGATTTTATATGATTGGAATAAACTTCCTGATGATGCTTTGTTGCCAAGGACCTCATTTATAGAAGAATTGATGTTAGTCTTCAGGGCTGCTCAATAGATGGCCTTTTTCAGTCAAAGAGTCATTCTGGACAGATGATGAGATGACAGAGTGATGGATTTCTCTGCTTTGGGAACTCTAATCATCAAGAAGTGTGTGTGTGTGTGTGGGGGGGGGGGGGCTGAAGATGAGCTAAAAGATAAAGAAAGAAAACTTCTCTTCCATAAGAAGAAACTGGAGTTCCTCACATCCCCTTTCCCAACTTGAAAGCCAGCAAGAAAGTTGTCTCTACACAACCGTGATTATGCTGAGGAGACTGTGTGGTCACCTTATTTGTCCTTGTGTGTTTGCATGGCTTGAACTTTTTACTCTTGCCTCATGTTAATCACTCTACAGCTAAGTTAGTACTCTGTACTAGTTTAAAATTTTCCTTTGGGAACCTATACCATCTTTCCTTGTACTAGCTGTTCCTCTTTTACTGAACAGTAGCAACTGTGCTACCCAGTTTTAAATCCACACTTGGCAAGTTCTCCATCCAGGCAGAAAGGCCAAAGGAGGTGGTAGGGTCAGATTTACTTGACTTTTTATAAGAAATTTAATTCTTTATTTTAAAAGAAGTTTGCCAAGTGATTACATTAAAAGTAAATATATCTACACTAACATCATTTGACTCAAATTAGGATAAGCTATGCTTTGAATTTAGATGAGATGAATTGTTGAACTGAATAAAGATTTATTCAATATTCAACAAGCATTTATTGATTTCTCACCGTCAGCCAAAAATTGTGTTAAATACTATGAGGCTTATATTGATAAATGAGGTAATGCCTGCCTTCAAATTACTCACAGTCTCTTGAGGGAGACATATAATAAAAGATTAATGGCACATTGTAATTAATATTTAGGTGTAAGTAAGCACAGGAGGCTATGAAGCTATTTTGGAGACTCCAGACTGGGAACATCAGGCTCAGAAAATCACCCATTGAAATGCCAAAGACTTCTATGATCCTTAGTTCTTTGAGCATCCCAAATTCTCTGTACCCATTGCAAGGTTTGATACCTCTGTCTTCAGGTCTTTTTTCAAAAATCACTTTCCTACTGAGACCTTCCCTAATCATCCTATTCAAATTTATACCTTCTGTCTGCTCCCCATTCCTTACTTGTTTTCCATGCTTTCTTTCTTTCTCTGTGCAACTATAATCATTGGTTATAACATTTTTTGTTGTTATTATTATTATTAATCAACTATCTCCTTCTCTCTTTATTGGAAATGTGAGTTTCATTCTAATAGAGTGGCATTTTCAGCACCTAGAATACTGGCTTTCATATAGGAGGTGCTCAGTAAGTATTTGTTGACCAAAAGCAAGGATGAGGAATCTTATCATTTCACAAAGTTATAGATATATCTAATGCCCTATCCATTTTAATTTTATTCTTTACTTAGCCAACCAATTTTAAGGAAAAATACTAGATAAAAGTTGATGGAAAAAGAGTCATCTTGCAATTAATTAAATAATATTTGGTGAATGCCTATTAGATACTAGGCACAGTGTTATATGATTTGGTGTGTACAGTGAGCTCAAGAGAGATCTTTGCCTTCAAATGTCTTATACTGTAATTGGTGAAGGAGATATGAAACAATGTATAAAAATAACACATATGAAAATAATATGAGATGTCTCGAGCAGAAAAAGAGGAAGAGCTAAAGGAATGTCTAAGCAACCTTGGCTGAGATGACTGAGGGGCTGGTTGGTCAGGGAAAGATTCCTGGAAAATATAAAACTTGACTTTGGGCATAGTATTTAAGGAGGAAGAAATGAAATGTATGGGGCAAGGGTGATGGTGGTAGAGAAATGTAAGCTGCAGGGCATCTCACTTATGGGGAAGACTTGCAAATAATGGCACTGGGAGATATGCTACAACATGACACAGTCCTGAGATATTTATATGAGGCTTCTTTAGAGGAGTTATCTTGGGAAGCAGTGAACTTACTCTAACAAGACTACCTTTGTTCCAGCCATTGTGAAATTCCCCCTTTGAAAGTGATCTTCAGAGACTTTCTCTTTTGAATTTTCTCCCAGGGGCATCCTGAATTATTAGAGAACATATTTAATAGTTTGAGAAAAGCCAATAGTAGTTCAGGGTCAAGTTGAATACTATGGACTGAATGCTTGTGTGTCTCCTTCCACCCTAGTTCACATATGAAATCCGAATGCCCAAGGTGATAGCTTTTGGAGGTGGGGCCTTTGGAAGGTGATTAGGTCATGAAGGCTCTCATGGGATTAATAATGAGATTAGTGTCCTCATAAAAGAGACCTCAGAGAGCTCTCACACTCTGTCAGATAAGGATACAATAAAAAGAGAGCTATCTACGAATTAGGAAGTAGGCTCTTACCATACATACAATCTGCTGGTACCTTGATCTTGGACTTCCCAGCCTCCAGAACTGTGAGAAATAAATGTTTGTTGTTTATAAACTACTAGTCTATGGTATTTTGTGATAACAACCTGAGACACTGTGTTAAGAAAATGACTGATCAAACCAAGCAATACTGTTTGGGACTCAACTGAAGTGTGATTTTAAATGGGCTAGATTTTCAGATGTGCCTCAATGCATTAGAACTGAAGGCAACTTCAAAGTCAGGATTTAAAAACACGTGGAGGAGAACTGTGTCTTTGGCATAAGTCACCTTTTAAATACAAATTTTAAATCCTTTTAATTACAGTTGACATACAATATTATATTAGTTTCAGGTGTACAACATAGTGATTAGACATTTATATAACTTACAAAGTGATCACCTCAATAAGTCTAGTATCCATCTGACACCCTACATAGTTATTAAAATATTATTGACTAAATTTCCTAGGCTGTACTTTACAGCCCATGATAAGTCATTTTCCAAGATGATTGTTTTGAGAGCCATTGCTCATTTGGTTGAATAATTGTTTAAAAACAACAACAACAACAAAAACCCAGCATCACTCCTTAATAAGTCACTCTTCACAAATGTGAATATGGGTTTCTATATTCTCTGCATTCCTTCTATGAGACCTTTGCATGTGGAAATGTTTTCCCTGCTTCTATGTTTATTGGAATTGAACCAATTAGCTGTGACGATGAAAAATGACCTTTCTTGACTCAAGAACAACATAGACTCTATGTTGAGCAAAAATTCAGCTCCTATTTAATTACTAGTTGAATAATATTGGTGTGGTCAAAGGAGGTAATTAACTTTGACTTTGTCCTTAATAAAAGAGAAAAGTCAGGCAATGGTTATATCATAGAACAAGAGATGTGAGGACACAGAGTAACCCATTCCATTTCTCCTATTCCTTTATGCTCTGCTGTACTCCCCAAGCAGACTTTGGCTTTGGGCCTGAATCCTGAAATACTCAGATGACTGGCTCACTATATTGTTGATAATCTCTAAACTTTGCCTCAACTTTCCTGGGTAGATGTCATTTCCATGTCCTTCAGCATTGAATTTTTTTTTTTTTTTGGTGGTAGAGGGATTATAATCACCAACCATTTCTACTTTATATATAAATGGAGAGACCAATAATCAGATTAAACATTTGGAATCCATATAATTTATTCAGTTATAAGATTATGCATAAGCCTTTGACAGGACCAAGAGCTAATGGATAATATTAAAAAGGCAGACCTGGTTACTAGAAAGTAATTTACCTCCATGTGTCCATCCCATTGTGCACCATCAGGGAGAGGAGAGGTAAGTACAGATATCAACCAGGCTAGAGTTTCACTAGCATCTGACAAATAGATACTAAGTGCCACGGATCACTTGGTAAGAACCAGCCTTATTAAAAGTGACAAGGTCAAGTTTCAGGAATGGCAGTTCAATTGTCACATCGGTTTTAACATCCACAAGTCTTATGGCCTATATGGCATAATGGAGCCTCCTAGTTATAGGGTCCTAGAACTCATATGGCATTAAAGTAGAAAGGGGCCAGGAAGGGTAATTCATCTTCTCAAATTCACATTTAATTAATGTACAATTTTTCATTATTTCTTAAGGTGGGCTAGACTTATCTCCAACACAAGAATTCATGTTCCTTGGATATAGTACAGAATATTTACACTTAGACTGTTTCTACTTGGGTTAGAAAATGTGGGACTCACTGGAGACACATAGTTGATTATATGTTGAGCTATTGTAGAAACTAACCATTTGTAATTATTACTGGGTGTCCCAATATCTGCAGAAATAAAAGGAGTTGTGGGGGAAGGGAGGGAGATAAAGTGTGTATTGCTTCAGGCAAAGTGCCAAGAGACAAATTATTTCACAGCAGACGTTTCTACCATCCATAGCTCTCAGAGCTGCGTAAGACATTTAGCTGCATGGTTTTAGCTTTTTATTTGTGATTGCTGTCAGATCTGTAATTTTAAAGGCAATGTACTAACTGGTATTTAAGTAGGAAAAGAGAGGCTGTGTATTTGCAATGAAGCGCAGGAAGAGCAGGAAAACATGAGCAAGTTGGCACTTTGTAGATCATTATTGCCCTTGCTTAATAAAGCAATAGATGCTTCCAAATTGCTTTGAAGTGGTTGCCAACTTCCTCACAGCACTGTGAAACCTGATACTTCTGCCTTTAAACAGTGTGTGAAAGTGCAAATGGTAGTACTTGCAAATTCATTCAGGGACTTCCAAACTCGTCTAAGCAGGAAATGGGAACAGGGAGACTGAGAAAGGAGGGGGAAACAGCCTCTGCAAGATTCCGTGGTTGGACGTCAGATTTGGCTGACTTTTAGTTATGCAGACTTGAACTTGACAGAGATAAACACTGGTTTCCTCAAAGGATCTAAAGGGATTAAAGGAAGGAACTCTGGTCTTCTTAATCTATATTTTTTAATGTAATAAGCTTATGGCAGAGTTAAGTGAGAGCCAGCTCAACCCACATTTAATAAAACACTTATTGGGCTACCAAATTTAATAGATCCATTTTAGAAGGTGGTAATTAGTGTCCAAATAATGAAGGCGAATAGGTCAGAAGAATATTTTCCATGCTTGAACTGAGATGACTCTTGCAACAGACCAGCTCAGCCCTAAGGTTGAAATTTTCTGTTATCAGCCTTTCCTTCCAGGGGAGGGGATCCATGTGTTGAGGTTCTTGAAAATGTCCAGTCATTTTATTAGTGCTACACAGGAAAATAAGGAAGCCTTATTTCCAGACCTGCATTAGGGCCTTGGCGATGCACTCACAATCTCTGTTGCCCTGGCAGAGAATAAGGTAACTAGATTGTTGTCTTTGCTTCATTTGCTTGCTAACAAAGTGGTTTAGAACAAAGGTTGACCTTTTGGCTGCTCATTGCCTGCTGAATTGTGTAGGAGAGTCAGAAGTGAGCTATTTCTGAAGCAACAAGCCACTAAGTCAGAAGAGCAGAAAGATGACTTTCTTGTGCTACACACAGGGAGGTACAAAAGAGGAGTTTTTATTTGAACACCAGTCTAACAGCAGCAAAAATCCTCTCCATATATTCATCATCTGGGTATAGGGCCGATCTCCAACTCTGTTTTACCATGAAAAAACAACAACACACCCATATTCTGCAGCAGCATTGCTCAATAAACTTACTACACTGAAGGAAATGTGCTATATCTGCTCTGTCCAAGATGGTAGCCACAAACCATGTGTGGCTGCTGAGACTGAGGAACTGGTTTAGTTTTACTTATTTTTAATTCACTTTAAGTGGCCACGTGGGCCTTGTGGATTTTATATTGGACAGCCCGGTTCTAGAGGGACGAGTGGCAGGGATGTGAGCACCTGTTTCCTGTGCAATTTAAACTTGATGAGGTATGTATGTTTTTAAAGTTGGGAGCTTCCATTTATTTTTCTCATGAAACTGCAATGCCGATCATAAAAATAAGACATGTCCCTGCAGTATGATAAGGCTCTTATTAAAAACAAGAAGAGCAATGAAAATTATACATATATATATATATCTGTATAGCTGTGGTTCCAGGTGTTCCTAGAGAATGACTGATGATTATTTCTTGGCCAAATCTTTGCTGTGATGAGAATTGGTGATGTCTCAGCAAGCACACCACTCTCCTACTGTCTGTCATTCGTGCTTGGATGCAGGGTTCCTGCACTTTTATCTGTGTTAGAGAGCTGCCTAACTCCTTTCCAAGCCATCTCTCTGAAAAACAAAGCAAAACAAAAGCAATAAAACAGAAAGAGGAAGATGTTTTAGGTGTGGGAAAATGCTTTAATGACACAGGTTTCAACTTGCTACCAAGTTATTCCGTACATGGCAGTAACTCACTCATTTGGAATTTTGAATAAGCTCTCAGTGGAAGCACTTTTATAATTTGCTAGTTTTCAAGACTAATCTCTAATAGTCTGTCTTACCTATAATGGAGTTGATATACAGTATATTTACAATAAAAATATTAGAAAATATTTCTAATTGTTAATGGAAACACACATCAAAAATCAGCAATATGGCCCTGGCTGGTGTGACTCAGTTGAAGCATCATCCCATATGCTGAAAGGTCACAGGTTCAATTCCTGGTCATGGCACATATCCAAATTACAGTGTGATCCCTGATTGGGGTGCTTGCAAGAGACAACTGATCTGTGTTTCTCTCTTATATTGATGTTTCTCTCTCTCTTTCTCTTCTTCTCTCTCTCTCTCAGATCAATTTTTAAAAATCAGAAATATTAATTATTTAATGATGCTCTCCAAAAATATGTATGAGGTTTGAAAAATTGAGTAAGAGAGAATGTTTAGTTTCATTTTATTTTGAAGAGTTGAATACACAAAAAAGCAGATTAAACTTTGAAGGAGAGGGAGAATGAAGAAGATATTTTGGGTATTCTGGATTTATTTTTCAGGATGTATGTACTTATTAACCCTACTTCTATATTTCACTTCAAATATTTCATATCAAAGAAAATGTCTTCCCTTTTCTTGTCTCTGTGCATATCAGTAGGGCTGCTCTTAGAATCACCACGTAGTCTTGTTTTGATTTGAGTGGAACAAAGAGCAGGCGAGAAAGAAAAATTGGGAGCGAAAAAGAGACTTGTGTAATGGGCAGGAGTTGAAAGAAAGAGAAAAAGAAGTAGTCAAGGTTTAAGATGATTGCTGAAGTGAAATTCACACACTTGTGAAAAATGATCATCCCCATTTATAGAGCATTTCTATTCAGTACCAGGTACTGAACTAGATTATTAACATTAATTATTTCATGCAATTCTTATGACACCCCTATGAAGTAGGTCTTTCCCCCCATGCCTCCAATGGGGAAACCAAAGTTTAGAGGTGAAACAACTCACTCAAGGTACTCTCTCACCACATCCAGATAAAAGTTGATGGTCTATATTTAAATACAAAAGCTGAGTGCCAAAGCTTCTGCCCCTTCCATTGCAACAGGTCCTAGACTGCACTGAGCATGGTGAAAATGGAAGACCTGGGTGGTCATGATGAATATGAGCCTTTGAGAAGGATAAAAAGAGGTGCTGAAGAGGGCATTGGATGGTTCCTGATGCTTGACACCAGGACCCCAAGAGAACTTAGGAAAAGAGTTATGAGTTTCTGAGAAGTGAGATGGGATTGATCATGGGGCAGCTGGCTAGCAGCAGGCATCATAATTTTATTTTATTTCTTTTTTTAAAAATATTTGTATTGATTTCAGAGAGGAAGGGAGAGAGAGATAGAAACATCAATGATGAGAGAGAATTATTAGTTGGCTGCCTCCTGCACACCCCACATTAGGGATCAAGCCCACAACCTGGGTATGTGCCCCAATCAGGAGTCAAACCATGACCTCCTGGTTCATAGGTCAACGCTCAACCCCTGAGCCATGCTAGCTGGGCACGTAAGAATTTTAATAAACCAGCAATTCCTAATGCAGGAACACCTCCTGTTGCATCTGTGTTAATGAAAGTTCATTATCACAGAGGAAGAAGTTGAGATAACTTGCAAACTTGGACTGTTGGAACCATTGCAGGGAATGTGTTAGATAGTGGGTGGGTTTGCAAAGTTTACCTTTCCAGGGACTTTACTTTGGAGAATGCTCTCTCTGACCTCAAGGGGTAAACTATGCAAACAGATATATTCATTCATGCAATCAACCTTTTTAAAAATATGAATCTTTATCATTGAAAGAATTACATATGTCCCCTTTATTCCCCCATTGACCTCTTCTAGCTTGCCCCTGCAGTCCCTCCCTCACCCCAGGCCTTCACCTCCCTATTGACTGTGTCCATGGGTTTTGCATATTCAACCTTTTTTGGATACCTGTCACACATGGTCAATCCTTCCACATTCCACAAATATTGAATGAGTGCCTACTATGTCTCAGGCGCTCTTCGAGGCCACAACTGTGAAACCAACTTGACATATTGGACAATGCCTTCAAAAAGTTAAATTTTAATTTATTTAACCTCTTATTTTAATACAAACTCCTCTCTACCCTTTGTCCCATAATACTGTGTGCTATTAAAATGCTACTTGAAGAAACTGAGAACATTTTCCTGTAGTGTATTTATAACTTCTTTGGATTTAGGGCTTGACATGGCTGAATAGAAAACTAAATATAACCAGCATTTGTGTTTTCCCTCCTAAGCCTGTTGGGCATTGGAAAGGAAGGAGGGAACACAGGCTTTGTGAAAAAGACTTCCAGTGCTAATAAACAGCTGTATGTATCTCAGGGAAACCATTTGTAACTAAAAATAGAGTCTATCTAACTATAGCAACTCAGAGTATTTAATACCCAGATTCTTCATGGGCAGAAATAAATTCCAAAAGGGTATATGAGTAAAGAGGGTGGAGTGGTAGTGTTGAAGGGGTCAGAAGAACTGTGGCCTGGAATCCAGGGTTTCATTAATCTGCATGTGAGCTTCAATCAAATATGCCTATTGCATCCACAGGAGATTTTTTGTCTCAAAGACAATTAGGAATCAGTGGGTAGCAATGCAGTTAAAAGGAAAAACAGTGCACATGGGCTATTTTTAGCACACTGAGCCACATTGTTAAGAATAAAAAAAAAAACTGGGGAGAGTAAGTAGAAAAAAAAGGAAATCTAAATACTCAAAGGAAAAGATAATACATACTTATTTGTGCATAACTATAGTTCCTAAAGATGAGAGATATATCCAGAATATAGAGGTTATTAATCTTTAAATGGCTATTTTTGTATTTTACTAATATTTGTTAAATTCAGATGTATAGAAGGCTGCTTTCTAAGATGAATTATAACTTTAATTTCTTTTTGTTGGCTAGTGTTTTGGACTGAACTCTGTCTCTCTCCCCTCAAATTCACATGTTGAAGCTGTAACCCCCAATAGGATGGCATTTAGAGGTGAGGCCTTTGGGAGGTAATTAGATTTAGATGAGGTCATGAGGGTGGGTCTTGGCAGTGGAAGATGACCTGTTTTCATATATATAGGTAAACACATTGAGGAGCAACAACGTCCCAAACTGATAGATTCTGAGCCTGGTAATGCTTATTTATAATGTATTTGGTGACTGCCCTCCTTGCAACAGCAACACTCCGATTAACTTGAGAAATTAAAACATAATTATTTTTTGAGGAATGGAATCATTCATCTAAATCCCTCACCCATACTATCTCATTTTCATTTGTATTTTGAGGTCAAATTATAGTGGCGGGTGTAACAGTACTGTGTTACTGATGGAAAAACTCAGTAAGAGAAGGTCAAGTAAAGAGATAATTTATTTCTCTCTGTCAAATGCTTCCTCAGAAACTTAAAAATAATAACCTTTTATTTTTAGAGGACTCAGACCAACCATTCTTAAATTCTGTTGAAGCACTGTTGTTGTTGTGTTTTTTCTTTTTGCAGTGATGAGGACGCCAGAGCTGAGAAAGAAATTTCATTGCTGGCCTCAGATGTATGTATCCAAACGTGGGTAAAAACAAGGAAGCATTTATAGCACTGTGTATTGTTGAAGTCTTCTTGGTTAACAATGGAATGAAATACAACAAAAGAGAACAAAATTAACGCATTGTGGCCAACCTCCATCCCAGGACTGCAGAACCATCAGGTAGAATTGGATGATTTTTGTTGTTCTGCTTTCTAGGTTGTTTTAATGCAATGTGAATAATATTAAGTTGAACCATATGAAATTCCCACGTTTGTGGATCAGAAATGGTCAAATGTTGGCAATGTCTTATGGTCATACTGAGGATGGCTATTTCTAGGTTTATATTGCACAGGTTGATTGTAAAACTCATCAGTAGTAATAGCTCAGGCATTTTCTTTTAAAATTTATTTATTGTCTAAAGTTTTAAATATGTCTCCTTCCTCCCACCCCCGCTTGACCCACCCCCAAAGCTATTCCCACCTCGGGCAAGCCCCCACCACCCCAGTTCTGTGTCCATTGGTTATGCTAATATGCATGCATACAAGTCCTTTGGTTGCTCTCTAACCTCCCCCCACCCCACCATTTGTCTCTGAATCTATTCTTGTTCATCAAATTATGTTGATCATTATATCCCACATATGAGTGAGATCATATGATATTTATCTTTCTCCAACTGGCTTATTTCACTTAGCATAATGCTCTCCAGTTCCATGCATGCTGTTGCAAATGGTAAAAGTTCCTTCTTTTTATAGCGGCGTAGTATTCCATTGTGTAGATATACCATAGTTTTTTAATCCACTCATCTGCTGATGGGCACTTAGGTTGTTTCCAAATCTTAGCTATTGTAAATTGTGCTGAATAGCTAGACATTTTCAACCTTCTTCCCGCCCCCTCTTACTCTATTGCTATGATTAGTTGACATTTCCATATGATACAAGCTTCCTGAATGTACTCAGATTTTCCTGAAATACCAAAAATGGGAGGCGGATAAAGAGAGAGGCCACTTATAATAACAGGTTTTATCATCACGAGTATTAAGAGCCTGTGGCACAGATTAATTCGGCCTTGGGCCGTGTGCAGATGTCCACAGCTCTCTCCCTCACAAGAGGAAGGGTGAGTGGAGTTGTCACAATTGCAGGAATGACCAGGAATCGGCTCTGACTTATTGAAGAAGTCAATCATTTCCAATTGCAGTAATGAATTATTTCTAATATCCATGGAGCCCTGACCCTATAGCTGGGAAGACTCGATGTTGCCTGTTAGACTATGGTGACAAAGGAGTTAAACTCTAAAGACTTAAGGATGGGCTCTAGGGACCATGTACAATGGGGCTGTCCAGGGACTGCCAAAAAGTCCATGAATTCCACACGTCTGGGAAACCCTTTACAGTTCGGGTCCAATCTGTAAGTTAAAGTCATTTGCTTTAAAAACCCTCCCAAACCCTGGACAGGGCCTTGGTGGCTGAGATCACTCACTCACGGTGCAGCATCAAGTCTGAGCTAGAATGTCTCATAAGCAGGACCACCAGGCCCGTTGCCAGCATTTCAGAGAGCATCAAATGAAAGCAATTATAGAAGGCTATGGTTGATAAAGACTGTACATCTAAAACTGCCACTTAAAGCAACTGCAGACTGAGAACCATTTGCAGCCGATAGAAAATACCTTGCTGCAAAGAAACAGCCTTAGACCCCCTGGAAATGGGTCTTCAGGGAACAGAATCGGGACTCTGGCAGCAGGAGAGGATGCCAACAGGCTAGGACAGGGACAGGATACTTAGCCCTACGTGGCTAAGAATTTCCACCAATTCCTTAGTGAGAAAGGCTTGGGAGTGAATACCAGAACTTTAGAGAATGGCATTGTAGTTTGTCTTTTAGATGTGATGGTGGTGCTGTGGTTCTGCTGGGGTGTGTGCATGTGTGTGTGTGTCTGTGTGTGCACGCACGTGTGTGTGCGTGCGTGTGTGTGTGCACACAACGCATATGCTTATTTTAAATTAGTAATCTCTAGTTTTTTATTTCATAGCATGAATTTCATCATTTTCAGTGGACTCTTTATAAAGGCTCAAAGTCTTTATAAAATAAAAGAGTCTGTTAAAAATTTTAATATACGTATTTGTACCAGGTAGAATCAACTGTTAAGTTCTTATGTGATTCAGATCTTCGGAGGAGGCCGACCAGACAGAGTTCTCCCAAGACTGTGCCAGAGCAAGGCCCCTGCCACCTGGGTGGGTCCCCTGATACGTTAGGACAACAGCATACTTGCTTGTGCTCACGTACTCATTGCTCATATTTGGCAGAGATAGGCAGGGAAGCACATTTACATATTCTTTTTATTTTTTTTAAAAGCAGTTTGAGGAAGAAGAGAATTAAATTGGAAAGGTTTTCAAAATAGCTGTATAAATGAATGCAGCCAATTGGATGACATGATATATTGAAAAAGGGAAAAATACTTGAATTTTAGGAACAAATACTTGAATTATTACTTAAATTAACCCCCACCCTCCCCCCCAAAAAAGGGGGGAGGAAGCAGAAGACCTATAAAATGCAGGTGAAGACTTTAATACAAGGTCAGCATTAAATGACCAGGATATGTTTTATCATACTTTGAATTTCTTGGTTGGACAACGAGAAAGTATGATGACAGAAAGAGAGCATGAACTCTATTGGTTGTGGACACTCAGGGTCAAGTGCCAATAAGACTTCTACAACCTTCAGCAGGTGAGACACACACTCTGGGCAGCTCAAATATAATTCTGGAGCATGAATTTCTAGTCTGTTTGCTGTCTGTTAGAGATGATGGATCCTTTCATTGTTGGTGCCTGCCATGTCTTAGCTGTTTCCCTGGGAAGAAATGGCACCTGTGCCCGTATTAAAAGTTGAACTTGAACAAGGAGTCGAGAGCCAGGCGCTAGTTACAGCTGTGGGCTGCAGGATTGCCAGTCACTATAATTAACAATATTGTCGTGCCATGATCTTAAAAGTCACATATTTTAATAATACCTAAAAATATTTGTGGAACAAGGCAGGATATATATAACAAAATTATACATTTTGCACCATTTAAGCAATTTGTGAAAAAACTCTCAACCTACCAGACTGAAATTAGAGATTTCCACTTGGCAGCCTTGATTTTTGAGGGCTCCACTGGAAAGATGTGAATAGATTCATAAAAAAGGGGAGGAGATATTAAATTTAAAGAAACAAGCTGACTTAGTTATTGTTCATTAACATCTCTTAGGGCAGGGCAAAAGTGGGCAGGACTCCATTTCTATGGCCTCTTATTTGAAAACAGGCATTGACCAAAAAAATTTATTCATTTCTGTAGATTCTTTTAAAATTTGAAATGAACTCTATGTTAATAAACACTGCCTTTATAACCATTCAATGTGTGTTCATTTTTTTTGGACACCCTATGTTTCTTTTTTTAAAAAAATATTTTTTTATTGATTTCAGAGAGGAAGGGGGAGGGAAAGAGAGATGGAAACATCAACAATGAAAGACAACCATTGATTGGCAGCCTCCTGCACACCCCCTACTGGGGACGGAGCCTGCAACCAGGGCATGTGCCCTTGGCTGGAATCGAACCTGGGACCCTTCAGTCTGCAGTCTGACACTCTATCCACTGAACTAAACTGGCTAGGGCTATATGTGTTTCTTAATGCACTAGCTGACAGGGCCTAGCAACAGGCACACAGCGATGCACACAGCAAGCTTCTGGGCCTCCCCACGGTTGTAACGTGCCATGGAAACATCCGAGAAGGTTACTGCTGACGAGTCACATGTGCAGCACTTATTAGTCTGGCTTATTGCCTCCTTTCATAACCGAAGGAAATGCTAAATTTCAGCTCAAGGTTAGTAGGTCAGGTACAGGTCAATGATAATAAAGAAGTAATATTTTCCCTTCTCCAATTTCACAGCCCCCTGAATTCTCTCCAGGGACCTCTTGTTAAGAACCCCTGGCCATGCTTTCCCTGGTTGTTTTCACAGGAGGAGGGGTGGGTTATTTGCCTGATGACTTTGGGAAAAGAAGCACGGCTGGCTCAGCTCCGCTCTGCTCCGCTCTGCCTCTTGCTGGCTTCTTTCTTTTTCATGCAGCCTGTCTGCACAACGCATACCTTCCTGCTACTCTCTGTCCTGCAGAGTGGCCTGCTCCTATAAGGGGAACTGCAGTTTTAAATAGTGTCAGACACTAAGTGGGCAAATCTATCCCTCTTAGGGGTCACTGTTCACAGTCCTTTGTGGTGGTACTAAGTGGCCCAATCCAGTTTTTATCAGAAATAAAGCTGCCAGAGGTCTCCCAATGTCTGCCTCCTCTGTGGACCTCCCATTGGATCCCCAGGCAACTTGAGGGTGTGACTGAAGGGCATAGACTCTGGAGGCAGGCAGCTTGGGTACGTCCTACTTGGGACTTTGTGAAAGCAATGGGTTTCTTGGTTTCAGTTTTTCCATTTGTAAGATGGGATGATAATAGAACTTACCCCATACTGTTATATGAGAACGTAAGGAATTTATCCACATAAAGGTCTTAGAAAGATATTGAGAAGGGGGTGCATGCTTAATAAACGCTAGCTGTTAGAATTCTGCATGGGGTGTGGGGAAAGGTATGCTATTGATTGAGCCCCCAACCCTAGCAACTTTTTCCTGGAATCTAAAATATCTGTCCTGCATGGATTAAGTTAACTAGGTACCTACAGATCATATCTACCTGTGCTGGATAAATACGAAGTGTCGCACTAGGGCAGCCGTGGGCAAACTACGGCCCGCGGGCCGGATCCGGCCCGTTTGAAATGAATAAAACTAAAAAAAAAAAAGACCGTACCCTTTTATGTAATGATGTTTACTTTGAATTTATATTAGTTCACACAAACACTCCATCCATGCTTTTGTTCCGGCCCTCCGGTCCAGTTTAAGAACCCATTGTGGCCCTCGAGTCAAAAAGTTTGCCCACCCCTGCACTAGGGCCTATTTTGGGAGAGACATCATCCCAGAATGTACTGATTATTAAATTAGCGAGACGTAAGTCTGAACTCTATGAAATTGACAGTTTTGTAAGCCAAAAAATGAGTCCATATCAATAATTCCATGTGATTGAGCCTGATACATCCATCTGGTTGTTAAATAGCCATTGTCTCCCAGTCCCCAAAGGACCCCTCCCCCCAGAATTCCCTAGAGCTCTCCAACCAAAGGAATCCCCAAGATCTTCCTGTGGTGCTGAAACTGACATTCTTTCTATTTGGTGCCTTATAGTTATTCAGGGGAGGGCTTTTAAGAGTTTATTACTTGCTGAGGATCTGATGACATATGTTAGGTGTTGAGACCATATAAGACCCTCAACTCATGGTTTGGACTTCAATTTTCTTAAGCAATCACTTAAACAAACAAAGAATTCAAGGCCTCCAATGGTTTAATTTGGAACATCAGGCATCCGTGACATTGCTTATCTCCATGCTGTGCCCCTGTAAGTCAATGATCTCAGATCTCAAACATGTTAAGATTTAATGTCTAGTTCTCTTAGGAGAAGCAGAGTATGAGGACTGATTGAGCAGAGGCCCCTAAAAGGATTATCAGCAGGCACATGGCCCCATGCCCGCCAGCTGAGGACAGCCTCCTGAGCTGTGAAGTCCCCATGCCAGGGTTGATGGGGATAAACACTAGTTGAGCTCCTGTTATGAATCAAACACTTCTGAGAACTACTGTTTGATCATTCATAGGGCAAATATTTATGTGCTAGGCACTGGTAATAGAGTGATAAGCAAGACCCAGTTCCTAAACTACACTTAAAATCTAGATCTTTCTATTTATGAAGTAAAAATTTTAGTAAAGTTGTTTGCTACTCTCTCTTTTGTGAGATCATGTACACAAACACAAATACATACAGAATGAGAACTAGATATATTTGCTCCATTGTAAACGTCTCTCCTTCTCCAAATAGGGAATTGTAATCACCATTCTTCCACCTCAAGCTCTAACACGCTAGTATAAAATACAAGGGCCAGAGAAACAAACTGAAATAAAAAGGCCCAGGGTACATGTGCCTATTTTCCCTTGTGACTTAAGACCAATTGACTTCTCCCATGTCTCAGTGGACTTTGGTGTGCAAGACCCACGATAACACCAAACATTTGTCATCGGGCTGCAAAGGCTGCGCGTAGGCAAGCCAGGCCACCTGCTTGGAGAGGCCTGCTTCATTTACCAGCCAGCATGTGCAGATACGGAGAGGTCCAGACTGAACTCGGCAGTGAGCTCATGCTCAGATAAGCAAGGTCAGGCGTCCCTGGGGACACAGGCAATTACAGAAAAGGCAGCTCATTGCAGGCCCACAAATAGGCTGCCATTTGCTTCTTGCTTTCTTTGGGCTTGGGGCCAATGTTGCTCAGGGAGAATTATATTGTAATATTCAGCTACCAAAACAAAACAAAACAAAAGCCTGTGCTTATCTTATTGTGAGTATAATAAATAATCTTATTAATGGAAGCCATCTTGAGTTTTACAGATCCAGGGGCCTCATTTTTTCACTTTTTTAAAAAAATACATTTTTTTTATTGATTTTTTTTACAGAGAGGAAGAGAGAGGGCTAGAGAGTTAGAAACATCGATCAGCTTCCTCCTGCACACCTACTGGGGATGTGCCCACAACCAAGGTACATGCCCTTGACCGGAATCAAACCTGGGACCTTTCAGTCCGCAGGTTGACGCTCTATCCACTGAGCCAAACCAGTCAGGGCTCATTTTTCACTTTTAAAGCAAATAGTTTTTTTTTAATTGTCTAAAGTATTACATATGTCTCCTTTTTCCCCAGTTGACAACCCCCCCCCCCCAGCAATTCCCACCCTGGGCAAGCCCCCACCACAAGCAAATAGTTTTTTAAAAAGTGTTTGCTTTTTGTTATTTTAAAACCATTTTGTTTATATTTTTATATGTGTGGTCCACTGTTGCACATAAGTAAGCACAGTTTTTTTATCGAAAGTAATGTAACTGCTAATATTACCAGGTGACTACATTATATATATGAAGTGTTCTTTAGATCTTTATGCTCAAAGATACTTTTGATTGGAAGTTTCTCAGAGGCGCTAGTTATGAGGTTCATATTGGGATGAGGATATTTACAAAGACCTATGCATATTCATGTAGTAATTTCTAATGAGCAAAATGACTTTCCAATAACCACTCTAGCTCTGTGTCCAAGGAGCAATGTCCCTAATTGCCCTATGATAAACTATGAACAAAACCCACAGCTGGATAGCAGATAGTGGTACAATCTGTCAATAAAACCAATATTGTTATGCCTCACCAGCTCTGCTCACTTGTTAGAGTGCTGAAAGCAGAATTTTAATGGAGAATTATTTGAAAGACCAGCACGCTGGAACACATCTCGGCTTGTATGGTATGATGTGGTCAAATTTGTTATCCTTCAAAGCTAATCATAAAGGAGCAAGAGCGCATACAAAAATATTTAGGTAAAAAGTTTTCTCCTTTGAAGACTTATGTGTCTTAAAGGAGGACCCGGCCAGGATTATCGGGTCTCAGATCAAACATTTATTGTGCCTGTTTCTTATGCAGGGACACTGTGTACCAGAGCAGTGTGATTACCATTTAAATAGGCTAAACTTCACTTCAGGTTGGTAAACACTTTCATCACAGAAGTATTCTCTGTCTGCTTTATGATGTTTATTATTAAACATTTTGTTGTATTAAATTTGCTGAATTCCTAAATAATTGATTAGGTGATTTAAAAAATATTACTCTGATTTGTGTAGGTGGAAATTGCCATGATTTTGTATTCAAGGTGGGTAATTGAGCATATTGAAATTACTTTTCAGGAAGCCACGGAGTAATGAGATTAAGACCCAGACAGTGGGTGAGACTGGTAACTGTGGACGCTCACTGCCCTACAGGCTTTTTCTTTTTGTTAACCCTCACCCAAGGATTTTTCCATTGATTTTTAGAGAAGGTGGAAGGGAGGGGGATAGACAGGAAGAAACATCTATGTGAGAGATACATCAATTGCCTCCTGCACATACTCTGACCAGGACCAGGGACGAAGCCTGCAATCAAGGTATGTGCACTTGACCAGAATCCAGCCCAGGATACTCTATCCACTGAGCCAAACAGACTAAGGCCCTACATGATTTTTCAACGTCCTTCTGATAACAGCCCCTTGTTTTCCTTTTGCTGCTAACCCTGACCATTGCACATGAACTTGGTGAGGCTGGCAGTCACAGTGACCTGCACTCTCTTGACCACAAGAGCCAGGCACATGACTAAAGGTACCCCTTTGTCTTGGCTTCAGTGATTGGTTCAGAGATTGGCACATGGCCAAAAGTGAGCCACTCACTGACAGCATCCTCTAAAAATTTTCTGTCAGAGTTAATTTTTTTTTTTGGTCTGGAGTTGCTAAGCTGAAAGCCACCAGGGGACATCTTGGAGAAACACAGGTTGAAGAACAAAGTTGAACTAGGTTGAGAGAGAGATGAGAAATGGAGAGCTGGAGTGCTGAAGACATGCTTTAGGTCCTGACACCAGTTGTGTCTGAAACCAGTGATGATTCCAGACGTTCCGGAAATATGGGATTACCTTTTTTGCAAGGCTAGTTTGAGTTGAGTTTTCTACATTTAAAACTCAAAGAATCATGATAAATATCGAGGATTACCTGTTTGTTTAGGAAACATCCAAAGCAGATTTATCTTGATCAGAAAGCCTAAATATAATTACTACTTACAAATCCCACCCAAACAGGGGTCCCTCCAGTTAGGGTGGAAGACACAGTTTGGAAGATAGTCCTGCTAATTTGACAAAATATATTGTTATTAGAGACGCCTAAAAAGCCATTTTACACTCTTTCCACATGATTTCTTTTTCAGTTAAATATTGTACATTTATAGAGGGTGTCCTCTTTCTGAGATAATTCATTCCGTTTGTTGAGTTATATATCAAAGTGATATAGAAAGTAATAAAAGAACATTGCACAATAAAAGCAAAAGACAGCATATTGGGAGAGAGAGATAGAAACAACAATGATGAGAGAGAATCATTGATCGACTGCCTCCTGCATACCCCCTACTGAGGATCAAACCCTCAAACAAGGCATGTGTCCCTTGATCAGAATCGAACCCCAGACCCTTCAATCCATAGGTTGACGCTCTATCCACTGAGCCAAACCAGCTAGGGCAGCATCCTTCCTTTTCATTTGGTAGTTATAAATACTACCTCAGAATTGACCACGTCTCATCTCCATGGCTGTTCTAAGAATATATTACTACTGTGGAACCTTTCCCGAAGACCCTACATCCAGCTCTTTCTGATTTAATTTTCAAATTTTCTGATCCAACTGTCTGACCCTCTCCCTCTGTGTCTGATTAACATTCGCACCTTCATCTTGTCTTTATTTAGCCATCTCTTAGCCTTGATCTGATTTCCAAGTTCCACTGTCCTCACCTCCAAACTTGCCATGCCTTCTTCTGAGCTTTGTGTATTGAACACAGTCCTTTAGGTAAAAACTCCTCCTGGGCGGACCTACACTTTAGGACTCTTCCTTCCCACACACTGACATTGATAAGTCTTCTTGCCTCCCAACTCTGGTCTGTCATTTCTAGGATGTGACATTCGAGTCCTTAAGGGAGCCTTTCCCAATCAGGTCTCTGGAATCTAAAATTTCAGAGGTTCATTCCCTTGTCCGCTTTCCTCCTTTGATAAGATGCTGGTATCTCTGGGAGAAGTGATA
The DNA here is from genome assembly GCF_000147115.1 of Myotis lucifugus. NCBI lineage: Eukaryota > Metazoa > Chordata > Mammalia > Chiroptera > Vespertilionidae > Myotis > Myotis lucifugus. The sequence goes on along the minus strand of NW_005871051.1, from coordinate 23,822,181 downwards.
CAAGAAGCCTCATTGATAATGTTTTGCTTTGGCATTATGAATGACTCTACAATATTCACTCGCTCCCCCACAACCACTACCTGTTGCCCCCCCCTCCCTGGCAGCAACGGGCATTGGGGCAATGATCCGACTCTAGGGAGGGAGAGACCCTGAGTCTCAGTCAATTATGGCAATCTTCTTCCCCTACCAGCCATTGGTTCAGGAATTCAGACGAAGCAGTTTTCCATGTAGGGCAGCTCCATATGTAAATGGCATACGATGTGCAGTCAGACAGAGAGAAGGCCTTGATTCAGTGTCTGGGGAAGGCGTTTTTCTCTTCCTCCCTCCCCTGTCCCCATTCCCATGCCTCTCTGTGGCTATGAATGAAGAAGCATATTGGTTCGTGTGGCTCAAACCACAGAGAAAACAGCCTTAGGAGGCAGCTGACACTGTATTGAGCAGAGCAGGCAGATAGAAAGAACTTGAGTGTCTTGTGGCATTGTCCAGTCACTCCATTGTCCAACCCTTGTCAAGACCTCCAGATAAGTGAGTCCTACATTCTGTGTTCAAACTCTTAGATTTAAAAAACCTAATGCGACTAAGACGATGGGTTTATTTGTGTTCTTTTCTGCGGTCGGGTTTTGAGTCCAGGAGAATAAATAGAGCAAGGAAGGAGGTAAGAGGAAAATATTTCCCAGAAGGGGACAGACTCAGGTAGAATATAAAGAAAGGGAGTGAAAAACACCAGAAAATAAACCTTTTATACCGTGAAACATGCCAGAGGGTAAGCATTCTATCCAAGTAGCCTGGAGATAAGATTATTTTTTCCCATTAGTCAGGGATAAAGACTCCCCCCCCCCGCCCCGAAATTATCCTTGAAACCCTCTAAATTATGCTACACAGATGGAAAGACTTGTCCAGTATTTGCAGGCAAAGGTCATAAGGTTGGACCACAAGTCCAGCCCCTAATAATAAGAGCTAACATTAATATTTATAAACCACTTTCCACTTTACAAAGGGCTGCCATGACTTGATTTCATTTGAGCCTGAAAACAATTCTCTGGAGTAAATTTTTATCATTTATTTTGTATAGATGTGGTAGCTAAGACTCAAGGAGACAGACAGAATGTCACAGAACCATGTGGCTGGTGGCATGGAGTCCAGGACAGAACACTAGAGTTCTGACGTGGGCCTTTACTCCCTTGACCACCCACCAGTGCTTCTCCGTCATTCCACATGGCCTTGCTGGTCCCTGGCAGGCAGCTGCTACTGCTAAGTTCAGAATCAGTTTTCCTTGTTGGCATCTCTTTGGGAAGGCAGCCCCAGGGCCTTCCTTATCGGTTTGTGGTTGCCAGCCTTCTTCTACCATGAAAAGGGCTTTATTTCTTGGCATTTAATCGCCTTCCTTATCCAATCCCTCTTCTCCATTACTTCACTGGGCTTCCTGTTGGTTTTATGTTAGGAACATCCTGGGTTGACAACTGGAGTCACTTTCTGCATTTGATTCAAAGGAAACTCAATCGAGTGAATTCTATACAATGGTGAGCTTATTGGCTCATTACATCTTAAGGTAATTCCCAGGAAACATGGTGAAACCAGAGAAAAAGGTATCCTTAACCCTGAATAATATGAGCTGAGAGTGTATAAGCTCTTTGGTTTTTTAATAATACCTGTGAGATGATTGATATCTCACTATTAATATGGGAGAAAGTAAAAGGAATAAGAAACAAAAAGTGAAAAACTAGGAGAGAGGGAGAGAAATAAATGTGCAAACATTGGGAGTCAAAGAGTATGTACAGGCAACAGTTTAGTGCCCTTTACACTTTTTTCTCCCATTTTTGAATTAAATTAGGTATTGCTTAGTAAGCATAATTAGCCATCCCACTGAGCCTCTTTAGTACTACCTCAGTAACTGGTGTGATGAGATGACAGAGTTAGCACCTGGCAGAGTGGCAGTTATAGTCAATAGCCTACTGACACATAAACCAGGCAATTTGGCTCCCAAACACCTATTTGTTCATTTGTTAATCTCATGAACAGAATTCAGATAAATTATAAGTTAGTGTGGATCATGTCTATACTTATTTACTTTCCTTCTCCCAAAAAGCCCTTGCAAATAAAAATGGGAAGTAGAGGTTAGGAATTCAGAGATCAAATTATGTTTTAATCATTTTTCCCAGTGCACATTTACATTTATTGATGGCCCAAATCCCTTCCTCCCTGCTGTGGTGAGGCATGCAATTGTTTTATTCTGTCTTATAGATATTATGATTCAGCTAAAATGAAACTTGGATGAGGGTCAGGGGTCAGACATGTCAACCAGGACCAAGAGAACTTTCAATCATATTTGTCCTAGACCTTTGGCCCTTGTCTGTGGCTTACGATGTCTTTGCATCCCTTGATGTGGAGATCTGGGTGCTGGAGTGTCTACACTTAAGAAAATAATAGGATGAGTACATATATGCTTCAAACAATGTCTTTTATAACCAGGAGTCAGTCAATTTATTTAAAGCACTGATGAATAAGAGGGAACATTTGACTCATCCTTATCTTTACTGTTAGGATGATGATAATACTTGGAACTAGGAACATTAAAATAAACCATGCGATAGTGGATCCATCTGATTAGCTTCATTAGTAGAACAGTGAGATTTATTGGCACTAATTAAATGTTTGATTTGGCACAAATCTTATTTGTTAATATGCAGAAGGTAATATAAGGAAATACTTTAAAAATAGCAGATGAGAGTGTTATAGGGTAGATCACTGGGGGAAAACGTTAGCAAAGCTTATTCTTAAAACATTAAGTTGTCACACGGTACGTTTGTGCAAGAAAATGCATTCAAGAGAGCAGACACCATGGCATGCACACCCTACGTGGTGTTTCTCCATGTTGTTAGAGGGGAACTTGGTAACTAGAGCGAAGTCATAAATTATGCAATCATTCTGGAATTTACATTCACTTAAAGAAAGATTTTCAATGTTCTGGCTGGCTTTTACTTTTTTTTTGGCCCCCCCGATTCCTACCTCATTGCCTTGGTGTGTGTTTACATAGCATTGTTCACTATGCAGGGTGTTCTCCCCCCCCCCCCCCGCCGCCCCCACACACACACACTTGTTAGTTTCCTATGCAATGCAAAGTGAAGCTTAGATGAGGCATGAAGGCGGGATAATATTAGCGAGTCACA
>NW_005871051.1:23666052-23818884 GCF_000147115.1 Myotis lucifugus | reverse complement strand
GAGCAGAAGGGAGAGGGAGGTCATCTTCCCAGTTCCTATTTTGGAGAGAATAACAGACACAGCAGCCACAGCCAAGAGTCACAGTTATGTAGCACATAATGGAAATGCTTTTCCAGCCATTATCTCATTTAATCCCTTCAATACCTGGGAGGAAGGTGATATTATTGCATTTGACAGATGAGGACAAGGAGAAGCAGGAGAGTTAGGTAATGAGCTCAAACTTGCACTGAATGAAAGCTGCTGAATGAAAGCGTCACAATTGAAACCCAGATTCCTCCTCCATTCAGCCTGTGCTTTTGTTGCTGCACTCAGCTGCTTTCTTACAAGCACGGTTTCTGGAAGGTAGGGATGAAATGGGAAGCACTGGTTACACAAGTCTTTCTGCACATGTCACATTCTCTTTTCACTGAATTTCCCTCTTGCTTCTCCAATGGGGCCGACCCAAAAGAGACACTTGTTGTCAGTGATTTAGAAGTAAGAGAAGCTAGTCTTCTAAAATGGGCTTTATAAAGCTATTCTTCCAAATTCTAAACTCAGAGGTTCATCTTTTCCCATTGAGCAAATTATCAAGGTAATCCCTTAGATGGGATATCCTCTGAAATGTAGATAAATCTTATTTCTGACTTTTGGGTACAAAAGACCCATTATCATTAATATGCATCTCCACCTTTCTCTGTGGTTCTGATCCAGTGGTTCTAACATTGGTGTGACTACAACTCATGCAGTGGTGAACCACTTAGCGTTCTTTGGTTGCTAACAGGAATCTTCTCTTGTTCCTATAAGCAGCAACGATTTAGGCAGCTCTCAGAATTAGAGGGAGGCCTGGAGAACAGGGATAGAAAAAGGAGAGGAACAGGCAGTTCTAGGGGTGTAGGTAGGAGGAACTAATTTTATTTTCTCTCTAGACTCAAATATATATACCTTAAATAATTATCTAAAGTAGTCAGAATTCTAAGCTGGGCCTCAAGATTCCTACTTTCTATGTATTAGAGCTCATAGTAAGAGCTCAGCTGATTACATTGGTTCAGAGAAACAGAACCAATAGGAGATAGATGGATAGATAAATAGATAGAGATTTATTATGAGAGATTGGTTCCGATAATTATGGAGGCTAAGAAATCCCACAAAGCTGTTTGTGGTACCGGACTAAAGAGGTTTGTTTGCCTGCATGCAACAGAACCCAATTAGATGAGAACAGGAATTTGCAGCCAAGAAAGTAAGGACTTATTAATTGAGGAAGTGGCCCGAGCCTGGAATCACAGGTGAGCCAATGCTCAAAGACCAGGCTTCCCCATGGTTTCCAGGGGATGAGGAGTTATATAGGGGATTAAAGGAGTTAAAGTCATGGTCCAGATCATGGTCTCTACTGATTGGCTGGTGCTAGTGCAGGGTAGTTGATCATTGCATCTGGTTCTGATATCTGCCAGGGTGTCTGTTCAGTGGTTTTGTTCTATTCAGGGCCTCAATGGATTGGGTGATGCTCACCCTCATTGATAGACCCAGAAATAATGTTTACCAGCTATCTGCGCATCCTTTAACCAGTCAAGTTGACATAAAATTAACCATCACTACCCAGTGTACACATCCTGTATAACCCCCACCCCTAGAGTGTGGGTGGACCTATGAATATCATGAGGTATTAGTTCTGCGATCAGGTTACTAATCAGTTACTTTGAGTTCATCAGGAATGAGGGTTACCCTAGGTTTGCAATGTAATCAGCTGAGCTCTTAAAAGAGGACTGGGAACTTCCTAGGGCGAGAGATTCTCTTTCTGACCTTAAAGCTGAAAAGTGCCATAGACAAAGCCATGTGGCAGGGAGCTGTGGACAACTCCAGGAACTGAGAGTGACCCTGACCAATAGCCATCCAGAGAGTGGGACCTCAGTTGCAATGAGCTGAATTCTGCTATCAAGCAGCCAGCTTGGAAGAGGACCAAAGCCTCGTGACAGCCCCAGCCAGCACCTTTATTTCAGCCTGAGAGAGCCTGAGCAGAGAAGCCAGCCATACTGGATTTCTACCTACAGAACCTTTGAGATGAGAAATGAATATTGGTTTAAGCCAGTGATGGGGAACCTTTTGAGCTCGGCATGCCAGCATTTTGAAAAACCCTAACTTAACTCTGGTGCCGTGTCACATATAGAAATTTTTTGATATTTGCAACCATAGTAAAACAAAGACTTATATTTTTGATATTTATTTTATATATTTAAATGCCATTTAACAAAGAAAAATCAACCAAAAAAAATGAGTTCGAGTGTCACCTCTGACACGCGTGTCATAGGTTCGCCATCACTGGTTAAGCTGATAAATTTGTGGTGATTTGTTACAAAGCAATATAAAATGAACATATACCATCTATATACTGATGACTCTAAAATTTATGTTTCCAGTCCAGACCTCTACCCTCAACTTCAGGGTGATATCCTACCCCCTACTTGATATCTCTGCTTGGATATCTAATAGATATCACTAGCTTAACATGCTTCAAACTGAGTTTCTCATCTTTTCTTTCTCCCTACTCACTCTGCCTGTAGCCCTTTTATGTCAAAAGTGACAACTCTTCACTTACAGTTGCTTAACTCAAAAACTTTGAGTCATGTTTCATGTTTGATCCATCAATTTGAAACTTTGGCTCTAGCTCCAAAATATTTCCAGAATTAACCACTTCTCACTTACGCCTCTGCTCTCACTCTGATATATGCCACCAGTGTGTTTCACAAAGAATAATGAAATAGCTTCTAACTGGCCTCCCAGATTTCACGGTGGCTCTCTAACAGTCTATTTTCAACACACCAACCAGAGTAATGTTAAAAAAAGATCAGGCCACGCATCAATGGCTCTCTGGTAGATGGAGTTATTAGTTCCCACTTTCTGTCCCTCTCTTTGACATATGACTTTGTAGTCCCTCTCACTGGAGGTGAAGTAGGCTGCCCCATTTGTTGATTTCAGTTTGGCTGTGTACTTGCTTTGAGTAAGTAGACTCAAGTGGGGAGAGATGTGCCGAAGTGACAATGTCTCAGTGCTGAGTTTGGGCCTTAAACATTATGTTTTTTCCACTTGCCCTCTGCACATCATTGCTGAGAGGACATGTCCTAGCTAGCCCGATTTCTCAAGGTGGTTGACAGACACCTCAGCCCGATTTCTCAAGGAGGTTGACAGACACCTCGCACAGATAAGGACTCAACCTGCCACGTAATGCTGTCCAATTGAGCTCAGCACAGATTTGGTGGTTCTAAGCTGACCTGTAGCAAGATAAAGGCTATAGTATGCCACAGAGAGTCTGTGGCTATTTCTTCCCAAGCAATAGCTGATAGAGGCAGGCACAGAAGAGTAGCCACATGCTTCCTACAAGTGTCTGCATGTCCTATGGAGGCAATATCCCTTCCCTCTTCCCTCTCCTTCTCACCAACTGTGCTCTAGTTGAATTGGCCTCTTTGCTTATCTTTGACCTTTCCAGGCCACTTCTGCTCAGGCCTTTGCATTTGTTTCCTCTGCCTGGAAGTGTCTTTCTTTGAAAGTCTGATTTGCTCACTCACTGCCTTAGGGTTTTTAGTCAAATGTTGTCTTCTCAGCCAGAGCTGAGTTGTTTGAAATTGTAACCTCATCCATTGCCTGTCTCCCTGCCTTGGTCTATTTTTCTCTACATTACACTACGGCATGCTGTGGCCTAAACAAGGGGGAATGATGAAACCAACAGAGAGGCCCCTGCCTTGAGTTACCAGTGCCCATCCTCACATCATATGCTAAGCTGCCATCTCAGAGGGTCTGCAGCTCACACTTTGAGAAACATCAAGTGATATAAAACACCTCTAAAAAGGCTCGAGAATCGCAAAGAAAGATGGGGAAATTTGAGTCTCTTCTTGTGCAAAGGAAAATGGACAACATTTTTGAAGTCCTTCAAGGAAATGAGCCCTGGGGCCTGGAGAAGAGGGGGCAAACACAGAAGAGGAAATGTCCTCAGGAATTTTCAAGAGTCCGGGACTGAGCTTCACCATCCGTCTGGTCTTTCCTACCTGAGCTGCTGTCCCCAGCCTCAGGGGCCCAGTGGGCTTCAGCACCTCCATCCTGGTTAGCAGGTCAGAGGTGAAAGGTGGCTTCCACCTGCTGCCAGGGCTGCAGCGTGGGGAATGTTTTCTTGCCAAGCTGGGCTACAATCCCAGCAGCATTTTCCCACCGCTGTCCATGGTGAGACGTCGCTGTGACTACAGTGCACTTTCGCTGCATTGGGCACAGAGCAGGCTACTGTGGGTTGGCCCCAGGACCTGACCGCACCACGTAAATGTGGGAAAGAGCATTCTAAGCGACAGACACCGAGGAGCTGATCCATTTTTGGAAAGCAGATTGTAGGCAAGCTGGAATTTGTCTGTGCTTCTAGAAAAAGAAAATTACAGTCTTTCCAAGTAAAGCGACTCCGCATTTAATAGCTCGCTGAGACTGACTTCCTTCCTTAATAACTTCTGGGCCATTTTGATACAAACATTAATTTGAGACTTGTCCGTCATGAAGTTGAAATATGGTCTTTGATTTGTACAATAAGAAACACTTGCCCTTATGGTCCAGACCTTGTTACTAGCACCATTCAATTATCCATCTTTAACATTTTCTGTTTAATGAGAATAAATGTACTTCTTATCTAGATAGTTCATGAAAAAAATGATCAAGGAGGTGAAATTATGTGAATAATTGTGAGCCCTTTGGAGATAGTTTTTTATTTAAATTAATTCACTTATTTTGCATTTTGATAATGTGTTTATTGACTTGTTGTCATCTTACCTACTGCTATTAATTTAAGGCATGTAACATTTTACTTATAATTTTAACACCATAGGCATTTCTGAATCCTGGAAATCAGGTTTGAAGGGTCAGAGTATTTGAGTAATGATAACAATAATAGTAGTGGAAATGATAGTAAGAATATAACAATCATAATAATCCTAAACTATCATTTTTGAGAATTTATTATGTACTTTGGAAAGTGCTAGGCACATATGTTATTTAAGCTTTCACATATCTGATTCTTCTTATATCAATCAAATGGAGGTTCATTTAGGGATTACAAATTTTAAAGTCAGATGAATGTTGGTCTGAATCCCCTCTCTGCCACTTAACTGGCTGTGTGATATTGGGCCAGTTACTTAACCTCTCTGTAAAGTGGAAATAGTGATCCCTATTTCACAGGATGTTTGTGATACTAAAATTAAATGCAATGATATATATAAAAGACTAGGCATGGAGGCAAATAACCGTCTCTTAATAGACAGTGGCTCTTAATACTGATAATAGATTTATCACCTGCTACATTTGGTCAAGCTCTTTATCTCTATGAATAATCAAAGAAGAGTTGAATAAATAGGGAAAACTTTTATCCCTCAGGGCTCAAGGAGACAATACATGGATTTTGATTTTGATTGATCATCACAATTTGCTAACCATTAATAAACATGAAGATTAGGGGCCCTTCCAGGACTCTGCCCTTAAATACACCCCCAAATCTAAGATGGGTAGATCATCAGTTCTTTCTTCTGAACACTTTATTACCTTTTCACTGAGGTTTCAGTCTTGGAGCTGTGCAAACACCATCAATAAAAAGCAGAGTTCATAGGCAGTGGGGGTTGGGAAGCAGGAAAGACACCCAATAAGAATGACCTTGTCCAAGACAGTTGTTATAAATACTGGAGAATGAAAGGGACAAATCAGCATCATAATCTATGGGAGCAGAAGGCATGGTGATGATTTTCCCATAAGAAATACATCTATTTTGGGATCCTAAGTGGTTTACTACTTTCTGTACCATGGGAGCCAACACAGTTTAGATTTTCTGACGTACTGTCCCTCGAGTCATTTTATTTAAACAAAAACAAACCAAAAAAATGGAGATAAAGAATGATAGGAGCCATGCAAGGCAAGAAGGAAAAACAATGAGAAAAAAAGAAAACAAAAGAGAAAGAAGAGGTAAGGGAGGGGAAGGAAAAGGAGAGCAGAGGAAGGTGAGAATAAATCAGTGTGCTGTTTACTGAGGCTTAGAGTTAAAATATAACTTCACTTTGTTCTAATTAAGTAAAGTAAATTTTAAAATATTCTGATTATTTCAGCATTATTAAAAGTATCAGTTCAACATTTGAGTGTTCATTTGATCTGTAAGCATCCTATTTACCTAATTGCAAGTGTTTGTTGAGTGTTTATTGTGTGTCTAACTTGGCCAGTGCTGGGGTGACAAATAGGGTTATCAATGGGTCAGTGTTTCTCCCTCAGTGCCTGTGATGTAGTTGGGAATACAAGACAATTAGAAAGTTCGATACTCTATAATTAAGAAGCAAAATTCATAGGCAGGTACAGGCTTCTAGAAAGGAAAAAGAGTGACACAAATACCTTTGGAAAGTCCTGCAACCAGCCTTTTCTAAGAGAATCACCATGTGTATTAGAGTGGCCAAGTTTCCCTCTTTTATTAAAGAAACTGTCTTAGCTCGGATTCCCTTAAGAGCAGAGGCAGCCAAAGCTCTGCGCAGGGAGTTTGCAATATTAGGGAATGTGAACCTAGACAGCAGCAGCAAGGGGAGAAGGGGAGTGAGGAAGGGAAGGAAGGAGAGGAAGCATGTGTTACTGAGTCTGAGTCAGCCATCTCGAAAGGAACCTGGTGCTCAAGTTTGTGGGGCCTTGTGTTGGAAAATGAAGCCCAAACATGACAAAGCAGGGCATAAAGCAGAGAAGCAGAGAGCAAAATCCTGGGAACCATTATTTTAGTTTATTACTGCAGCCTTAGCAAATATGTCTCAGAATTGTCCACCTAGAAGGCAAGAGGGAGAGCATTTATCCATTGGCTCATGAACCACCTTGGTCAAGGGCGACCCCCAAGTGGGTTGATTCCCTGTACCTCTGGGTTGCACATACATGATTGACAAGTGACTCCTATGGGAGAATCGTGCTATAAAGCAGTGACCAGAAGAAGCAGTGGGCCCACAAGAATTTGGAGTGGTGCTCAAGGGCTAGCCAATACAGACACTTATTGCAGCTTTAAACATTCTTGTTATCTGTGATCTCGTGGAATTATTATTCTGCCGAATACAGTTCGGTAAATACAGGAGCGTTTTCTTTGATAGGTTTCTTTGAGTTGGTCCAACTTTAGACATGATGCTATCCAGAGGCTCAAATAAAGTTTCTCAACTCTCTCTTTATCAGCTTTTGTCCTGCTTTGCTACGTTTTGGTTTTATTTTCCATCAGGCTTCTTTTCCACGTGGTAGGAAAGATGGACCATGGAAACTAGTTCCCTTGTCCCACCCCTCTTCTGTGTCCTCAGCCTCACTTGCAATTAGATGTGCACATGTTGGGTTTTGGCTATTGAAAGGTAGGCAGTCCTGGAGCATGCCACCCTCCCTCATGAACCTTCACTCTCTCTCTTACTCTCCTCAGCTGCCAGTAGACGGCAGGGGATCCTGTGAGGACTCCATGGCCCAGTTCCTCATCCACCACATCTAAGGTCACCTGCCAAATTATCACAGTGGACTGTTAGGGGTGCAAGAAAACAAGTGCCTGTAGCATTCAGCCACTGCAATGTTGGTGTTGTTTGTTCCAGCAGTTAGCCTGATACACCTCTCATGATCATATGTCCATATCAGATCTTGAAAAAATTCACATTCTCTCAACGTGGGTCATTTGACCATCCACAGGACTAATCAGAGGTTCCAGGGGACAGGGAAGGGAGGCAGAGATACTTGATCCCCATCAAAATACATGGATTGGGAGCAGGGTAGTTTATAAAATGAAGACAGGACAGAAAAAAAGATACCATGGAAGTTGTGACAGGAGCTACAGTAGCATCTCATTCCAGACTTGGCTTTACTCTACTGTAATTTCTGTGTGGCCCTGGGTATGCCACTCATCCATTCTGAGCTTTGGTTCTTTCCTTGGTACAATGTGAAAAATGGGTTAGATGGCTTCTGATTTCTTTTTCAACTTTGAGCTTATTTGGTAATAAAACGATAAAAGATTTAAGTGGGCAGATTCTACTCTTTCCTATGTGGCTTGAGTGGCCCTGCATAGGGTGCTTCTGCCCCTCCCCCCTTTTACAAGTATCAAGGGAAACCTGGGCTGCCACTGCCCATCCTTGGCATTGCTTTCTCCTGTGCCAGTGAACCCAGAGGGTCAGGTTCACTCACATGCAGTGAAGGCAGAAACGCAGGCAGCCCTTCTGATGGTTTTGCACCTGCAGAGGCAGAGTAAGTACCAGGGCAAGAGCTATCTCCCTGCAGGCTGACCTCCCTGGTGGTCCTTTCTCAAAGATCTGGATCTTCCTACCTAAACAGAGGAGGGAAATAATGATCCTGCCCACTGATAGATATTAAGTCAAGAAGGGGATTGAGTACAGAGTTAACAAATGGCAGAGGTGGGTCACCTCAGTGGCAGGCAGCCATGTGAAGTGGCCACGTGGGCAGAACTGAGAACAGAGGGATGTGGTGAGAAAACGTGGAAGCACAGAGAACATTCCCAGGAGCATGTGGAGTGCCCTGAATGGTGCAAGGCAGTGAGAAGTAACTTTTCTAAAGATTTACAGGGAAAATAGCAAAGGACAAAAATAAAGTGATAATCACATACTGAGTCACTTTGGAGGCAGCTATAAGTTCTCAGCGGCTACCGTAAGAACACATCAGAATGTATCATTAGAGGAAAGGAGGGTAAAGAATCGGGAAAGACAGGTTGAGGTGCAGAACCAGCTGGTTTTGGACAGATGACCTTTACCCTATTTCTGTGAGGTGGGATCGAGATAGTACAAATGGTTGTATATTTAACATGAATTATTTGAATGATCTCTATTAATTTTTCCCAAGCTAATCCACTTTTGTGGCAAGTCTCTCTAAAGGACCCTACAGCAGTGGTCCTACTTTGAATCTAAGCTAATGTTCTTTGCATGTTAGGAAGGCTAATAGGGTTGAGCTCAGATATCTTGTCATGAGGGACCGAATGGTGTCCTGGGAGAGAAATGCCCTTGAGAGAAGATTTGGGCTCACATTTTGAATTCAATAGAAAATGACTCAGTGTTCTGGGGGCAGGGTTAGTCGAGGAAACAACTGTCATGGTGACAGATATTATAAATGCACATCTGAGTAGGTGTGTGTGTGGGGGGGGGGGCAGGGGCAGGGTGTGTGCAGCCATGAATTTGGGAGAACTGCTTTCACCAAAAATGTCTAAGACATTCCTTTCTTCCTTGATCCAACAGGTATTTGTTGAGCACTTACTTTGTGACAGTTCTGGCACTTGGCACTGAGATTTGGTGGTAGCTACCTGCCCCTGTTTACCTTAAATAAGGCAAACCCAGTGAATATCTGGTGATAAATAATCAGATTAGTGAAATTGAGAGGGATTAGGGCCTTTGGGGGCAGGATTTCTTGATGCCTGAAAAAAGATGGGGAACCTGCCATGAGAGGAGCAGCGTTTCAGGCAATGGGAGTGACAGTTGCAAAGGCCCTGAGGAGGGAAGGAACTGCCTGTCCCACATCCTGAACACAAGCCAGAACTCTCTGACTGCAGCAGAGTGAACTGGGGGAGAGAGACAGGAAGTGAGCTGGTCACTTAGAGTGGGGTTTCTCCACCTCAGCGCTATTATTGTCATTTGGGACCAGAAAATTTTATGTGGTTAGAGGCTGTCCCTGCATTGTGGGATGTTTTGCAGCATCCCTGGCCTTTACCCAGTAGATGCCAGCAGTACCCCCTAGTTGTGAGGGCCAAAAATGTCTCCAGGTATTGTTACATGTGTCCAGGGGTGTTGAGACCACTGGTTTAGAGCTGTGAACCCACCAAAAGGAATGTGGAGCAACAGAGGAGAAGGGTGTTATGATGGTTCATTGTACGTGTCTACTGGTTGGATCATGGTAGATGTTTCTGGGAAGGTAGCTTTTAGATGAGATTAACATTTTTTAAACCAATAAAATAGTTTTATTTAATCTTAAAATAGCCATCGATAGGAAAGAGATTAACATTTAAATTAGTAGAGGTGAAGTAAAGCACATTATCTTCCATAATGTAGGTGGGCCTCCTCCAATCAGCTGAAGGTCTTAAGAGAAAAAGACTGATCGCCCTCTTCCCCTCCAAAGAGGGAATTCTGCCAGCAGACTGCCTTTGGACTTGAGCTGCAAACCAACTCTCCTGCGTCTCCAAGACAATCGTCCTGCCCTGTAGATTTAGGACTTACCAGTTTAGATAATTTTGTGAGCCAATTTCTTTTAAAAAAAATATTTTATTGATTTTTTTACAGAGAGGAAGGGAGAGGGATAGAGAGTTAGAAACATCGATGAGAGAGAAACATCGATCAGCTGCCTCCTGCACACCCGCTACTGGGGATGTGCCTGCAACCAAGGTACATGCCCTTGACCGGACTCAAACCTGGGACCCTTGAGTCCGCAGGCTGATGCTCTATCCACTGAGCCAAACCGGTTAGAGCAGAGCCAATTTCTTAAAATAAATTTCTCTCTCTAATCAATATAGATAGTAAATAATAAATCAATAAATACATAAAACTAAGTAAAATAATGCAATCCAGGGCCTTCAGCATCTGATGAGTAGCACTGCCTTGGATATGGGCCTGGCGAGGAGTATTGGCAGTGACACAGAGGGTGGTTGGAGCCCAACTAACAGCTTTGAGAATACGATAGGAAACATGCTGCGTCAGGGAGGGCAGTTTTCCATGGGGGATCGGCAGTGAGGGACTCTTAGAGAGCCACATGGTTCAGGGGGCCTCATCGAGAGCGGGTAGGTGATGACCCTACTGAGGTAGGGCAGAGAAGCTTGTCTGTGACACGGGCACATGGGGTCACCTCTGGGGACACTCCTACTGGGCTGGAAATAATGTCAGGGGAAGTGACAGTTGAGAAAATACAGCCAGTGTTGTTTTGTTTTGTGATATTTAACTCCGAGACTGATGTGGGGGAACTGGAGGTAGAGATATTTGAGAAATAGTTTGACTTATGTGTAATTTAATGACCTGGTAGCCTCAAAACAGTGCACAGGTAAAGACAGGCTCTCTGCTTGCAGCCTGGTTCAGAGGTAACAGCACCAGGACTGCAAAGGGATGACTGTACCCACCGATGGCCATTCTCCTCTGTTCCCACCCCTCTGAGCACTTACAGAGCTGCTGATGCTGCCCAGTGAACACACCTGACTTTTAATGGACAAAACCAAGAGGCACATCACCTCCCTCATTATCTGGAAGTTGTATTCTTTCTTAGGAAAGGTCAGAGGGAAGAGGAAAATCCTGCTAGGAAGACACCCGGGTTTGCTGATTTGAAGAGAAGTTTCTTTTTATAGATGTTGGTTTTGGAGTGGGTTCCAGCAGCCATCACAGGTATCCATCCAATGTCCTCAGTAGCTTTGCTGCTGGCCTTAAGGGAGAGCTTTGGCGGCCTCCAGTCCTGGGCTATGTTGCTGACCCAACCTGAAATCCTCCTTTAGGTCGAGTCAGCAGCATATCCTATGTCTTTTGGGTGACAGGTATTTTTTATATGAGACCATAGAGCAAAAGGCCCTTTCTGCATAGTGTCAAGTTGCCCAGAGGCTATGACCAGTGTTTGGACTGTGGTAAAAATGTTTAAGAGATATTGCTAAAAAGTGCTGAGTAATGCAAAACTTGGCTTAGTCACACCTCAAGTGTTTGTGAGGAGCATGTAAGACCACGGGTGGTTGAGAATAAAATGTGTTGCTTTTCATACATTGGGTACCTCAAGTGAAAATAAATCCCTTTAAACATTTTAATTTCAATTAACTTCATATTATAAGGCACACACATATACAGCGACACACATTTTTTTTGTCTTGCTCTACTTTCTCTATAGATGTAGGTCTCTAAACCCAATGTTATAGAAGCATATAAAAGTTTTTCTTAAAAATTATTCAATTTATAATCTAAATATAAAAATCTCAAAAAAGGCTGTGTGGACACATAGCTAACCAAATAGGTCTGATCTTTATTGTTCTGGCCTTTGATTGTTTGTTTGTATTGACTTTTGGATACTCATTCTAGGTCACTGGTTCCCTACTATCCTCCTCCCCCCCCACCCCCCCACACACACTGATACTACTCATAGCTAACCCTCCCATTGGTCATGGCTGCTCCCTCTGGATGCTTCATGGATCCAACAGCTTCATTTCTCATGTACTGATCTCAGACACCTCAACACCATGATAACCCAACATCATGGTTGACAACTGCTGGACTAGTTTATAAGATGGTTGATGTATAATAAAGATGTGACCTCAGCCCCCTGTGTGGCTCAGATGGTTGAGCATTGTCCCATGCACCAAGAAGTCACTTGTTCAATTCCAGATCAGGGCACATGTCTGGGTTGCAGGCTTGATCCCCAATACGGGGTGTGCAGGAGGTAGCTGATCAATGTTTCTCTTTCATCAATGTTTCTATTTTTCTCTCCCTCTCCCTTATTCTCTCTAAAATCAATAAAAACATATTTAAAAAGAAGATGTGACCTCAAACTGGTAGGTTGTTGTAGACATCTGTTCATTTGAGCATTTTATTTAAAAAGAAGACATAATTGGACTAAACATTAACAAAAATTGGTATTCCTCAATAAAGGAGTGTTTGTAGTAGAAAAAAAACAACTTTTTTGTACTCACGAAATTCGGTTGTGGTCAAATCTAAGAGGTGATATCACTAGTTCTGTGGCTGAGCAGATTACTCAACTTATTCTGAGTTTCAGTTTTCTTATCTATAAAGTGGGGCTAGTAACATTGGCTCTAACACACAGGGTTGTTATCATCATAAGCAATAAGATGGGTGAAAGTAGTTTGTAAGGTTTAAAGCGCCAGGCTTCATAAGATTGCATTCAGTCACAAGTAATTATTGAGCACTCATGAATCTGATGGCATTTTTGTGTGCTAAGCTCCAAAGTTAATATCCAATATAGAATAAATAGGTAAGACCCCTACCCCCAGGGATTGAACTATGGAGAAGCAGGAGAAGAAGCCTGTGAAATGAGCAGGAGTGATTCTCTGACCCCTATCTGAGCAGTAATGAGAATTTAAACTCTGTGATTAATTAGCTTCACAAAGATTTAAATAGCATCGATTGAATTTTTGCACACTGGGTTCAATTTTGTTTTTGAGTCAAGGTGGGAAGGTTGACACCTTTATTTATTAAAATAGAACTCTTTTTAAAATTATAAAAATAATGTATACTCATTTAAACTAATTGCTACAGAAATAAAAAAGTAGAAATTATAGGTCCCATGGCTTGACCTGGGTTTGAATGCCAGCTCTGCTCTCACCAGCTGCGGATGTGACCACTCAGACTGTCAGCTTCCTCATCATTACAGCGAGGTAATAAACACTCATGCAAAATCTGGTGGGAATTAAGAGAAAAACAATTTAAAATGCCAAGCATAATATTTGGTGGGTATTTAATAAATGTTGTGGGGGTTTTTCCTTCCTTTATTTTGAAAGTTAATTTGAGTGGAATTAACTTTATATGTAATGTAGTAATCTGAAAAAAGCCTGGTCTGCTAGGAATATTTGGTTGGCTCACTTCCGGTTCCTTTTGTGCAAAACCAATGCTTCAATTCTCGAGTCCCAGTGGAAGGCCCTTCCTTGACATTTTACAAACTAACCTTCTCAAGAACTCTTCAGATAGGTGATTATTAACGCTCAGGAAATGCATAACCCTCCAATTATTGAGACTGCTCTAAATTTTTGAGGAAAAGGTACGTTTAAAAAATTGTCCCAGGATGTTCCAACTGTGCTTTCCTTCAAACCTCCACTTCTAATTTTTTTGCCCAGAGACATAAAATTAGACCTTATTGCAGACAGTTAACTCAGACAGCTGCCTAACTGTCTGCTACTCATAATTCAAAAGGAATTATCCGCCATCTCAGGAGTACCAAATGGTGGGAGGGGGTTGCCATGAGAAGCACCAGGCATCCTTGTTGCTGAGCTCTGAATGTTGATGGACTAAAGGGGTCCATATGCATGCATCAAAGCCCAATAAGATACAAACAGGAGCTTACAGCAAAGAAAGTAATGGTTTCTTTTCAGGAAGTGGTTCATACCCAGAGTCATAAGTGAGCTAATGCTCAAAGACCTGGCTCCCCAATGACTTCAGGGCACGGATTATACAGGGGGAAGATGACTAATCATGTAAGGGAGTTAGGGTCCTGGTCAGAGTTGTAGTATCACTCCATCTGGTTTTGCTGCTTTTCTGGGCCTGAACCTGAAACACACTGAGGCCTAAATATTAGCTCTAATTTGACCCCAACTGTCTATGGGGTGGACAGACCCAAGACTTTGTTCCTAAGATTATTTGATGCTGATCAGAACCTCATTGTCCTGGGGACTTAATGATTAAGGGAGTGCATGTGCAAGGGAGAAAGAGGCAGCTGCGTCAGGATGCCGGATGAGGCCAGTCTGAATCAAAAGGAAAGAAAGGAGACAAGGATTATTATTATTATTATTATTATTTTAAGTATTTTTTATTGATTTTTTACAGAGAGGAAAGGAGAGGGATAGAGAGTTAGAAACATCGATGAGAGAGAAACATCGATCAGCTGCCTCCTACACATCTCCTACTGGAAATGTGCCTGAAACCAAGGTATATGCCCTTGACCAGAATCGAACCTGAGACCTTTCAGTCTGCAGGCCAATGCTCTATCCACTGAGCCAAACCAGTTAGGGTGACAAGGTTATTTTAAAGATATGAAGTTTCTATGCAGTTGCATAATTGGTCCTATGCAGGAATGCTTTACTCTGTTCATTCTGACACCCCTGTCCTGCTGGGTTTAGTGAGTGTGGCATTAAGGAGCACATGTGTGAGAGGTTTTTGGTAGATTGCAAAAATGGCCACAGTTTTTCATGCCTACAATCTGACTTTGAAGTTCCTCTCATTGATACAAAGACTTCATTTCTCCACTTCTTGAATCTAGGCTGGCCCTGTAACTTGCTTTGGCAACGCAATGCGGTGAAAGTGACTACTGGTTCTGAGCCCAGGCTGCGAAAGCCCTTGAACACTTCCACACTCTCTTAGAACCCTGTCCAGATAATTTATAAATACTAAGCCCAGGCTAGCCAGATGAGAGAACATGGAACAAAGATAAGCCACTGCAGCTGAGATCTTTCTATCCCAGCCTGCCTCAAATGGCCTAGCAGGCAACCACAAATGCATGAATGAACCATGTCGAGACCATAAAAGCCACCCAGCTGGTCCCTGTTCACAACCTGCAAAATTTTGAGCTAAATAAACGGTCTGTGCTTTAAGCCACTAAATTCTGTGGTGGTTTGTTAAGCAGTGAAAGCTAACTAATAAAGTTATTTTGTGCTTGAAGTGGTATTTCTGATATAGGCTCCCTAAGCATTTTCCTGAGTCCCTTTTTTTGGAGTAAAGAATTAATTGGATACTTTTGCTGGTGGAATTAATAGGTTTCTTCTCCCTAGTATTTTTTTTTTGTTTGTTATAGCACAGCTCCTAAACTCTCACAACTGGCATATGTGTATAGGATAGAGTTTGGTGGTTTGGTAGGATCTTTAAATTTTAGCATAGAAGTCTGGATGCCTTAAGACATTAGGCTTTGAGTATTTGTTGAAGTAGCTCATCCATGGGCCCCTAAAGGGTTGATGAAGGCATGGGTCCTGGCTTCTTTCATATTCTTGTTCAAACAAATGCAGATTCTAACTGGCCCAGGGGCCTGACCAGGTGATAACTACACTCATTTCCTCCTTCATTCGTAACCTGCTGCCGAATTTCCTTGACCTCAATGGGGTCACAGATTTGAAGAATTACAGAGCTATTTAGTGGAAGTGAAAGAACAATTTCAGAGGAGATTCATAGATTTTGATGACTATGAATCATACCTTAAGAATTTGTGGCTACCTTTGAAGTGCAAACCACAGGATGTATCTGATTGATTCAGCATCTGTGTTGTTCCTGTGGTTCAGTTTCCAAAAGACCTGACTGAGCTGAAAACAAACTGTGCCCACCAATGCTATTGGTAAAACGTTGGGTATATTAACCAGAACTGTTGTGAATTTCCTGGCCACACAGCCCAACTCTTGCTGAAGTTTGGGTTTTATTGGGCTTTGTGGAAATGTTTTCTTTCATGAAACTGTTGCAATCAAAGCCGAGTCTTTCTCAGGGATACAGACTGTGATTCAGGAGTGAGATGGGCCCTAACTTAATGTATTTCTGTGATTCTTCAGAATAGCTCAGCTTCATAAGTTTTCTTACTGACTGGCTGACATGTAAGTGATTGGCACCTGACCTGTAAGAATGGATTTTTGAATGTGGTTGAACCACTTTTTTTAGATTGCGTCATATTGAGTGAAGAGAAGGTGTATCCCAGAGTTCCCTCTAATCAGATACCTAATCCGGTTACTGTACAAATCTGGCAGAAATTTGAGTGTCATACAAAAGGGTATTTTCATTTATTTAATATGTTTGGTTGAAGGGTCTGGTGGACTAAACATGGGAATTTCTAGGCACTATGTATTATTTGAATCAATTAACAAATTTGTTGGAAAAATCTAGTCTTTGTCCTCCTGAGATCTGCACATTTTAAAATATATTCTATTATAATTAAAAAAAGACACCACTTTTCAACTGACAAATCACTCAATTTATCAAAACATCTTCCCTTTAGAAGTCTAGTTTTATTTTGGCAGGTGATAGAGGTTATACCTTCCTCAGGGGTGACATTATGCTTTCAAATCAGGCAAACCCAGTTATTAGACATCTAATGAAAAAATCAATTGAATGACTATTAGATTCGATTATTATTGTTATTAGCAGTAGTAATTACAGTTATTGAACACTGGGCAAGGCACTAAATAAAATGATCTATATTGGTTATCTCTTTTAATCGTTACAACAACCCTGTGAGGTAGGCACTATTATTATCCCCATTTTTGGATGAGGAAATCGAGATGCAGGGAAGTCAAATGATTTGTCTAAATGGCGTAACTAGAAAAACAGAAGAGTTAGGCCCCAAACACAGTTTTGTTATACTCAAAACTCAAAATCATTTCAAAATAATATATAGTATTAAACAAAGTACTAAATCTTCTTTTTATCTTATTTTATCAAAACGTTATTACTGCCCTAGCCCATTTGACTCAGAGTGTTGGTCTGCAGACTGAAAAGTCCCAGGTTTGATTCCAGTCAAGGTCACTTGCCCGGGTTGCGAGCTCAAACCCTAGTAGGGGGTGTGCTGGAGGCAGCCAATCAATCATTCTCTGTCATCATTGATGTTTTTTTCTCTCTCTCCCTCTCCCTTCCTCTCTGAAATCCATACAAATATATTTAAAAAACCACAAAAAACATTATTACTAGTGGTAACCCTAGTGGAATTCTTAGCTGAGACCCCTATAATAAAAGGCAAATTGACAAGAGAAAAGCAAATAAGTTTATTAACATGTAGACTTTATGTATACATGGGAATTATCCAAGCAAAAACTGTGTAACTCAAACAGGTGTCTTAGTATTCAGGCTTAAATACCACCTTACTAGGAAAAGGGGAGGAGAGTATAGGCCTTGTAGGGGAGAGTAAATGATCTTTAGGAAGGAAGAATATACTCTTAGAAGAATAGATGGGAAATATGAGTTTGTGACAAAGTCTGTCAGCATGTGGTGTCAACTCCTGGTCTCTTCTTCTGTGACAAGAGTCAATCTTCCCTGGTTGATGAAACTCTCAGGGAGGGGATTTTATAACACGGAGTCCCTTTTGGAGGATCTGCCTTGAGGCAGATAAAGGGAGTTCAGAGAAAGCCTCTCCTTGCATTTACTGATTTTCATGTGCCTACAGCTTAAAGTCATCAATATACCAGAGTGGTATATTTTGGGGTGGCATGTCCTGTGACCCTTCAAAATTTAATATCAATTGGTTTAACTTTTGGTGAAGTGACACTGAGTGTTGATTCCTAGAATGAGTTTGGGAAATGATGTCAAGTTTGCCATCTTTATTGGGTCTGAAGGATCTTTTAGACTTTAGATTCCATTCATGGAAGAATATTTTATCATAATCCTAGAGGTTGGGGAGAGAGAGGGGGAGAAATAAAGAGATGGAGAGAGTGAGATGAAGAGAGAATGAGAGAGAGAGAGCAAGAGAGGGAGAGAGAGAAAATAAGAAAGAATGAAAGAGAGAATGAGAAAGAATGAGAGAGAGAATGAGAGTGAGGTGAATCAGAGAATGGGAGAGAGAAATGCGAAAATGAGAGAATAAAGCGTGCGCGCGCGCGGCGCGCGCACACACACACACACACACACACACTGAGAGAGTGCTGCCCATACTACATCCAACCAGCTGTTGACTGTCCTACATTTCTCCAGGTTTCTTTTCATGCATCCAGGACATGTCAGTGCAACTGACATATTTCAGTTGCATTGTCTGAAAAATGAAAGTTTGGAACCCATTGTAAGGTGTGGTCTTCTCTCTGTCTCTAAGTTAAGTGATTTCACTTGAGCTCGATCAGCCATTGTTCCTTCAAAGGCAGCCCCAATTGGCTGGCTGTACCTTAGTTAACCAAACAGGTGTTAGCACATGGAGTACAGTTTGTGTACCTCATGTAATGAAAAGCCCATGAAATGTAGGCATTTTGAAACTTCTTAGATCCCCCTGTGGGCTTTTCCTTGCAAAACTGACTTCCTGACCCTGGTTGGGTAGCTCAGTTGGTTAGAGCAGTGGTCGGCAAACTCATTAGTCAACAGAGCCAAATATCAACAGTACAACGATTGAAATTTCTTTTGAGAGCCAAATTTTTTAAACTGAAACTATATAGGTAGGTACATTGTTATTAACTTAATTAGGGTACTCCTAAGGCTTAGGAAGAGCCACACTCAAGGGGCCCAAAAGCCGCATGTGGCTCGAGAGCCCCAGTTTGCCAACCACAGGGTTAGAGCATTGTCCCAATACATCAAGATTGTGGTATGAAATCCTGTCAGGGCACATACAAAGATCAACCAACAAATGCATGAGTGGGTAGAACAACAAATTGGTTTTTCTCTCTCTTTCTGAAAAATCAATAAAAATTAAAAAACAAAACAAAATATAAGACTGACATCTGGGCTGCAGAGAAACACAGAGCCCATGCCCATGCCTTTCCCAACCAAAATACATTTATGCCATCTCCCTGTTTTTGGTTTTAGGATGAAATCTCGTGGACAGGTGGGAGAAATCAACCCTGAAAATGCGAATCCAGTGGAGCTTTCGCAGGGAGGGCTGCAGCCTGTCCACCTCTGACAAAGGAACTCCCAGCTCAGGCGGGTGACTCACTGGAAGTTTGCTGGCTGGGTCACAGGCCCGCCCGCCCGCCTGCGGAACAGGAAGGCCCGATTGTGCTCAATTGTTTTCCTGAATGCCTTTCTCAACAACAGCAAAAGGAAACAGTACTGTTTGGCTTCAAGCCATCCAGGCCACTTGGTGCTTATAGTGCTTAGATTGTAAAAGTGGGGCTCAGCAGAGACACTCGGGGATGCAGGGCAGCAGTGATTTCTGTCTGTGTTTCAGATTAAGCGGCTGCCTTTCACAGTAAACAATCCGGGTGATTTAAGACAAAGGGAAACTCCCTTTACTAGCAACAACCCCCAACCCAGGTCTGACCATTTGTTTTATGGGCCCAGTTCATGTCCAGTAACCCCATGGGGGGCCTTGACACCACCACCCACTGAGTCGCCTGAGTAAAATATGAAAGGCTCTGCCAGCCAGCCACCTCCTTCCTCCTTTCTGATTGCTCCCGAGAGACTGGGCAGGTGTGGAAAATATGGCCTGGGGGGAAGAGAAAGAAGGAAACCTGAAGGTTCCTTAACATGCAAAGAGGGAGAATCTGGATGCCTGTAGCTCTCAGTGTCTGGCTGGAACTAGGTGAAGTGAGGCCCAAATGACTGCATCTATCATTAGCTGTTCCTGGAGGATCATAATCCTCACCTCCACCCTGAAGTCTTCCCTCTCATGGTGGATGGAAAAGGGGCCATATACTAAACCTGACAAGCTCAGGCCTGCATGGTAGGCCTTACAACCACAGAGACTGAAAGTAACTGCAGAGGACGGTCTGACATTAAAACTTCCTAATTAAAAGTGAGTCATAATGGGTAGTCATGTCCTAGGCCAGCATCTGCTTTGACAAAGGTCATTCTTTACCTTAACTGAGCCTGTCTACTGTCTTTTTTTCATCTATGATAATATACCTTTGGAATGTCAGAGCAACCTCCTTTTCCAGACCCCTTACTTAGGGTACACCCACCACACCAGAGCAGGAGACCACAAAAACCTTCATTGTTCCCTATGTGCTGCAAATGTTAACTGTTAACTAACCTGTACCCACCCGTGTAAAAGAAGAATGTCTCTTCATTTTATGCTTTATCTAATCTCAGAGATTTCCCTGCTTTTCTTCCTTCCGTCTCCCTAACCACCCACCAATGAATCTTATGTAACCCTCCTTATGTCTCCTCTTTTGAATCTAGTGTATAAAATAAGCTGTAAAACTGCCATTCTTCAGATCATTTTCTCAGTCCATTGAGATTTTTTTCCTGGCAATTGTCATCAGTTTGGCTCAAATAAACTCATAAACATTCTCTCCAGGCTTGGACATTTCTTATCTAATGATTGTTAGGGGTTTTCTGCATTGTGGTGTCCATCTTGTGCTCAGTGATAAGTCCAGATTGTTCTTCCCTTGTGGGCACCCTGATCAGTCCTGCTTCTCAGCTGCCACTGTCTAAGACAGCTACCCCACTGGGCTCAGGGGCCAAGCTCATGAAGTAGTTTATGGCAGAAAACAGGGTGTGGGGATAGAGTGGCAGGAATGTTTCTCTCCTAAATGCAGGGTTGCTCTGGGCCCCGAGCAGTCCTCACAGTGTTTGCAATCTCACAGTGTCCTCCATGCCCAGTTTCCTGAACTTCCTCAGCTTTCTCTGTGGAGGCTCAAGCTGGAGGCCATGAGTGTGGGTAGGGAGGTTGGTGGTACAGCCTGAGGCATATTCTACACCTGCCTTGTTCCTTTTTTCAGGTTCTGCTGCACCAGCTCTACTCATATCTTCAGCCCCAGACCAGCAAAGTGACATGGGCGAAGGGTTTTGGTCCACCTGTTTTGAAAACAGAAAGCTGAGATTCGTGTAGGCTTGCCTAGGAGGTCCAACCTCAAGCCTATTCCATATCCTCCAGGGGTTTTTGTTAGCCTATATCAATACATATTCCAAAAGAGTGGGTTGCCCAAAAGCATCCCGTGTTCAAATAATTTGGGCAACTACATTAAAGCAAAGCACACTGATTCTCAGCTATAGGACTCCTCAGAGATGGAACTCTGCAGTTGCAGGCTGAGGCTTTGCAAAGAGGCTCAGAAATGAGAGTTAGCTTGTGCTTTAGTCTGGCTAAGTGCTACCCTCTAGTTCCACTGGGGCAGCTATGGGCAGGTGCTTTTCCTTCCACCAAGTGGGCCTTTCTCAGAGAATCCAGACTCACCACGCAGGGGTAAAACCACAGCAAGCTCTGTGGCTGCCTCCAGCTCCCCTGGCCCCATTGAGGGGTAGGGGAGGCTCTGAGCTCTGAAAGAGGCAGGCTTACAGCTTTCAGAAAACTGCATGACATACACCCAGGCTTCTGGCAGGTGGAGGCAACCCATGTCTGCACTGAATGCACTTCATCAGGAGTAGGGTGGGGACAGCCATTGTGATGGCAGGGGAGCAGTGATGGGACATCAGGCTGCCCCTGGGAAAGGGCCACACACCCCTTATCCTTTTTGCAGAGCTAACTGGTAGAGGCAAGGCTCCCCGTGGAAACAGCCAGGCTTGAACAAGCTGGGGTGCATGTGCTCACATAGGTACATCAAACACCAAGCAAGCCAAAACCAAAACCAAAACCAAAACCATAACCAAATTACACTCTTACATTCAAACGTCCCATCTGTACACACATCATACTGTCTGTGTATTATAACCAGATGCAACCATCTCATTCATTTCTTGGGGTCTGAGTGAAACCTCATTATGGAGTAACATTTACCTAGAAGCCCAAACCCAGGGGGCCAGGGATGAAGGTGGAAGGTCTGGAGAACACCATCAATACACAATCTTGCTAATGTTGGACATCCCCACCTCTTTTTTTTTCAAAGAAACATTTTCTATTAAAACCTCTTGGAAATAACAAGGCCATTAGGAAAGTGCTTATCTCTATAATTCCATCTTCCTTTGTTTCCTTTGCAGAGACAAAAGAGATCAGCGGAATACTTCCATCAGAAATGAACAACAGCCAAACATGTGGGAAGATGACAAGTAAGTGCATAAGAAGCATTATCTTCCAGTTCCCTTCCCTCTTATGTTACATTCTAAGTGACTGAAGTAAAGGGTAGAGTGCTGGATAGAGGGAGGAGGCAGAGGGACGTGCCAAGTTCATAGCCACGTTCTGGCTAGGTGACTAGAGGATGACAAGCGGGAGTCCCCAAGAACTGGGACAAGGAACACAGACCCGTTCTTGGAAGAGAAGGAAGCTAGTGAGTTTCTTCAGGCAGGCTTCAGAGCTGTCCATGTGGAAATCTAGGCAGACAGATAGATGAGGCTGGAGCTCAGAGATGTCTGAGCTGGAGGCATAACTTGGGTCAATAGAGAATTGAAGCCATGCGTGCATGTGAGATCATCAGAGACTGTTTGGCCTGAGCACAGAGAGGGCCTGGGCTGGGCTCAAAGCGGAGATCAGATGGGGGACCAGGCAGGAAAGCTGCAAATACAGGAGGGACGGGAGACTCAGAGTCACACATTCATTTAGTTCTCACCGGAGGCAGCACACCTGCCTGATGCAGGAAGCAGGGAGTGCGAATTTGCATTAAGCAGTTAAATGGGGCCTTGTTTTTTCTTTTCTAATGTTACCTTTCATTAGGTATATGCTAAAATAGTGTTTTCAAAGCACTTCTCCAACAACTTCATTTAAAAAATTTTGTTCTTATAATGAACCTTCTTTCAGTGAGGAGGTTGTGGAAGATGTTATGAGCCCCCACCCCTTTCTACAGATTTATCCTATATAATAAAGAAGTGATATGCAAATTGACCATCATGCCCTCATACAAGATGGCTGCCCCCATGTGGTCAAAGATGGCTGTCCCATGTGGTCACAAGATAGCCACCACAAGATGGCCGGCAGTGGAGGGCAGTTGTGGGCGATCAGGCCAGCAGGGGAGGGCAGTTGGGGGCGAACGGGCCGGCAGGGGAGCAGTTAGGCATCGATCAGGCTGGCAGGTGAGTGGTTAGGGGGTGATCAGGCTGGCAGGCAGAAGTGGTTAGGGGCAATCAAGCAGGCAGGCAGGAGAGTGGTTGGGAGCCAGCAGTCCCAGATTGGAGAGGGTGCAGGCTGGGCTGAGGGACACCGCCCCCTCCTCCCAGTGCACAAATTTAGTGCACCGGGCCGCTAGTTGAACTATAATTGACAAATGAAAAGTAAGATGTTTGACGTATACATCATGGTGATTCACCATATACATGGTGAAAAGATTCCCTCCATTGAGTTATGAACACATCCACCAGCTCACATATTTACCTTTTAATTTTTTTATTTTATTTATTTATTTTTTAAATGTATTTTTATTGATTTCAGAGAGGAAGGGAGAGGGAGGGAGAGAGAGAGAGAGAAACATCAATGATGAGAGAGAATCATCAATCGGCTGCCATCTGCATGCCCCCTTCTGGGGATCAAGCCCACATCCCAGGCATGTGCCCTTGACCAGAATCGAACCTTCAGTCCACAGGCCGATGCTCTATCCACTGAGCCAAACCAGCTAGGGCTTTATCTTTTTTTGTGTGTGAGAGCATATTACTTCTACTGTGTTAGCAAATTTCAATTACACAGCACAGTGTTACCAATTGTAGTCACCATGTTATACATTAGGTCCTCAGACCCTATACATCTTATAACTGAAAATTTGCACCAACTTATTTCCCCCCTGCCCCTCTTTCCTGCCCCCTTCCCACCCCTGGGAACCACTTTTCTGCCCTCTGTTTCTATGAATTCGGTGATTCCACATGTAAGTGATACCATGGGGGCTTTGTATGAGCCCCTTTAAGATAGGTAGTTGAAACTCACCTGTGGAAGAGAAAGGGTCATTACAGGTAAATGTCACATGGCACCAGAGTCTTCCTAGCTCTTTGTTTTCACTTCACTTAGGCTCACCACATTATGACTGTAATCTTGTAAATACACGTGTCTCCCTTTCCTACGGGATTGTCATATATTCCAGGTCAGGATGCCTGTCTTAACTCTCCCTCTAAGTTCCCCCTCCTCCATCCAGCACCTTGCTTTGTAACTTTAAAGTATTTGATAAATTGGGGGGGGGGTGAATAAAACTGATAGCAGGAAAAATCATTCGTGTTTTGAATGCTTTGAAGCTTTCAACCCCTCTCAGAACTTCCCTTCTCGGCTACTCAATGATGGCGGTGTCTAGTGGGGGATTTGTTGCCATCAGCATTAGGAGAACAGCAAGCAGACCTGAATGCATTCTGTAGGGGAGGCTCCTGGGGAATTCCGCGGGGCCAGCTCAACAGGAATTTTGGAGCAGTAAGATTTTTACTCCCCTCCCCCCTTTTCTTTCTCTCTAATCATACACAATTGCATGGGAATTTGCTTTTGGAAATGTGGAACAGCAGTCTTCTCATTTCTCGAGAGTTTTTTTTTTTTTAATCTCATTTTAGTTATTTTGGTTTTTGCTGTACATTTTTGTAGAATTTTCAACTTATTTCATCTGAGTTTAGAAACTCATAGAATTCCTGAGATTAGTCAATTTCTGCCCTGGGCTAAAGAAAATGTGGGCAATTTGAATCTGACAGGGGAGAAAACAGCTTTGGCTTCAGTAGATCTGGTGTGGGCCCTGTGCGACCTCAGGCAAGTTACTTAACCTCTCAGGGTCTGTTGCTTAATCTGTAAAAGAAATGTGATTGCCTTTATAGGTTTGTAATGAGAATTAAGTGAAATAAGACCTAAAGCTGGCTCAGACTGTGGTGCTATGTGCTTGATAAATGTTTATTTTCTGTCTACTTCCTCTATTTTTAACTCTGACACGTATTTATTATTTAACCTTGAGAGAGATCTTGCAACATGAAGGCATAATATCAGCCTGTATCTCTCATTTCCCACTTCTACTTTTTCTCATTATTCTGTGCTTTCTCACAATAGCTTCTAAACACCTTGAAGATGAAATAATGTATTTTATTTTTCAGGTGTTGTTATGCCCAATCACCTGTACTATGCTCATCTTGAAGTAGATGGTCAGATATTTTTTTAAAAATTATCTTTATTGTTGTAAGTATTACAGCCCCTTGCCCCTCTATTAACCCTCTCCACCCTGCTCCCACCCAGTGGTCAGACATTTTTAAACTAACTTTTCTTTATTTAAGCTTCATCACTGGTCATGTGGTGAAAACAACAGTATTTGCCCCTGCATAAGAAATTAATTAGAATTTTTAAAAATCCATAAATCTCCGCAGGTATACATGGTAGAGATCTAAGGTGGTATTATGGTTACTATTGATTTACCCACGAATTCCTTAAGCGGAGGACTCTCAGATCTATACTCATCACTCTCCTCTCTGCGTGGCAGGGTCTCCGCACATTTTGAAAATTGGCAAGCAAGGGAGTTTCTGCAGACATGAGAGTCAGTTAGGAAAAAAGAGACTGTATAATTTGTGTTCCAAATGGCAACACACATGATTGTGTTGGCTCAACAGTGGAAAACTAGGGACTGTCCAGGGCAAATCATGGTCACTCTGGTCATAGCAGATGGGTACCAAGGTTAACTGCCTTGTGACAGCCACCCCAAACTAACCTCAATGCTACTATGTTGTAGCAATTACAATGCTGACTGCATGTGGCAAGCACTTCTTCACCCCTGCCTATTAGACTTGATTGGGGCACGGTGTGGGCTAAAGTAAGCATATTGTATCGGAGAGAACCCCCTAAGTAAGAGGAGATTCTGAGTATAGCAGGAAAGAAATTACATGCTCTTTTAATCATGCAACTCACCTGTGAACGGGGAGTCAGGTGTGATGCTGCTGACCTTTCATCTGTGTTTCCCCGCTAGTCCCTGGGCAGCATAATGTCAGTTCTAAGAATTTTCTCTGAAAGGCAGCATAACCAGCTTTTCTCTAAGAGAATTTACTACAATTTACTTTGTAGAGTTGGGAGAGAAGTTTCTTTGCACACGGTTAGAAGATGCATGAACTACTGGGGTTATGAATTCTTTAAACCTGTCCTTATTTTGTTAGCAGTTGGTTCTATGGGACGTAAGATTTCTGTGAGGCTTCCCAAGGCCCAGATGGGCTTGAATACAGCCCATGAGCCTGCACACAAGAAATAAAACAGGTGAAGTGTGTGTGTCCTGTGTATGTCCATGTATGTGTGATCATGAGTGTCTATCTGTATTATATATGGGTTTCTGTGCATGTGTGTGTCCATGTATGTGTGTCCATAAGTGTCTGCATCTATCTGTGTGTGTTTCTGTGCACATGTGTGTGCATGTATGCATTTGGTTCTTCTGAGACCCATTCAGGACTCTGCCTTCCTTGCTCTCTCTTCCCTCAGCCTGGGGAAATCTTTCCAACCCCCGGGAAATGCTTCTCTCTTGACTTGTTGCATTTTCCTTAGGGATAAGCATGGTCACTTAATAAGGTTAAGATCTTAGAACCACAAATGCCAGGAGATTCTGCCGCAACAATTCCCTGGGGGGCGGGGGGCACTGGGCCTACTTTTACGTGTATGGGAGAGGAGGGGGGATTTCCAGAAGTAAAACCAAACAAAATAATGTCTCAAAAATACAGGTGTGGAAGAACAAAGAGAGATTAGCTACAAAGTAGGACCTAACCTGGGGCCTGTCTGGGTAGTAGCACTAGAATGAGCAAATCACTCAGGAGGGAAAAGCTGCCCACGTGACCATCTTTAACCAATGAAGACCGACTGCTTCTCTGCTCCAGGTGGGCGGGCGGGGTCCAGCGCTCCACGACCATCAAGGATGATTCAAAGGTGCCCACTGCGGCCCCGCCGGGTGAACATTTGCTCCCTTGGTGTCAGCTTCACCATCATGGACTGGAAGCTGCTGTGGAAAGTGAGTCTGTGTCGCACCAGCAGATCTTTCAAGGCTGCGTGGCTGAGTCACTTACATGGGTTATGCTCCCTCCGCCGAGCCCATGAAGGTGGTTTGGCTGTTTCGCTGCTCTCTGCTCCCTTCACAATCCGCTTCCATAGGCAGACGTCCAACGGGGTGAAAGGTGCTAAGTCTGGAATGAAATAATGTGCTGTTTTGTAGACACGCCGTCGCTGCTGCCCACTGGGCAACTCTGAGCCTGGGTTTTCAGCGCGAAGAAGGATTTATGTCTCTTTCTGTCTGTCTCTGTTTCTCTCCTTTCGCCTCGTGGGGCTACTGAATATTTCCTCACCCTGGTGCCTTCTCTGAAGATGCGATACTGGTCTATACAGTAACAGACCCCAGGCTGGGGTCTCATTAAGATCGAATCCCAATTTCCTTGGTTTGCAAATAAATAATAGGTTCTCTTCCCTTCTTTGGGTGCGCTCGCTTCAGGTCCTCTTCTTCCTGTGAAAATAAATAATGAAATTAAGCAGGAAAGTTTTGTGGACCTGCCAGCACTGTAGGTAAAATAGCACTTAGGCACTAGATTTTGAAGTTGTGGCAACGAGGCTGGGCCATTGTAAGAAATTTTAAACGGGTACCACAGTCATGGGACACAAAGAGATGCTGTCATATGGGAGTCACTTTACAGTTTTTAAAGCACTTTTGTGTTTGTATCTGTTTATTCATTTGAGCTTCACAACAACCTACAGAAGTAGATAAGACAGGTGTTTCCTGTTTTATGAATGAAGATATTGCAGTTACATGACTTGCCTAAAGTCATATGTGTAGTATATAGTAGATGTGTACTTTAGTCCAAATCATCTGTTCCAAGACCTCCGTTCCGACGCACAGTGTTGAGTAGAGTAACACAGATTTATTTCTTCATTCAAATTCTTATTGGATAAACTTGTGCAAGTGGGTTAGCAAAACAGGTCGCTTTTGACAGTTTTAACATCCTTAGAATTTGAACAGGTTGGCTTATTTGGTAGCTGGTGTGCACCTCTCTTGATTTTGCCTTCTCAGCATGCAGCCACCCTATTTCTGATAACAAAACACTGATTTTTCCTTTGAGGACCAAATATTCCCTGTTTTATGTAGATTTGTATGACAATAATCTGGCTCCTTGTTGGCTGAGCAGAATCGCTCAGGTACTCTGTCTTGGGAAGATGAATCTTTAGCTGAGTGACTTGAGGATGGGAAAAATTTCTCCATTCCCTGACAGAATCCCCAGAGACCGAGTTTCCATTACCTAGATCTTCAGAGCCTTCCTGGCCCTAATCCTTCCTGAGGCCTGTAGGCCAGATTTTTCTTCGATTTTATGGATTTCTCCATACCCTTCCAATGAATACCTTTTTGTGATTAGTTTAACCAGATTGATTTTAGTTGCTTATGCCCAGAGGTCCCTAACTTATGTAGGAATTATGAAAGAAATCGAAGGAGAAGCAAGATTTATCTAGACTTAACTGTTGTCAGATATAGTCCTTCCCTTCGCTCAGTTCCGTGGAAGAAGTGTGCTTTCCCACTCCATTTTTGTTGGCCTCGGTCTTGTGACTGTCTTTGGCTTCCTGATGGGCAGAAAGTACTTCCCCACCCCTTGACTTAGGGTTTAGAATGTGATTTGCTTTGGCTAATGGGACATTAGCAAGCCTGACTCAACAGAAACCGGAAATGCTCTTGCATGGTAGGTCTTGGGCTCTTGTATTCAGTTGTTGCCATGAAAAGGACGTTCTCAGGTTCCAGGAAGAGGATGAGACACATGGTACAGAGCTACCCAGCCAAGCTGCCCCAGCCTAGATCAGCAGATCCTCAGCCAATCCACAAATATGTGAGCTAAATAAATGTTTATGGTTGCATACCACTGAGATTTTGTAGCTGTTTGTTATGCAACATTTTTGTAGCAATAGCAAACCTATACAGGAATTTGTATTAATAAGTGCTGTCCTGGCTGCAAGGAAAACCTAAAACACGTGGGACTGGGTGGTGGTGTAGGTTGGAAAAATGTTGAAGAAACTATCATAAAAGCCTGAAGAAATGGTGACTCATGTTATATAACCATGAGGCACTTGGTATAACAATCTTCTGTGGTAAACTAGAAGATAGAAATGTAACCAGTGGACTTGTGGACTTGGGCAAGATGGTTTTTATTAGAATGTTGAAGTATTAGCTGGCTTTTTAAGCAACATGTGATGAGCTCAGAAAATAACTAGCTGGTTTGAAATATAATTTTTAGGGACTATAGAGAACCAGAACTTGCCAGTTTAGGAAAAAATAATTTTCTCATGTCACCTTTCCATTTACTAAGCGATTCTTACATAAAGACCTAGCCCGAGAGCACAGGTAGGCAATGTTCAGGTGCTCCAGCAAGACTTGGCTTTCCATTCCAGGCTTGGCTCCAAGGCTTAAAGAACAAAAGCAAAGGTGGGGCTATAACACCTTAAAAAAACCCTTAAAAGAAATCAAATGGCAGCTAGAACACCCTTTAAGCTGAATGTTAGAAAGCTTAAGGGTGTGGCCCATAGCAGCCTGAATCCACTACTGGCAATTAAGTCTAGAGACAGTGGCATGTCTTGGAAATAGTGGTGGGTGTGGCTTTTGGAATATGAAACAGACAGCAAGTTAACAACATACAAGTATAGCAGACCTTTCTTTATTTAAAAAGCAGCTTAAAAATTCTAAACAAAGAACTTTTCTTTTTATATACTCAAAATGTCTAAGCAACTGAGACCTAGGTATGTATCATGTAAAAATATGCAGAGACAATGCACACTAAAGAAATAGAAATCCTCATATAATGCTATGTAAGTTCAAATAAAATGTCAGAAATGTTCCTTCACTGCCAGACATGAGTCGAGATTATTATTGCCCTTAGTGAACTATGAACACACAAAAGTTAACAATAATAAAAGGCAAGTATCAGTGATGTGGGGAGACTTTCACAAGGCATATGATAAATATCAAAAACAAACCCAGAGCAGGAAGTTCAGAATTAGAGACAGATGAAATAACAACGCTTCCAGTGAGATCTTTGAAACTGAAGATACAGCATTAAGAAACAAGGAAGACCAAAATTAAAATTGACTAAAATGAGTCTATTATGCCTTAGGTTTTCTTTAGTCCGTTTCATAACTTTCTATTCCCGAACCACCAAAATTTGTGAAGCTAAACATGGGATTAATGTGCTAATACTATTTAAAAACATAATTTTAACGACAAAAAAAGTTTACTTGCCCTTCTTTATCTCTTACCAATAAAAATTAGGGCAGATTTCCAAAATCTTTGATATAGTTTAATGCACTATCCCATTTTTAGCAGGGGTAAAGACTTTTTTTATCCTCAATTTTCTAAAACTTCCTTATTTTTCTTTAGCGGGATCCTTTCTTTGTTGAAGGAAAATCCAAAAATCAAGGATCACCATTAAATGTATCTTTATAGCTGAGTCCCTAGAAACACACTGTCCAATATGGTAGCCACTAGTCACATGTGGCTATTAAATTTAAAATAAAATGAAATTAAAAATTTAGTTCATCAGTTATACCATAGCCACATTTCAGGCACTCAATAGTCACATGAGGGCAGTGGCTACCACACTGAACAATGCAGATATAGAATGTTCTAGAAAGAAAAGTGCTGCCCAAGAATATAATACAGTGTCTTGCCTATCATAGGTTCTTAATAACAAATTATTAGCTAAAATTATCACAATTAATTGCATTTTTTTCAAAATCTAAGTTAGAAAAGTATACAGATTGTGCTATGCCAAGGGACTGCCATTATTACCAAGGGGATGAGTGTGGTCCTGAGGTACCTTGTGATTATAAGTTCAGAGAGGAGGAAGCAGCAAGGAGGAGTGAGAAGGAGCAAAAACTCTGAAACCTGGCAGCCACATGAGGCAAGATGTCAAGGAAGGTGTTATCACCCAGCCAAATGTTACTCATAGATCAAATAAGATGCAGACTGGGCATTGTCACTTCTGGCTTTATTTTTCTGATAATTTCACAAAGTAATATATTTACACTTCTCTCTTTTTTTCATCAAGTACATCAGTATTGATCTCTGCTCTTAGAGGCGAAAGATTTGTCTTATACCCACTTTTTTAACCCTTCTTCATAAGTCATGCTATATTTAGTTTATGATAACCTATGTAACTGCACTAGGCTAATACTGTCGTAGTCCATTCGGATGGCTATAACCAAATACAACAGACTGGGTGATTTGTAAACAACAGAAATTATTTCTCATAGTTCTGAAGGCTGGAAAGTTCAAGATCTATTGACCTTCATGGGCAAGTTCTGGTAAGGGTACTCTGCTGGGTGGCAGACTGCTGACTCCTTGCATCCTCACATGGTAGAAAGGGTGAGTAGCTTTCTGGGGTCCCTTTCATAAGTCCACTAATCCCTTTCATGTAGGTTCTACCCTCAGGATCTAATCTCCTCCCAGAGGCCCCTACCTCCTAATGCCATCTCCTTGGTCATTAGGTATTCAAAAAGTAAATTTCAGCGAATGAACATTCAAACCACAGTATACTTCTATTTCTGCTTTTTTGATTCCTCACTTTTAGATGGTATTTCTTTGAGTCCTCACTAAGTTGAGAAAATTAGCCTGCCTATACAGGGGTGGGCAAAAGTAGGGTTATAGATGTTTGTATGGAAAATAATACAATAATTTGTATTTATTAAATACACAAATAAGCTGTTTATTTATTTATTTTTTATTATTATTATTGCTTAAAGTATTACAAAGAGTATTACATATGTCTCCTTTTTTACCCCCCTTGACATTCCCCCGGCCTCCCCTGCCCCGCAGTGTCTTGTGTCCATTGGTTATGCTTATATGCATGTATACAAGTCCTTTGGTTGATCTCTTACCGCCCCCCCCCCCCCCCCGCCAACCCTCCCTGGGCTTCCTGCTGTAGTTTGACAGTCTATTCAATGCTGCTCTGCCTCTGTATCTATTTTTGTTCATCAGTTTATAATGGTCTTTATTATCCATAAATGAGTGAGATCATGTGGTATTTTTCTTTCATTGACTGGCTTATTTCACTTAGTATAATGCTCTCCAGTTCCATCCATGCTGTTGCAAATGGTAAGAATTCCTTCTTTTTTACAGCAGCATAGTATTCCATTGTGTAGATGTACCACAGTTTTCTAATCCATTCATCTGCTGATGGGCACTTAGGCTGTTTCCAAATCTTAGCTATGGTAAATTATGCTACTATGAACATAGGGATGCATATATCCATTCTGATTGGTGTTTCTGGTTTCTTGGGATATATTTCTAGAAGTGGGATCACTGGGTCAGTAAGCTGTTTATTTAATAAATACTATTAAATACACAAATAAACTCTGTTTCTCATACTCACAACTGTAACTCTACTTTTGCCCACCCCTGTATGTTGATCAACCTTTTTTCTTCTGACTGACTGCTGACTTCCACTACTTCTATCTTTCCTTTTACATTATTCAGATTTTTAGCATTTACATTCTGTTCTGTAAATCTAATTAAGCTTCTCATACTTTATCTCTGTCCATAGGTTGATTACAAAAATGTAAAAACAATAAATATAAATAGTGATGTTACAAATCCCCGTAGAACAAAGTATTATAATTATTAATTGGTCCATTAAATTAATAAGTCTGTTTAATTTGTAAAATCATGAAAAAATGATACTTTAAATATTATAATTTATGTTAAACCATTTACATTTTTAAACATGATCATTTGTTCATATTCTAATATAAGGTGAGGACATCTTCTTGGAGAATGTCTAATAATCACTATAAGAGATTTAATATTTGAATCTCAATGTATCTTAGAAGCAGGCTGTGCATAGAACAATATATTTTGGGTCTCTATAATGCCAGATTCCATGAATGAATAATATTGTTCACTAATTGACCTATTTAATGGCATGAAAAAAAAGTTGGTCTGAAAAATCCCTTTTGATGTATAATTATTACATTCCTAGAGTAGGCACTGTGTTAATAACATTAGAATTGATTAAAAATATGCATACATGAAAAAGCTATTGCTTTTATGCTACAAAAACCCCATAAATTTCTTGGCATTATTTAGTGGCAAAACAACAATGAAAATGACAAATAATACTGAAGCAATAAAAATCTAAATTATCCACAAAATAGTAATTGTATAGTTTATATATATATATGACACCTTCCTCTGCATGTAAAATTTTATTGGCTTTCCATTGCACTTCTCTGTGATAGTTTAAGCCCTCTTCCTAGAATTCCCATCTGAAAACTGAAGAAACTGCATTAACAAATGGTGAATTGAGTTTTCGCTCTGTGCTACAGTAGTATTCTCATCTAAAAGTATATTTCATCTTGTCAAATATTAATAATATTCATGAAAAACTCTTTTTAGTCATTAAGTGCTACTATTAGGACAAAAAATAAATTCATGAATCCTTCTGGATTTTTGCTATTTATGGGTGATGATTTGGTGTAACCTATAGAGTCCAAGTATTTTTTTTTTTTAATATATGAAAAGCACTGGTGTTTCTCATTCCTAAAGGTATGCTTTGTTAACATTTTCTCTTATTTGCCTTTAGTCTTTTTTTTAATAAAAGAAATAAAATGGCTCCAGTTCTCTATATAAAATTCTGCACATACACACTAAGAACAAAGGGGGATTTTGACAGCATAGAGTTCTAAGAAATAGAGGCCCTGATTAAACAAACAGTAAGTGCCACTATATCTCTTACCAATGGAACAACAGTGCCTGGGTGATGTTTTCCAGGCAACCCTGTGGCATAAATCTTTAATACCACTGCCTTTCATGTGACATTTATATATAAAAACTGTTTATAGAGCCATGAAACCTTTTCTTGTGTTCATTAGGGTTTATTAGGGCCTTCAATGCTTGTGTTCTTATGATATAACTGCTCACAATATACCCACAAATATTTTCAAGGCAATTTGCTTGTGCTCTTTGTTTGGTTCTCATCAGAACCAAATAAGGGGCTGATGCACCAGTTACAAAACAAGGTCAATGGCAAACCTTACACAGACATACTTGCAGAATCCAGCAGCTAAGCACCAGTGAATTGTTTTGTATCAGGCCCAAAGGGAAGACTTGCTCATCTTAGCACTCATCAATTTTGACTTATTTTTTACAGAAAATCTAGGTAGGATAAATTTGATTTCATTTAAATGAAAGAAAACTGGTTCAGGAAAAGATAAATTGGCATGCTATATTAGAAAATAATCTGCTCAAGTTAGAGAATAGAATATATTTTAGAATCATACATGGGGGAAAAGGCCATTGAGTAACTAGAGGCCTGGTGCACGGAATTCATGCATGGGTAAGGTCCCTAGGCCTGGCTGGTGATCAGGGCTGATCGTGGCCTTCCGGCTGCTGGCTCGGGCCTTCTTTCCTTGGCTGCTGGCTGGGGTCTTCCTTCCCTGGCTGCTGGCTGCCAGCCAGGGCCTTCCTTTGTTCTGTGCCACCCCCTGGTGGTCAGTGCATGTCATAGTGAGTGATCGAACACCCAGTCTCCCGGTTGAACTCCCGAGGGAAAACTCTGCATATAAGCCTTTTATATATATAGAGTAGAAAACCAATTTACAGGAATATTCAGCAAACTGTATGAGTCTCTTGATTGCAAATGATGAAAACCCAACTCAAACTAGATTTTGTGAAAAGGATAATCGAGTGACATAGGGAATTGGAGAGTCAAAGTGATGCTCTTGACTTTGGGCATGGTGGCTCTAGGCCTCATAGATATACTTCCCTGTTCCTGGCTTCCCTCTCATACTCTCCCCAGGAGGTGTCACAATGGCCCCAGATGTTCCAGATGCATGTGGCCTTCAATGTTCATAGTTATAGAGAAGGGGCAACTACCTCTAGTGACAAGAGTCATGGGAACATTGGGATTGGTTCAGTCTGGGAAAGGGGCTCATTCCTGAGAAATGGGTTTAGTTCTGTGGAAGACCTAGCCTGGGTTATGGCTACTCCTTTAACAGGAAAGTAGTGTCAATTCTATCTGCACTGCATGGTCTAAGGAGGTTTCTAGAGAATGGTAGAGGGGTCACTCTCCAAAGGAAGTGATGCTGGACAGACCAGAAAAATATGTGTCCATTATAGTTAGTCAGGTATAAATGAACATAAGGTTATATGAGTCCCAACTCTGTATTTGTTCTGTTGTCTGCCTAATTGTCATGTCTAGTCTACAAATAGTAGATATGTATGTAAGTGTGTAAAAATCAATCCATGTACACATCCACACTTGGGTTTGGAAGTCTAAGGGCTAACAAAGGAGTAGGCTGATGAGTGGTAGGAGTCATCTCTTTATTAGGAAGTTCATAAATGGACCATAGACCAGAAAATATTGAGAAACTTTCATCATGACTAAGGCAGACTGTCTTCTCAATGTGGCGTCAACCAATAGTCATTGGCACCAAGTCAAAGCCAACAGGAATCTCCAATTTGGGGGACAGTGAAAACGGAAACTTCGTTCAATGCAAGACAGCTCAATGGTGGTACAGCATGGCTGTGAAAACAGGATGGCTCTGAGGCAGCCCTAGGGCCAGGCCCCTCGTCAGCCTGGGAGCTCTCCTCTGGTCTGTTCTGCTCCACTCTGCTTCGGTGGCCTCTCTGGTCCACTCTGCTCCAGTGAGCCATCTTTAGTGTTTCAGTTCTAGCTCTAGCTCTAGCCAAGGAAACACAGTCTTCACTCTTTGGTGGAAAGGGAAAGTGCACCCCTTGAGCCAGAGGGGAGCTAGCTAGCTTATATTAACAGAAGCCCCTGCCCCTGGTCCCTGATTGGTCCATCCTCATGCAAATGAGGACTCAAATCCTATTAGTTTGATTGTTCCAAAAGGCACTGTCCTGATTGGTCAGAATAGAACTGCTCTGATTGGTCAACACTGGGCAACTACAATTGAATGGGGAAACCTCAGTGCTATTGGTTGAACTAGGATTCCAGGAAATCTTTTAGAAGGGCTGGCTCAGATGGCAGAAACACAGTGCAGGCACACAGACAGTTCACTCAGAGGTAGTCATCCACTGCAGGTTTCTCCCTGAAGTGCAGTTTGCATGAGAAGCCTCTGTATATAAATGGTTTCTAGGCTCTGTATTTGTTTGTTTGTTTATTTAAATATATTTTTATTGATTTCAGAGAGGAAAGGAGAGAGAGGGATAGAGATAGAAATATCAATGATGAGAGATAATCATTGATGGGTTGCCTCCTGCATGGCCCACAGTGGGGATCGAGCCTGAAACCAGGCATGTGCCCCAACTGGACCTGTGACCTCCTGGTCATAGGTCGGAGTTGAACCACTCAGCTATGCTGGCTGGGCTATTTATTCCTTCTTATTTGAGCCCAGTTAGCCACAAGGAGCCCTTCTTAGTAGGTATCTTCTTTTTCAGAGTCCACAGTGGTTACATGAGAAATACTGTAAAATTCAACAGTAATCTAAGCTTTAGGGCAGTAGCTATTGGAAAAACTAAAAAAATGCACATTTGGGAACCTAATGTCTGCAGTTTTATCTGGAGTTTTTTGAGTGTAAAGGAAGAAAATCATGAAACAAAACAAACACTGGTTTGTGTTTTCATGAGAAAAAAGATGCCTCTTGTGATTCATATCTCTTTTGCTGACAGTCCCAGCTGGAATAAAAAAATTTAGCAAGTGAATTTTAACAAAGGAAAACTTTTTTAGTATTCTGGAATCTTGTAAACCTCAAAACAGTTCTGTTATTATCCTAGTTTTTATTCGATCGGGTCTACCTAAATGCCCTGACACATCAATTGAGTAAAACTGGGAGAATGAACACTGCAGAGGGAATATTTATGTTATAATATATGAAAGAGTTAATACATGAACACATTTCATTTGAGCCTGGCACCCTCAAAATCTGTGTGAGGGAACAGAAGAAAGGTGTTCTGTCTTTCTTATCAGGTGTCAATAGATTTTCTAGTACACACCCCTTTGCCCTGGAACACTGGCCCTCAGACTGTAACAAGCACCAGAGTGTAAAAATCACTTGGGAGGCTTGTTAAAACCCAGATGACTTGGCCTGGCCCCCAGGGTGTCTGATTCAGTAGGTCTGTGGTGACCCAATAATTTGCATTTCTAGCAAGTCACCCTGTGATGCTGACACTGCTCTCTGGGACCACGCTGGGAGAAGGACTCCTGTAGATGCATCTCAGCACTCAGCTCCGGATGAGGCACCATGATCCATAGTTCCAGCTGAGAGGGAGGCTGAGGCTGCCATGGCGGGCAGCAGTGGCCAGAGTTTCTAGCCGTGGTGATGGTCTGATTATGGCAAAGGCACAGTTCCAAGAGGGAAGCTGATTAGGCACGTTGTTAGGGCTGCCATCAAGCACTCTGGATTTTAAGAGCAGGTTTCCAGGACTAGGTAGGAATTTGAGTGCTGATTAGGATAGAAATCTGGTTGAAGAGCCTGGTGCTTGTGATGGGGTCGCAGGAAAGGCTGAAGCTGGTGGCTATATGGATTCCTAAGAAGCTTACCTCGACTAGGCTTCAGGTAACAAGGTCAATTCTAGTCCCATGAAGGGGGGAGACTGGTGCTGAGCAAATACTGAGCTAAGACTGACTCATGCTGCAGGCCTAACTATATCTAAAAGATGCCTGTTCAGGGCCTGCCATGGTTATGATTAGGGAAGGCAGGATCTATCTGAAAAACTATTTTGTTTGTGAAACCATTTTTGACCTTGACATATGCTAAGAAGTACACAATACATTATAGCATGGCACACTCACACACACACACACACACACACATACACACACACACAGAATTTTCCAAGTTAATATTTTGCTTACCATGTGTAATGTACTTTGCTCTTCTTTGTTATGTCTATTCTATTATTTTACGAAAATAACAAAAACCTTTTTGCTATCCAATAATGTATGTTACCTGCAGTTTGAACACATTCACTTAGAATCTGCAACCTGTGCCTGGCGCACCCCTCCCCCACCCCACACCCACCCACCCTGCAAGCGATTTTAATGCAGGTGGTTCCCAAAGGCCACGCTTTGAGAACATTGTCAGGAGATAAAATAACTTATTTCAAGGGGTCCCTGAGCCTCTTCTGCAGAAGCCCACATCAGTGACTTGACATGTGACGGATGATGAAATATGTTTTTCATATTTCTTCTCTTACTTGATTAATGGTCAATTTCCAGAACTTTCCGTGTGACTAGTTTCAAGCTCTGGCAGCCTGGCTTGGAGCAAGGCCTCTGAGTTCCACAGGCAGCACAGGCTGTGCGAAAACAAGAATCAGCGGAGAGGAGGGTGCAGAAGAGGCCGAGAGGCATACCTGGCATTCCGGCTCTTTCCACAGTGGCATGTGTATGGGCACCGGCCCCTGTGTGCCCTCACAGCACCCATCTGCTCCCTCCTGGGCATTTTTATCCTCAGGAAGTTCCAGAAAGCTTCACAAATCAAAGTCTGGCATCACAAGTAGAAAGTGAATTTTACCTCGTGAGATAAAGACAAATGCAAAAGAAAAGGAAAAAAAAAAGAAATACTAGGTCATTTTCAGTCAGATGGAATAAAAAAGAAGGTTTAAACAAGATAGTCTTCTTTAAAAATATGGTTGTAAAACATACCTAAGGAAGGAAACGTAGTTTTGAAGACCTTGCCGGCTTGAAGTATGGCTTCGTCTCAGAGACCTAGAATTTGCCATCCAATAAAGTCATTTTATGCCTCTCTGGCTCAGGGCCTTATCTGGGCATGGGATCCGAAGGCTGCTTGCTCTTTAAGGGAGGCATGGCCATTCCACATGAAAGTGTTAGGCAAATTCGTGCTTTTGAAACAAAATTTTCTTGTGATCCTCTTGTGCAAGTGAAAGAATTTATCTCCAGCTAATTAGTACCATCAGTCAGAGAGAAAGACAGAGAGAGAGAGAATCTTTCTGGCATGCCACTAAACATGACAATAAATATTAGCACCTTACTAAAAAATAAAATAAATAGGATTTCCCAGAAGCCCAGAGTGCTTTGATAAAGAATCAAGTTCTCTGCAGATTGAAGCGATTTATCCTCAGGCAATTCACCTAGAGACATTTTTCTCCAATTACTCAAGGTCTGGCAAGGAGGAAACTGGAATGACATACTCAACAGGAGATATCTTGGAAGGTCCTCTTCGTTCCTCTTTGGGATCCAACAAGGAGACAAAGTTAGAAACTAGGAAACATTTGTCTGGCTCCTCATCAGAAAAAGAGATATTTAATCCCCTCTCGTATTACATGCAGCTTTGCTCAAAATAAAGCAGCTGCTTGGGAACTGATTTGAGCCCTTCCCTGTTTCAGCAGATCCATTTTTGTGTGTGGTGTGTCTTCTTCAGCCCAATCTGACTTGTCAGGCTGAGAACATATGTGTGTGCCATTCCAGAAAGAATGCACATTCATTTTCCTCCCATTTAATGTTTGAACATGATCACAGTCACCAGATGGGTCAGAAAAACAATGACAGCATGACATAAATCTTCAGAGGGTTTATCAATCTGATTGCATTGAGGAGATAAAGTGGATTTTGCTAGAAATCCAATAAACTCTCTCCACCTCAAAGAATTAGGGCTGGTGCCAATTCTCTCCTTTATTACAATCTCTGCCCTTTTGCTTTCTGTTCTTTTTTTTTTTGTCTCACTTCCTTCATATTATAAGGCTCATTTTATTCTCTAAAGATAGTAGGTGAGCCTCCGTTCTTCGAGCTTAATTAGTCAGAGAAATTGGAGACTGTATGCTGGCCAAGGAATTAGAAAAGGTTTAGAGCAGGGCAGACTGGAGTTTGAATATAAGCTCTTCTCCCCCCCACAGTGTGATCCTTGAGCCTCAGTTTCCTTGAATAAAAAATATGAGGGTAACCTTTCCAGTGGCCGTGAGAGTTAGATTATTGATATGAAGCACCTAGCATGATTTCTGGTCCAATGAAGAGTGCCTGTTTATTACCTTGGACACCCAAGATTAGATTTGTTAGCTGGAAGTTCATTCTCTTTAAGGAGGCAGGAATGGTCACCAAGAAGAGAGAAACATTCTTTACCGAAGACTTTCAGAATCCCATAGAATTTAACCTGCATTCTCTGATTGTAGGAATAGCGTATCCAGCTCAGTGATTTTCTCTAAGCATTGAAATGTTAAATTTGCTATTGCGTACTATTAGAAAGTTGCAAGTCATAGCTCTACATGCAGTGTTAGGCAAAAATCAAGCTCTGTTACTCCATTTCACTCCAACATGATGCTTTTCAAAATATAAACAGTTAGCTCTACCAGATAGGTTCTGTTTGAACTTACCAGACCTCTGGTGATCTTACCCCCACTGTAACTCTAGCAGATAGAGATTTGTGAAATTAACTATGTACTGAAGACATCTGAGGTTCAAATGCTTGCATTTTGGCCACTACACTTAATAGCTGCTAAGGCAAAGATTTCAGTTAGGACACTGTTCTTCACAGTTATTTTTCATTGGAGAAAGTAGATGCCATTCTTGTAATGACATTTATTTATTTATCTATTTATTTATTTATCTATTTATTTATTTATCTATTTATTTATTTATTCATTATTTTAAATATATTTTTATTGATTTCAGAGAGGAAGGGAGAGGGAGAGAGGATAGAAACATCAACGATGAGAGCCTCCTGCACACATCCCACTGGGGATCGAGCTCTCAACCTGGGCATGTACCCTGACTAGGAACTGAACCATGACCTCCTGGTTCATAGGTCCACACACAACCATTGAGCCACACTGGCTGGATTGTGCTGTGTCTCTTAATCTCCACCAGTTCTTGGGGTCTAGCACAAGGCCTGGCACAGATTTGGCAGTTTTTTTTAAATGTGTGAGGGAATGAATGAAGGTGTGCTGACCCCCTGGTCTCCACTTCTGGTCAGTGTCACTCCAGGCTGTATGTGGGAGTGGGGA
This sequence comes from Myotis lucifugus, assembly GCF_000147115.1. Taxonomy (NCBI): domain Eukaryota; kingdom Metazoa; phylum Chordata; class Mammalia; order Chiroptera; family Vespertilionidae; genus Myotis; species Myotis lucifugus. The sequence goes on along the minus strand of NW_005871051.1, from coordinate 23,777,906 downwards.
GATTGAATTTAAGGCATGCGTCAACATCAGCTAGGCTCTGATTTGGGCTTCTCTTCTGTTTATGGTGCACAGTTTCCATCTTAGACTTTTGTTTTGGTAAATCACTTTCAATCCTCCTGTGCCTAAATTTCTGTTTGTTAAACTAACTGCACACCCAGGTCCTTGAGCGTGGGAGCCCACCAGGCCCTTGCCAGCTCCCTGTTCTGCCTGTATTCCATCCCCTTCATGCTCCTTTGAGCCCAGCCTGTGATGAAGCTTTATTCTTTACTATCAGATACTTTGGCCATTTTCCCAAGTGTCTAAGTATTGCCTTCCCCAGGTCTCTGATTCCAAGCTCTCTTGGCACTGTTTCCATCAGGAAAGTCCATCATCCCTTCCTGGACCTGCCCTGTGACAGCTGTTTGCTGACATTTCTCTCTGCGGCTTGTCCCTGTTTGGTTTGGTCAGGACCTCCCTGTGACTTAACCACAGGCCACCACTGACCGTAACCCCCACCCCAATTCATGTGCTACCTTAGAGAACATAACCAGTTCAACTAATAGGCACCTTCCACTATCCAAGCCTTTAGCTATCATTCTTCAAGGTAATAGTAGAGACAACTAAGATAAGCAAACAAAATACATGGAGGAGAAAATAAAATCTTCTAATGTAAAGAAAAGCAGCAGGCACCAGCCACATGGCCTGGAAGGGTTAGGTTATGTCTCGGGGAGGGAGGGAAGGAGGGAGGGAGGGAGAGAGAGAGAGAGAGAGAGAGAGAGAGAGAAAGGGAAAGAGAGAGAGAGAGAGAGAGAGAGAGAGAGAGAGAGAGAAAGGGAAAGAGAGAGAATGAATGAGTAACCTGATACATTTATCTTTGAATACTTCCATTTGTTAGTTGTTTGTTTCACTCAGTTGCTAGCAGAAAACTTAAGCTTTGCTGTACTGTTATAAATGAACACACACTGAGGGGTCAACTGTGTGATAGGAAGTAGGGATATCAGTTTCCATTTAATCACTTGGTTAACTAATATAATTGAACCCCTGCTATGTGCCAGGCACTGCTCTGGCTCAGGACCCAGCCTTGAACATCTTTGCCTAAACTTTTCTCTCTTCTAGGAACTCGTAGGGAGTATTAGGTTAAAGCCCTTGATGGCCATTCTTCACCCACAATACAATCAAATCCAAACAACACTAAACTGTACAATAAATGAAAGAAAGCCCCCAAATGGACTGATCTGTTTCCTATGGTGATAATATCAATGATTTTGTTAAGATAGACATCAATTATCAAAAGATTTCTATTTTTGTTAATGTTGCCTCTTTTTGCTAAGGACCTGAGCACCTTTTCCTGATTGGTAATCCAGTATGGCTCACGGAGAACAGAAGCAATAGACAAGCAAATAGATTTGAATAAATAATTGCAATATAAAGACACGCCCTGTGATAGAATTATCTAGAGTGACAGGAATGTAAACAGAGTTTTCTGTGTGAACACAGCAGCCCGACCCCACCCTCCCTGTTTGCCTTCAATTCATAGACAGGGGAAATTATTTCCAGATTCAGGGCAAATGGAATGTATGAATGTGAATCATAACTCTCTCAAAAAATAAGGTAACATATGGCTGTTTAGGTTTCTGTGTGAGGTGAAGGAATGACGTTAGAAATATCTGCCTGTACTTTTGAAGTTTGTAGGTCTTGTTATTGCAACCCTGAGGTGTGAAATGTTTGCACTGTGTCTGAAATTAATGATTAGGATAACTGCAAGCTCCAAAACTGCCTTCATATGCCATTTCCCCCTTCCTCGCTAAGTTTTAGCTTACACAACTTATTCGAAGGACAGCATCAAAGGATTGTTTTATCAGTTCGTTTAGGATAATAGACTAGGGTCTAACTCCAGTCAGTAAAGGAAACTTTGCAGACTTGGAGTTAAAGTTCAATCTGTTTTTCTTGGCGAATGGCCCACAAGGGAAATAGAATTCATGGAAGAGACTTGTTGGCTGGACAGCTCTACGATCCAGCAGTTGCTATGAACAGATCACAGAATGGAATGATCAAATAAATGTTCACACACTACTGACAGCATGGAAATATTTCCTTTTCCTTGCATATCTCTTCCTTAAGTGCTGTTCTTAGTGTTCTCTCAATATAGCACGTCTCCCTCATTGTGAGTGAAAGAATAAAGGCCTCCATATGGATTCAATTCTGGTGTTCATTAGGTTAGAGCAATCAGGAATGCATTTCCCCTGGGACTCATGTTTCTGCTTCATGTTGAAGGTGATTACTTGGCATTCAGATCAGATTGGTAATGATTTCTTCTTCTCTGATGTCCAAAGACAAGAAAGAATTTGTGTCTGGTGCCCATTGTGAAATGATTGAGAACAGTAGTCAGTCAAGGTAGTGCCAGGATGCTCATCCAGGGCATAATAAGCTTGACAGTGGTCTTTCCTGCTCTTGTCATCTTGGTACCAAAAAGAAACAAGGGGATCACAAGGGATAGAAAGAGTAAAAGGAAAGAAATCAGGGAATGAGGATCCAAGACTATGTAATGGACAGGCTCGCTCCTGCTTGATCATCCATGGGTACTCTCTGCTGCTTTTGAAAGGAGGTCACCTCTGGACACAACCCCATTGTTCCTGAGTGCTGGGCATGCACTCTGCTGCCCAAATAGAGTCCAGCCTATGCTCATGTGAGAGGTGTGCTGGGAATGGAGACTGGCTGGTGTGTAGAGAATGACACCACTCCTGATCCGTGGTCCCCCTATGTCCAGTCACCTTGTCTGGGCTCCGCTGACCTCTCTCCACTTTGTGTCTCACTCTGCTTAGTCCAGAGAAGTTTCCTGGTGTTCAATAGAAGCTTTGTTCCCCTTGAATCCCCACCCCCAAACACACACACACGAATCTCCTGTCAAACACACACATATTCTTTCCAACTTATTATTTTGGCACAGTTATCATTTCAAAAGTATTATCTCACCACTATCACTTTTTTCTATCATTCCATAGGGCTTATGGGAGAAGAATAAGCATAAAAGTGTCAGCAAAAAATGCACATATGTCCAGATATGATAAACCTATAAGGAGGTAAGATGTTTTTTTTTTTTAAAAAAGGAATTGAGAAGTAAGAAATACAATTGAAATTCCTCAAACATATAATGATAATAATAGCTAACACCTAAAGAGAAATTCCAGGCACTGTTTGAGAGTTTTGCTTACATTAGCTCATTTAATCCTCACAATAACTCTATGGATTTGGTACAATTATTCTATTTTTAACAGATAAAGAAATTGAGGCAGGGATGTTAAGCATTTACTTTTCGACCTGGATTTGAGCCCAAGAGTCTTGTTTCAGAGTGTGTGTACTTAACCAGGACTACACGTGGGGATAGCCTTCACAGGTTTGGGCAAGAGGACACTGTGCATGATAGGAAAACCATGTGGATTTGGATGCAGATGTCTCTGCTGCTGGACAGTCACTTAACTAATTTGAGTCTCAGTGTCTTCATTAGAACATAGAGATATTGTTCCTGCTAAACAAAGTCTTGTTCAAAGAAGACTTTCATGGGAAGGCACCTAGCTCTAGGCCTGGTGTAGAATGGGCATGCAATGGTGTTTTCTTTTTCCCTCCTGCATCCACACAAGTCCTCACGCATTAGATGCCATCTTCGGTATATTGGTGCATGGCAGAGACAATACTAGTAGTGTCTGCTCTTAGGTAAATCTTTCATTTATTTAAAAATATTGAGGGTTGTGACTTGTACAATAATGGCTCCCAAAAGATGTCCATGATGTAACCCTCAGAACCTGTGAATTTATTAGCATTATGGGGCAAAAGAGACTTTGCCGATGGAAGAAAGGGCTTGCTAATCAGCTAAACTTAAAGTAGGGCAATGGTCCTGGGGTATTCTGGTTTGCCCAACAGACACACATGGACTCTTAAAGATGGAAGAGGAAGGCAGAAGAGTCAAGTGTGAGAGGGGCCCATCCACCGTTATTGGCTTTGTAGATGAAGTAGGTTATGAACTAGGAATTGCAGATGGCTCCCAGAGGCCAGGGATGGCCCTCAGCTTACAGCCAGCCAACAGGACTCAGTCTTACAATCACAAAAAACTGAGTGAACTTGGAGATGGCTTCATCCCCATAGCCTCCTGAAAGGGACACAGTGCTGCTGACACCTTGATTTTAGCCTGTGACACTCTAAGCCAAAGTCTCCAGCTGAGTCAAGATGTTCCTGGTCCTTGGGCCTACAGAACTCTGGGAATTTGTGGGAATTTGCTACCATGGCAAGAGAAAACTAATTCAAGTATCTAGTTTGTCCCAGGAACTCTGCTAGGTACTGGGACTACAGCTGCAAGCTACACAGATTGCTACCTGGTCAACAGGCTCACCAAAGTCCCAAGATCAGCAGAGGCAATTTCTCTTTCAATCTTGTTTGCCAACAGTCCCTAAAGCAAACAAGCAAAATTGCTTGTTGGTGTGTGCCTCAGGCTCCACAGCTGTCAGACACTCGTAGCCACACAGGGTTTTTCTCTGGAATTGAGGTGTAAACACTTGTAAGCTGTTTCCCATATGGTCCTCAGATGACCTGTGAAACTCAACCACCTCCTGACACTGAAAGGCCTGTCTCCTCCCAAGATGTGGCTGTGCCCTGTGCTCACAGATGTGGTTTGGGAAGATGCTGCCTCAAGCTCAGGGGGGAGCACTTATTTGATGGGATCATTAGTTACCCAAATCAGTTTTTAGAAAATGTCTCCATGTGTCTTTTCTTACTGTGGCCCCTTTTCACATTCTTTAGGCAATGGTAATTATCAAATGAAAGGAAGAATTAAAATGGAAAAGACAACAAAAGTGTTCTTATTGTACTGATCTCAAACAAATTTGAGATCATCAGACAATTGGTTGCAACAAACCCAGGTCACATGCCAACAAATGCAATTACCTAAAAATACAAAACACTGCCCTTAGCAAACAACCTTAAGAACTGAACAAATATTTAGTTTTCCCAGCATCTGTTGAAAATCTATACGAAAGATCTTCGACACACTGAACAATGCCTAAGAAACACTTGGGCTAAATATCTGAAAAGAAATTATTCATATTTACTAAAGAATTACATAAATCAAAGTCACACTTAGGGGAACATCATCTACATGGAGCAGTTTCCTCCTGGGACGGGCTTTTCCTGACCATCTTGTCTGATTTATGGTACTAAGTAAGTCTCACTTCATCCTTTGTATTTTCTTTCAAAGGCTTAACACTGTTTGGCATGATCTTATTTACATGTTTTGTTCATTGTCTCTTTCCCTTTCTAGAATGTGAGGTTCACGAGGGCAGGACCTTTTCTATCAGTTGAGATGTGGGTCATGCTTCTGCCACCTACTGTAATTGTCCTCTGGAGAATCCCTGACCTTCCTCTGCCTGTGTATTTTTCAGGAAGTGGAAGCTATCCTGTGTGTCAGTCTGGAAGCATGTGCAGACACAGCCCAAACCAAACAGCACATTCCATCGGCTGGCTAGACAGAAAAGGGTTGTTTTGTGCACACTACGTCACGCCTACCAGGATAAGTGTGATCTAATTCTAGGACTTTTGTTTGAGCTTTTCCGCTGTCTTAAGCCTGAGAGGATGTGGGGGCCAAACTTGCTGTTACCAATCTACCCTCACACAGATTTTATCAGATGGGATGGAAGGCAGAGCTCAGAGATGAAGGAAAGGGAATTCTAGTGGGATAATGCAGCCCTAATTCCCGAGGTGTCCAATTCAGCACAACCATGGAGGTTTTACTTCATGGACCAATAAATATTTTTCTTAAAACAAACTGAATTTTAATTGGTAATCTAGATAAGACAGAGAAATATAAGGTACTATGAAATTAACCTGGGCACAAAACAACTGCAATTGAAAAATTGTGTGTGTATGTATTTGTTGGTGGGGGTGTCTACCAGCCACTCATTATCCTGTGTCTTAGTTCAATACATTTAGAAAACAGGAGAAACAATATAGTATATTTGCTCCTCCCTGAAATCACAAGTAAAATCTCTGACTTGTGACTTTGGAAGCTGTATAATATTTATATTTTACCCAAGTTGACAGCTCTAAACTGAATATCATCAAACTTAATGCAAATTATTGATGAGGTACATTAGTTTGAGGTCACATGATATTTCAATGTTTTGTTACTACTTTCCTACTTATCCAGTTTACTATGAGATGACTAATGGATGTAATTTACCAAAAAAGTGCCAAAAACTCTGAACATAATTACTTCTGAATGTTCCATTAAGGAAAATTGATTGATTGATGTGTTGCAATGAAAGAGACAAGATAGCTGCATTGCTGGGTATGCAGTGGGTGTAGGGGGTAGAGTAATCTAACTAGTACTATATCTCAACCTGTGCCTCATTGAGCTGTTTCTTTCAAAATTTAAATGTGAAAAAAATAAGAAAAAAGGAGAACAGCCTGTATAGATAATGATGGTGAGGCAAAAGAGCTGACCTGGAAAAGGAATCTTAATACACTAGGAAGAAAATCAGGAATTAGTCATCAATCTTGCTCTTGAGCATCCCCTGGGCACATATTGAAGCTTTAGTTTTTTATTAGTGAGGACTTTTTGGTTGGGTCATAGATGAGAGAAAGAAAACTTATTTGGAAGTTCAGGCCTTGATAATCTTGAAAAACTCATGGAAAGGAGAAAAGCAGAGATGTTGTGGGGACAGATATTTAGGAAATACATCCAAAGGTATGTCCTAAACAGAGTGCAGCAGTTTTGAAGGGGATCTCGGCAAACACCACAAGTCTTCAGCAAATGTCCCAAATTACTTCACACAAGATTCATTTGTGACCAAGATGTTGTACTAGCTAGGGAAAGGTTGAAGTTTCAGAGGACTGGCTAAACACCTCGGCAGGTGTTGGAGACCTGGCCCAGGCAGACCAGTGCTTCATTTCCCCTGTTTGGAACAAGCATCTCAGCGAGAGGGGGAAAAGACATGAATCTAGTAAACAAAAATGAAAATATCAAGATTGATTCAGCACTGAACCAGTAAACAACTGACTTGAAGTCCCTCTGATTCCATACATGTAATAGGAGTTAAGTGGCTTCAGAGGAAGAAAGTGTAAATCATCTGAGAGATGCAAAAAAAAATGATAATGAGGTACCACCTCACACCTGTCAGAATGGCTATCATCAACAAATCAATTAAGGATAAGTGGCAAAGATGTGGAGAAAAGGGAACCCTCGTACACTGCTGGTGGGAATGCAGACTGGTGCAGCCTCTGTGGAAAACAGTATGGAGTTACCTCAGAAAATTAAAAATGAAACTCCCATTTGACCCAGTGATCCTACTTCTAGGAATATATCCTAAGAAATCAAGAAACACCAATCAGAAAGAATTTATGCATCCCTATGTTCATAGCAGCACAATTTACCATAGCTAAGATTTGGAAACAGCCTAAGTGCCCATCAGCAGATGAGTGGGTTCAAAAATTGTGGTACATCTACACAATGGAATACTATGCAACTGAAAAAAGAACATTTGCAACAGCATGGATGGACCTGGAGAGCATTACGCTAAGTGAAATAAGCCAGTCAGAGAAAGATAAATATCACATGATCTCACTCATATGTGGAATCTAGTGAACAACATAAACTGATGAACAAAAACAGATGCAGAGACATAGAAGCATTGAACAGACTGTCAAACCTCAGAGGGAAGGCAGGGAGGGTGATTGGGTGGGAAGAGATCAACCAGTGAACTTGTATACATATATGCATAACCCATGGACACAGACAATAGGGTGGTGAGGGCCTGGGATGGGAGTGGGGGGCAGGCTGGGAGAGGTCAATGGGGGAAAATACTTTCAACCATAAGATTTTTAAAAATAAAGGTGGTAATACAGAAACAACATTTAAAATAAACATCACTGTAACCTTCTGGGGGAAAAACAAAATTAAAAAACAACAACAGCAAAGGAAGAAAGTATAAATTGGGGGTCACTGTGGAAAATGTGGCCTTTACCCATCAGATCTCAGGCTTGGTCAATGGAAGGCTGGCAGATGAGGGACAGCCACCATGGAGAGACTAGAGAGATATGCAAAGACATACAGCCTGATGAAGTCTAGCAATAAGTCATAAGATGGAATGTGGATGGCTGGGCAGAGTAACCCATTAGGAGTTGGCAATAAGCAAATAGCAGAGGTGCAGAGAAGCATGTGGTCTCAGGAAGGTAGAATACAGGACTCTGGACTTGAGAGCTTTGGCTAAACAAGATAAGGCAAGGACTCTTGGTTTTAAAATGATTGGAGTAGGGAGTAAGACCCTGAGAACAAAGGACAAATATGGAAGAGTTAGATAATGTTGTCTCTTGATCTCAAGCACAAGGCAGGGCCAGGTAGGATCTCCAATAGCTGAGCCTTATTTCTGTGCTGTTTTGCACATATGGACAATGTAAAATCTCAGATCTGCAGACCAGAGAGCCATATAGGCAAATAAAGCATAAGTTCATTATAGACCTTTATTCCTCAAAGTTCTGTTCTTGGCCATTCTCTCTTCCCTTTGGATGAGTTTTCATTCATGGTTTCAGCTTCCAGCTATATAATGGGACTTTCCTCATCTCTCTCTCTCTCTCTCTCTCTCTCTCTCTCTCTCTCTCTCTCTCAATTTTATCTATCATCTATCTATCTATCTATCTATCTATCTATCTAATCTATCATCATCATCTATCTATCTAAATTGCAGGTTAAAAATTGTCCTCAAATGTCCCTGGGATGTCTTGGACCACAACAAGGGATTTAGGAAGCTATCTTGAAAGACTACCCTGTTGGAGATGAATTATTTATGTGATCTAATTACTCATTCATCTATTCATCTAACCATCGAAAGCCTATTTATTTAATGGAACTGATAGAATCCTGGCTTTTGTGGAACTTAAAATCTAGAACTACAGTTTCATTTCTTAGTCTTGAATCTCATAAACATTTCAGATTCAGTGTGTTCTGAAATCATGTTACATTTATGAAAACACAATTTGTTGTATAGTATGGTTGGTCTGACATGTTGCATATTTCAATGGCTTTTCATTAAATAAACAATTTTTTTGATCTGAGAAAGCTTAGTAAAGGTGTCCAACAGTTTCCATGACTTAATTGAACTAAACTGCTGTACCATGACATCTTTCAAGCAGTCTATAAATTAGTGATTCTCAAATAAAAATAACAACTCTTAAAAATAACTTTATTGTGCCTGGCAGGTGTGGCTCAGTGGTTGAGCGTTGCCCTATGAACCAAGAGGTCACTGGTTCTATATCGAAAATTACCTATTTGCCCTAACCAGTTTGGCTCAGTGGATAGAGCGTCGGCCTGCGGACTGAAGGGTCCCAGGTTCGATTTCGGTCAAGGGCGTGTACCTTGGTTGCAGGCACATCCCCAGTAGGGGGCGTGCAGGAGGCAGCTGGTCGATGTTTCTCTCTCATCGATGTTTCTAACTCTCTATCCCTCTCCCTTCCTCTCTGTAAAAATCAATAAAATAAATTTAAAAAAAATTTACCTTTTTATATTATTAAATATTTTTCTATAGTATAATTTTAGTGTCTATCTACAATCCAATCCTATATATGTACTATAATTTATATAACCAATCTCATATTGCTTAAATATATGTTGTCTCCAGTATTTTCTCTGTTATAAATAATGATGCAATAAACATTGCATAATGTTATCTTTGTGTCCATCTATGATTATTTTCTCAAAGACAAATTCCTAGAAGAATTTATGGGTCAAAGGATATACAAAAGTTTCAATGCATTTGCTATATGTGTTCTCAAATTTTATTCCAGAAAAAATTTACCCCAAATTTATGATTTACAATTATGATCAATTCCTTATTAAGTTATGAACCTGACTATATAGCTCTCCTGATAATTTGAAGAAATTGAGTAAGTTGTTAAACCTTCTATTTTCTTTTCATTGCATGCATTCAAACATTTAAGTAAAGTATTTAATATTCAGAGCAAACATCTGAAATCTGGTGATTAGCTTCTACTAGATTATAGATAATGTGTATTAGATAGATAAAAGTCTTTTCAAAAATTTATGGACTATATCAAGTAGCCTGAGTCTTAATGTCAGGTTAAGCTCATGATGATTGGACTTTTAGGTGGTAGTGGAACATGGAGGATTTTGTAGCTCTAAGGAGTTCATGTTTTCATAGTAGTTCTGGTTATAACAAGCTTTGTTTCCTTAGCCATCTAGACAGAAAGCAGATGAAATTGGTAGCTATTCCCCAACCCCCTTATTGTTCTTCTTGGCTCATGTTAAAGCCAGAAGTTTTTGAAATTTCAGAATGTAGGTTATGCAATCTCTTTTCTTGCCCTTTATTTTTAATTCCTTATGGCACATCTTTACACATTCTTCCTAATTTCTCTACTGTCCCCAAAGCAGATCTCTAACTTTTTGCAATCTCTTTGACTGGAAAGAGCTCACTTTTTGGTGGGGAAGTGTGGTGGATTAAACATGGTCACAAGTTCTTTGCTGCTCCTCCCATTAAGTAGTGGAGTCTGTCCCTTTCCTCTTGAGTTAGGGATGGCCTTGTGACCTGCTTTGATCTATGAGAAATGAAGAAAGTGATTCTCTGCAAGTTCAAGGCTTAGCCCTTAAGGAGTCTAGCAATGTCTACTTTCCTGCTCTTGGAGTACAGCTGCCATGCTGTAAAGAAGTCCAAGACAGACAACTGGATGACTAACCACCGTGTGGAGAGAGGCCTTGGAGAATGAGAAGCCACCTTCGATGTTTCAGCAGCAGGTGTGCTCCTAGCTGAGTGTCGCTATACAAGTGACCTCAGCTACCACCAGTGGAATCCAGTTGGTTCATAAAATCGTGAGAAAAACCTTTTAAAAAATTGTTGTTTAAACTGGTAATTTTGGGGGTGATATGTTATTCAGTAATAAATAACTGAAACAGAAAGATAAATAAATGTTCAACTTCAATTCACAATAATATTGGCTATAAAAGAAATACGTGGTAGAACATAGGTGGATATCAACAATTTTCTAGAGAAGTCAATAAAGGATTCTATAGAGAAAATGGCACTTGACTTGAATTTTGTAGAATGAATCAGCAGATGAGGGGGAGGGATTTTTAGATGGAATGAGCAGCCTGAAAGATGACTTGGAGGCATGAAATAATGGGACACCCTCAAGGGAGCTGATCACCTAATATTGACAGAAGTTTAATCTGATGGTCTAGAGCATTTCCATGTAAAATCGGGAGAAATAATAACAGTGATTTGACACTTTCCTTTGTTTCCTTTTTAAATTAAAATTTTTTTCAAATACAGTTAACATTCAATATTATTTTGTATTAGTTACAGATGTACAGCATAGTAGTTAGACAATCCCATACTTTATAAAATGTTCCCCTAATATTTCCAGTACCCAATTATTACAATAATATTGGCTATATTTCCTATGCTGTATTTTACATCCCCATGACAATTTTATCATTACCAATCTGTACTTTTCGATCCCTTTACTGTTTTACACTTTTCTTTCTTGTATATCTTTAATCAGGGGAAAAGACTCAGTGGCCGACACATTTCACCTATTCACATTTGACAGAGCCAAACATTTTCTCAAGTATTACTAGACAAAAGGAACTGCTTTTGTTGAAAGCAATGTCTGATCCTCATTTACGATCCTAGCTAAATGATTAATTCATTCCAGAAATGAAAACAAAGGCGCAGTCATATTATAAACATGAATTCCTCAAGAAACTCGTCTATGGACCACCTAGGAGGCTTTTGGGGACCACCAGTCAGGATTGGCCTGGGAAGATTATGACGTGGTTGGAGTTTATCTTGGTGTTCCCGGCCTCCCATCGCTGTGTTGTCTTCAATCTGGTGTCTCAGTAGCACCAGGTTCTCATCTTCTCTATGAAAATCTGCTTCCCAGAAAGGATCAGATACATATGTTCTTACTTAGAAGCATGATCGCAGAAAGAGGGGTATTGCCACTCTCCAAGAGAGATGCCAATTTTATTTTGAAGACAAGAGTTTAAGCTAAAGGAATGATTCTGTGATGGTGGATTTTTTTTCATTAACAAGAGATTCGGAGTGAAAGAATTTGGAGTTGTGGAAAGGGAGAGGACATGCTGCCTTCTCAATTTTCCTGTAATCACATCTTGCTAAGAGATTGCCTGTGCCCCTCAAAGTTGATCCATTCAAGGAGTAAGGGAAGAAGTCTGCCTGCGATGTTCGAGCACAAAGCTAGGTGCGGTGAAGAATGCAATAGTTAAAGACAGTCCCTGCCCTCACAGTCTAATAAAAGAGATAAGAATTGGTGATGGATGACAATAAAGCAAGCTAGAATACATTATAAAGACATACAAACTGTACTATATGGGGGCCCCATAAGAAGGATGAATCATTTATTCCTTTGTGAGTCACACAAGTAGAGTTGGGGCAGGGAAAGGGGGCGAACAAGAGAAAAAGTCTGGTCAATATTTTCAACCCTATATAGGAAGCATTAGAAATGGAAGGTCATGAAGTTAAGTCACTTCCCAAGGTCACCTTGCTAGTAACTGGCATGGGTGGAACCTAAGGTAAGTGGAGGCATGTAGTGGGAGGTAGGGTGGAGGTCAGACTTTAATTCCAGGCTAAGGAGTTTGGTTTAATATTCTGGAAATAAGAGGAACTATTGAAGGTCTCTTGATTGTTTGTGGGTGGAGTGTGTTGGTGGGTGAAATATAATATGATACATATTTAAGATGGTTTCTTTGATATTGTGAAGGACAGATTAGGAAGGAAAGAGATTGCAATTGAGGAGACATTATAATGGTTTATCCACCCAATTATCCCCATTCAACAAAAGTTTAATCAGTATCTACTCTTTTATGGTAACTTTTCAGGTAGCTGGCTTCTTTGCAGCTAATGGAAACTGAGAGGACCAAGAAGTCCACATATGAGCCCCTGTGCTTTTTTTAGATAGAAAATGTCTACTCATGTTTCCAAATGAACCTCATCTCTTCCCATTTGATACTTCCAAATGTTACCCATGTTCTATTTTAGTCTGGCCCAGCTATGATAAAAATGTCAACATTATTATTGCTATTTTGCTTTTATATTTTATATTAATTCTGGTCCTCTTATGCTGTAAAGCATGCTGGGTTGGCTTGCTTTGGGACCTGGAGTCTAATTCCATTTCTGCCTCTTGCTAACTCTATGCCAATTATTCTACCTTCCTGGTTTCAATTCTTTCATCTGCTAATTGGAAATAGTAAGTCTCACCCTATTTATCACATGTATAAAAGTGCTTTGTAAATTCAAAAGTGTCATAAGGGATAAGTAGTAGGAATTTAGGGTTGTTTAGAAAGAATCCTGTAAGCAGTGTCTGGAAATAGCACCTTGTGAGTTAACATTAAAATCTGTTGTTTCAAATCCTTTCCATTGATGTACATTAAATATATACCTAGTAAAATACATGGTATTGGATGTCAACAAAGCATTCGTTTTTCTGGAACAAGAACAGACTTAGCATATTTCCAGGCAGTTTTGAGCTTATGAATTTGTCCCATGACTGCCACAACTTGTTCGTGTCTGAAAGAATGATTACATACAAGAAACATTCATGCATTGAGAAAGGGAAGACTGACAAATGAACACTCAAAGATTCCAGATCCAGGAACAACTGATTCCAAGGTTTTAAATATCAGAGACACATATGCTAGAGGTGACATGCATAATGGAGCCGTGGAATAGTAGTGTGGGAAATCCCAGATCCAATTATTTCTCGGAGGGTCTCCAAAATAAAAGTTCACTGACACAAGCTTACCCGCCATACATTTTTCTCTCAGCTACTGTTCTAAGCTGCTTCCAGACACAGGAGGGAAATGGAGAGTGGACTCCATTATCTGCAGGACTCATGCAAGCAAGCAGGAAAGGCTCATTATATCCTAATTAATTCATACAAAATCAGTTATGTTTGACTTATTTGTGTTGGCTGTCTATATTGATTGGATTCATTGTATAATTGCTAAACTGGTGAAAGATGAAAGGATATTGTTCATTTAGGAAACAACAAAGACATAATTTGTGGGTGTGTGTTGCTTCTATTTCCTTCGTAAAGTTAATCAGGTTTAATAAGACAGTGGGACCAACTCCTGCCAAAATAACACAAATGAAATGTTTAACAGTTATTGAGTCTCCAAATCATATACCAGGCTGTTTCTTGATTGGAGGGGCATGTTTTATACATAGAAACAAAGCAAATCACCACTCTCCACACCCCCAATGACAAATTATTGGCTCTCTGTAAAGTTGTGAACTTGTGAATACCTTATGATGAACAAAATTTGGCTTTTTATTAGATTTCTCCTTGAATAGATTAGAAATAGTTTACAGATCTCCCCAAATCCCTCCTAAATCATTCTTCACCTTGAAAGAATGTCTTTATTTAAAGCTGCTATTTCAGGTGATATTCTCCTGTCACTCAGAATTTTAGAGTTAGGCTTCTCACAATCATTAAAATGCCAGAGAGTCACCACAAAACTCTCACCTGTATCTGTAGGCGTAAAACTGTTCAAACACATACGGCTTTTTAGATATTTTACTTCCAGGCAAGATCAGGTTTTTTAGTGAGTGAGCTCTTTTCCCTGCAGCCTCGATTTAGCACGGGAATGTGATTTGTAGCGCAGCATATAACGTGGGAACCGAGGACCTCTCAGTGCATCCATTGTGTCTCAGGGGATTGAATGAACTCCCTGATGAAAGCACGGTCATCTCCAGACAAGGGGGAGCGGGCGGGGGCGGGGAGGAGATCAGCACTGACTTGCAGTCATCTGTCTGGGTCATTGCTGGAGTTGAGCTGATCTGAAATAGGGTTCTAGCAAACTGTTAACTCAATGATATGGCTCAGAGGGCCCTATTTTGTGTTTTTCTCCACTTTAAGAGGGGAAGGCAAATATTTTATGCTGGTTCAGCAGCAATAGTTCCTATCTCAGATGGCTTTTTGACTAACACAATTGCTTATCAGTTGTCAGTGCTGCTGTGAATTCTCTCTCATTTAGCCTTCATGCTGTAAGGAACTTCAGGTGTAATCTCTAGCTGGCACCTTCACCCCGTTATCAGAGGCTAATGCAAGGGCCAAGAGGCATTAACTGACATAGAGCTTCAGCAGAGCTGGGTATTTTGACCTTAAGTCTACCGTTTGTAGACTTTTCCAGAACTTATGATGTGAACAGAACGGAATGGCTACCTCTGTCCTTTGAGATTCTGAAATCAGTGTTCTTTATTCTCTACAAATATAAATGAGTTATGCCCAATTAAAAAATAGCTGCAAATACTACTCTGGAAGAACTTTTTATGGAAGAATAAGGTTATATGTTATCTATCATGACACAATAACGTACCCTAAAATTTAACAGCTTAAAGCAAAACACATTTAATATCTCACCGTTTCTGTGGCTTAGGAATCTAGAAATATCTTAGTGAGGTCCTCTGCTTCAGGTATCTCACAGTCAAGGTGTTGTCCAGGACTGTGGTTTCATCTGAAGGCTGGCCTGGGGAAGAGTCCACTTCTAAGCTCACTCACATGGATGTTGGCAGCATACAGAACTCTGTGGGCTGTTAGACTGAGGACCTTGGTTCCTCACAGGCTGTTGGCTGGAGGCAACTCTCAGGTCCTTGCCACATGGGTCTCTTCAACATGACAGCTTGCTTTCTAAAAAACAGCAAACAAAGAAGACACGAGAAAGAGAGAATGCTAGCAAGACACAAGCAACAGATCTTTATTACCTAGTCTTAGAAGTGACCTCCATCACTTTGCTGTGTTCATATTCATTAGAAGTAAGACCCTAAGCCCAGCCCATTTTCAAGGGGAAGGGACCACACAAGGGTATGACTGCCAGGAAGAGGGAAATATTAGGAGCCATTTTAGAAGATTGACTATCACAGAGGTCTTGTCCTGTGTGTCACATATTTAACCCACAGAAAGCCTCATTTACTTTGGTTTGCTAGAGTTAATCACAATGCACTGTAATGGGTTTAATTCATGTAATTGGTTTTAAAATACAGATGGGAATGAAGTGTGGATAATCCCCCTCCACCTCTTTCACCCTGTTCAATTCCTATCCTCTCACCCTGAGGCAGCCAGAGGGAAACTGGGTTCACAGGAAGTGCTTCAGGCTCTGCAGCGTCCTTCCAGGTCACAAGCCTGGAGAGGGAAGCGTGGAGTGGCTATGTTTGGACTTTAGCATCGAGGGAGTTGGGTTTGAATTCTGGTTTCACTCCTCAGTAGCTGAGGGATCTTGAACAATATCACCCTGAAACTGTTTCTTCATCTGTAAGATTGGGCTACTGGTAATTATTCCTGCATACTAGGGATAATTTTGTTTTTACACTAGGCCCCTTTGAACGTGAGAGTTTTCATGCACTTGATATTTGGGGTCATTTAGTCTACTAGCTCTTTATATTTCTGTAAATTAAGGTCAAAAGCAATACCTATCCCAGAGGAGGAAACATAATGTATGTTGAACTGCTTAGCACAGTGGTTGCCACATGGTATATACTTAATAAATATTAGCTTTGATTACAATAGCATCTACTACAGTACCTTGAAAAAGTTACTTAAACTCGATTCATTCATAATAATAATAGTAGCTACTTCTCAGGAGTGTTGTTAAGTTTACTGGTAATGAGTTAAAACTTATAAAGGGCTTAAAACAGTACCTGGAACATGATAAGTGCCCAGAGAATGTAAACAAACATTAATGTTATTTTTTTGTAAAATATTTTTAAAGTTGATTTTAGAGAAAGAGGGAGGGAGAGGGAGAGAGAGAAACATCGATTTGAGAGAAAAACATCAATTGGTTCCCCCACACACATATCATACATACCCCAACTGGGGATCTAACCCCAAACCTGGGTATGTTCCCTGACTGGGAATCAAACCTGCTCCAACCAACTAAGCCATACTGGCCAGGGGTAATATCATTATTTTAATGTTTGGTCAGTGTTTGTTTCTTCTATAGAAGATCTTTACCTAATATAAATGCTTAATACAATTTTTATATTATATTATCTTATACATGGAATGTGTTATATATAACAGTGGTCACCAACCAGTGGTCTGCAGGTCCACTCATGGACCACTGGTGGTCCATGAGGTCTGAAAGGTTGGCAACCGCTGATATATAATATGACTCATATAATAAATTATTTGCATTATAATATCTATCTATCTATATCTATCTATCTATCTATCTATCTATCTATCTATCTATCTATCTATCTAATTTATAAAAGCCTGAGTGACTGTTACGACTGAACCACTGGAACGGCTGGAATGACCAGTTGACCAGTCACTATGACACACACTGACCACCAGGGGGAAGATGCTCAATGCAGGAGTTTCCCCCTGGTGGTCAGTGCGCTCCCACAGCCAACCTCCCACAGCCCCTCCCGCCGGCCCCCCCCCTCCCCCCGCCGCCATGGGCCTTGATCACCAGCCAGGGTGAGGGACCCCAGTGCACTGGCCTCTAGTATATTATATTATTGCATTCTTGTGTTGTTCAAGAAAAAATGACTCTTACAGGTCTAGCACACTATCTGCTAACATTTATTTAGAAGATAATCATGGTCCCTTATCCATTATAGAAAGTATATAGAACCAGCCTTTCCAAAGTAGATGTTTGCTTGGACTTAAAATCGCCAGCACTTATGTTACTTCCCTCTGCAGGTAATCAGAGAGATTATACTGTGAAGCAGGGCGTAAGTGAGGGGCACCACCACCCACCGAAGTGAGGTTTGATTGAATTGTGTGTCTTCTCAAAGCTTTATTTTTTTAAGCATTAATCTGACATTTTAGATTATTCCTCAATAAAAAAATTAAGAAAAGTACTTATTAGTGATGACACAAATAAATATCTTTTATTATTTAAGAAAAAAAAAAGCCTGAAAAGTACTGTTAACAAAGAAAGAAAACTCTAATCCCATATGCCCACCTTTTTAAAACCTCTGCTAACAAAAGCCAGAGACTGATTTAGCCTTTGCACACATACACAGGGGAGGAATGAAATGTGAGAACAAAATATTTAAAAAATAGTTTTCTTTTTTGCCTGCTGTCCACTCATACATCATGTGTGTGATGAGCCTGAGGTCCCCGATGACAATGTCTGAAATATACATTATGCTATCACATTCCAGTGGCCTTTTGTTCATAGGTAATCTTTTTGGTTCCAGGTACTTATCTCTTTGCTTGGTTAGCATTTCGGTCACCAGAATGAATGGACACACATGTACTTTGATGTCTATTTGACTTGCCTTCTTCTTGAATAGTTGGTGCAGAAATGTGGTCCTGCTTTAATCATATCAAATTCACCCATTATCCTCAGAGAAACAGGCTGGTTTTCTTCCCTGGAAGGTAGTTCTATAACCAGGGACACTCCAGGATAATGATGAAAATTAGAGCACTTAAACAGCCAACAAAGAGTATTCAGAGCAATATTTGGTGAGAGAGGGAGAGAGAGAGAGAGAGAGAGAGAGAGAGAGAGAGAGAGAGAGAGAGAGAGAGAATGAGAGCAAGAGTGTGTTCATGAAAGGGAGGGGGAGAGAGGAAGAGAGAGAGGAGAAAGAAAAATCCTTTTGTAAATAGTCATTGAAGTACAACTTCAAATACTCTGTGTTTCTGGGAAGAAAGCCTCTATGTAAAAAAAGTAGCATCTCACCAGTAAGTTCTAAATTAAGTTAATATAAAAACAAATCGAAGCAGAGGGCCAAGTCTGCTTTCTCGAGGCCACTGTGAGAGTAGGACTCTGGCAACCGTTGCCGTGAGAAAAATTGGTTGATTGTGGGAACCTAATGATTTCTCTGGATTTATTTCTGTCTCAGATATATGGTGAATCAGGGCATCACATCGCCATTTCTCTCTTGCTCTCCCTCTCTTTAATCTTCCTTTAATGTTTTCCTCTGTTATCTTAAAGTAAAAGAAATAAAATCCCCCAATATTCCTGTCTGTGGGAGCCCAAAAGCAAGTATGTAGATTGGTCACAGTCCAGTCAGTGCACTGGAGTTAGGACAGAGCTGGAACAGCTCAGGTGTCTGTAATGTAGATGAAAGGGGGTGCCCAGCTCAAAAGAGAATGTTTTTCTCTGACTACACCTCAGGAAAGGTCAAATAGGATTAAATTTTTTAAGTTGACCAGAACAAAGATAGATGACTTAATTTTCAGTGCAAATTTGGTTATGTCAAACCAAGTAGCACCAGGAATATGATCGATTAACCTCTGGAGAGTCAATGGCATATTTCATTTCATTCCCTTTGGTGTCACCATGGGCACTGGGCTGTCTTTCAGGATGATGGATTTACAGGGATTTCCAAATGTCTATTAATGCCCTTCACCCACTTTGCTGAGATCAGTCATCTGAGCAAACAGTTTGAAGTTTTTGTAGGAAGATGCTGTAAAGGAGTCATTGGTTTCTCTTGTTTGTAGCAGTTATTATGAATATGGGTGGAGAGGAGACTAGAATTCAAGGATTGATGTTGTCAAAAATGAGAAATATTTGACAGTCTTAGATTCTCTGAAGCATTTAAATAAAGATGGCTATGTTGAAGATGATCTTTATTTTCCTACATATTTTCTGGAAGTACATTTTTCTATAGTTTTCTTTATACATGTTTTATTTTATACTAGAGGTCTGTTGCACGAAAAGATTTGTGCAATAGGCCTTCCCTTACCCTGGCTGCCAGCACCGGTTTTCCTCCGGCACCCGGGACCCAGGCCTTCGCTCCGGCCGGAGCTGCCTTCAGTTTTCGCTGCTCCAGCCGGAGCCGCCTTCAGTCTTTGCTCTGCCACTTCGCGCCTACATATGCAAATTAACCGCCATCTTTGTTAGCAGTTAATTTGCATATTGCTCTGATTAGCCAATGGTGGGCGTAGCAAAGGTACAGTCAATTTGAATCTTTGTCTATTATTAGATAGGATATTTCCACATGCTTGGCAAGTTATTAAAATCCCAAATTCTCTGCCCTTGATCACAATGGAGTTGGTATGAAGGAATGTGTAAGAATAAAAACAAAATGGAGAGTGTTTAGGGAGAATAACAATCACTATGGAAAATAGTGGTAATTTCTAACCTAGATGTTCTGAACTAGAGTAGGGGAGGGGGCAGCAGGGAATGTGTCAGCTGCTAAAATCTTCTCTAAAAGTAGAACTGAAGACCGTGACTGAAAACTGTAATTTTCATTTCCAATGGAAACAACATTTAAAATGAATAAGATACATAGGTACAATTATCTATTAAAAGATTACTATATATTAGGGATAGTCATAGTTAAAATGATCATTTTGGACTGTCTACCCTGAATACTGTATATGGAGGGGAGGGGCAAATATCCACACAAACTGTTACCATGTGATAAAATCTAAATGGTACCATTCACTGTAGGGAAGATAGTAAGGGGTGGACTGATTCTACAAAGAAGGAAGAAGAGAGAGATGGAAGGAAAATGAAGGTGATCTCACTAAGGGGTGGAAGCATGAGCTTTGAAGTGTGGGTAAGATTTAGCCTTTCAAAGAACAATAGTAGTAAATGAAGGAGAGAGTTATGAGGAGGAGGAGAGGATGT
Source organism: Myotis lucifugus (assembly GCF_000147115.1). Lineage (NCBI taxonomy): Eukaryota > Metazoa > Chordata > Mammalia > Chiroptera > Vespertilionidae > Myotis > Myotis lucifugus. The sequence continues at coordinate 23,757,322 of NW_005871051.1, read as the reverse complement.
GAGTGATAATAAGCTCATTCATTCAACAAATATATGTTTAGTGTATGTATGTGCCAGACACTGTTCTAGCATATTCTAGCAGTGTTCTGGTATAAATATGTACATGTTCCTCAAGAAACTTAGTGAAGAGATAATGAATGAGATAGATAATGTTAAATGCCAAGGAGGAAAATAAAGCAAGGGAAGGGAATAGGAAGTTTGGGGAGGGGTTGGGACTTTTAGCTGCGTGGCCAAGAATGTTTTCACTGAGGACCAAATTTTGACTGGGGACCTGAAGAGAGTGAAGGAGCAAGTCATGTTACTCCCAGGGAAAGAACATTCTGGACAGAAGGAACAGCCCATGCAAGGGCCCCGAGGTGGGAATAGGCCTGGGAGAGTGCAGGGGTGGCTGTGGTTTGCCTTTTCTCTGAGTGAGGTGAGAAGATGCTGGAGGGTTTTGAGCAGAGGTGTGACAAGGTCTGACATGATTTCACAGGATTTCCTTAGCTACTGTGTTGATAACCTACATTTTTATACCACTTCACAGTTTCTCAAGTGCTTTCACACATAACTCCTCATTCCCCTGATGAAGGCACTGGAGCTCAGAGAAGTTAAAACAGCTTTCCTGAAACCTTATAGGTAATGAATAAACCATCCTCTGCAGGATCTAAGTTGGAGCTGTTTCCATCACATCCCTGATATAGGAAACCACACAGGGACACTCAAGAAAGAGGAGAAACTTCAACATTTTCAGTTTGTTTATTTTACTTTATCTTTCTCTCCTTTTCTTCTCTTTCAACCCAAACCACTTTACCACTTTCACTATAAATTTGCTGCCCCACTCTTTACTTCAAGGCTATTTTGGTAACATGCAACGGCCTCATTTTTCGTTGAAATATACTAGTATATGTAAATTTCTTAAAGAGGGCATTGGTGAATATGGCTGTTTTGTGCAAGTTTTTTTCATGCTTGGTACTTGATTTTGAAATGTTAACATTTTTTTTATGTTCTTTAAAAAAGTTTGAATGTACTGTTGGGTTCCACATAGTAAACAAATAAACAAGAGAAATCATGAGAGGAATAACTAACCAGTTTCATTATCATATATAAGTTTGGCCCTGACAATCTGGATTCTGTTTTCCTGTTGAATATTGTTTCTCCTTGATTTTCTGGTGATTCTGGTATAGTGATTCTTTTTTTTTAACTAAGAGATGTGGCATTCATGAACTCAGGGACAACAAAGATTATTTGGGTTAGAGCTGATTTATTTCTTCTCTAATTATATTTTTAGAAGGTGGCATGTGGTCAATAAATGCTTCTTTCCTAATATGACATTATGTCTCTCATCCGGAGTGTCTCCTCAATATGAATATTTTTTGGAAAAGAGGGTTCTTGTAGGGAAGAGTTCTTGCTACACATTGGGCAAACCCGTCTTTCTTATTTTCAGTATGTAGGTTATATTCTTCTCTGAGCTCATCCCGCCAAGTTCTGTCCAGATGCCTTTGATCTCTTCTCACTGGCTTACATGGGTGTGGGAGGGATTAATTAATTAACACTTATAAAGAGCTTTGAAGATGAAAGTGCTCTGTCAGTGCCACCATCTTCCCTTGGCTCCCCCTGTCTCTGCATTTCACTGTGTAGAGGTCTCTCCCCGCCCCTCCTCACCAAGGCAAAGACTCTGTTTGGACTTGTAGGGATAGTTTACTGGACTTGCCAAGAAAGAAAGTTTAGGACTTGCAGTAGAGAATAGGACTTGCATAGACCCAATGGAAGCATTATTTATTTATTTATTTTTAGTTCCTAGACTTGCCAAACATAGCAATCCCATTTTAGGTCAGACTCATTAACTTTAGGTATTTTTTTTTGAGGTGGTGGGCATTGTATAGGTGTAATGGATTTGTATTCTAAACATTTTAATAGCCCCAAATGCCCTTTACACCATGAGACAATGTCCAAGTTAGTCGTCTTCAGAAACATTTACTCTCTACTCCTCCTCCCACCCCAGTGAACTAGAGCAGCTGCCTCTCTCATGCTCCTCTGAAGTTGGTACCTCTCTCACTATGGTCCCAGTCTCACTCCCCTATCAAAATTAAATCTCATACATCATAATATCTGCTGACTTTTTCCTTGCACCACATAGAGAACATTGTAGCATCAACATTTTTCCAGTTTGAATGCCCCTTCTCATACTAACATGCTACCCAGAAAGTTGGTTGTTCATTGATGGACTCTGGAATGTGGGTTTGGCTGATACAATGGATGCAGCCATAGACCCCATTTAGGAGTGCCATGTGTGGATGGCCCTCTACTGGAAGTACCATGGAGTCTTGCTTCTCTCCATTAGTACCTGTGAGTGCTAAGACCAGCCTCAGAGTCTCAGGGACCTATCATTCTTCCTTCTTGTCCCCCCTTCGCCCCCCACACACATTTAAATTGATTTTAGAAAGAGAGGAAGGTGGAGAGAAAGAGAGAGAAACATCGATGTGAGAGAGACACATCAATCAGTTGCCTCCCATTTGCACCAAGACATAGAATCAAACCCACAAAGCTTTGGTGCACGGGATGATGCTCTAACCTCTGATCCACCTGGTGAGTGACCTGAAATGCCTTTTTGTAAATGTAAGGCAAGAGAGACTTTTATGAAAATTTCAAAGCTGTTTAGAATCCAAACCAAATGAAGGCTATATTTCTTAATTATCAGAAACAATGGTGATGACTTGTAAACAGATGTATAGGCAAATTCAGTATTGCTTTAATACATTCTGACTTTGTGAACACGACTCCTTACTATGGGATTGCTAAGTGAGTATTCAGGTTTGAGATCTTACTTGCATGATTTATTTGCTCTAAAATTATGTTCTTTAAAAAAAACAATTATTTTCTCATGTCTTTACATCATCTCACTATATTTACTTCCATTTTCTCTTTTGGTTTAGAGAGGCTTTACAGAGTAATCATTATGATAATCACACATATCCAGAGCACCTGAAACACACCAGGCACACATTTGATACTTTTCTTCCAATATTTCATTTAATTCTCATTACTGTTTTCTGAAGTAGAGTTTACTATTTCCATTTTATAGATGGGGAAATGACAGGTCAGAGAGACTTGTACATTGCCCAAGGTTATGGAGCTTATAAATACTAAGCTGGGATCTAAACCTAGACCAGAATGTGTTCAGATTTTATGCCTGGAGTCTCTGCTCCAACTGATATTTCACCCTTTTGGGGATAGCATTTGCTGCAGGAAGAGAAAGTTTATTTTCCTCTGATGCATAAAATGCAAGAAGGATATTACAGTCCATCCAAAGCATCATCAAGCATGATAGAAAATGAAAAAAAATGTTAGTGTGTTTGGATTGTGTTGGGTATGTACTGGCTATGGTGACATTGATTAGGCCTGTTAACCCCTTTGAGTTTCAATACAGGGTGGGGCAAAAGTAAGTTTACTGTTGGGACTATGCAAAACATAGAGTTTATTCTTGTATTATTATTTATTGTATTATTTCTATATGAACAACTCTAAGCCTACTTTTTCCCCACCCTGTATATTCACCTGTAGGATGAAGATAATGACAATACTCACCACATGGGATTTCACTCTGTGATTCTGTACAGGAAATGTTTAATGAGTGGTGAATGACTATGTCAATTCAGCTAGGAAGCAACTACATTATTTTTGATGAGAGGTTGTGAGAATTTAAGTTAATGATAATTTGATAATTGAAAGATATATATGTGTATATATATATATATATATATATATATATATATAGAGAGAGAGAGAGAGAGAGAGAGAGAGAGAGAAACTGTTTAGATAGGGGCATGAATGAAGGGGGTATTACAATAAAGCATGACTGTGAGGTCAAGGTGACTTAACTGAGAGAGGCATCACAAGATGGGGTGCAGGCTTGTCATGGGGGATAAAGGAATATTGTTAGTTTGAGGTGCCAGGAGAGATTTTTTTATAGAGGTTTAGCAGAACCTTTCATCTGAAGTTTAGTCAAGAGAAGAGAAGTCTTAGTTAAGGATGTAGGCTTGGGAGCCATCTGTAGAAAGGAGATATTTTGAGAGATGAAAGTGGATGGGATTATCTAGGAGGAGAGTGTAAAATCAGAAGCAAATTCTGGATACAGAAACTTGTGAAAGCCTACACTTAAGGAACAGGCATTTAAAGGGGATCCAGAGAAGGTTCTGAAAAGAAATGGCTGAGGGAGAAAATTCCACCAGCAACTAGGAGAAGAAAGTTTCAAGTAAAGGCTGACATTCGTGTTGAGTTCTGGAGAAGTTGATAAGGATCATAGGGCTATGATTTTGCAATTGAGAGGTTGTTGCAAAGTTTTGAGACATAGCTTTTGACGAGTAGTGGAAGCCAGGACCACATTGCAGGAAGCTGCAGAGTGATTGCGTGTTGACATGCTGGAGCCAGCGAGTGAACAGTATCAGATCAATCTCAAGTGAGATCTTGAGCACGTCTTTTCCATTCAGGAGCAAGAGGGGCCAAAATACTCGATTGGGTGACTTTGTGTCTTGGGTTGAGTTCCACCAAAAGCTGACTCAGGTGAAGATTTGAGTATAAGTAATTTATTTGAGAGATGATACCAAGAGGAACCAATAGGGGAATGGGAACTTGAGACAGAGAAGGAAAAAGAAACCAGTACAGGGTATTATGATCAAATTACTGCTATGGCAACTGGGAATTATTCCTACTGGGGACATCTGGGAGACAACATAAAGTACATCTTGGACTTTTGGGAAGTAAGGAAGCTGAAGTATTTATCTTCCAACTCTTATCTGTGTTGACTGAGGGTTATTCTGGCACCTCTGACCTACATAAAAATCAAAGCCCCCAAACCACAAAAACAAACCTCAGCTAGCGTTGCATGTGCTTATAATAGGTGGCTGTCCATGTGCATAGTAAGTTCAGAGAGCAGTGGGCAGGGTCGCGATGGGTGCTTTAGGATGTGTGTATTTCAGTCTCAATTTCATCCTCACAACTTTTACATGAAGAAACCAAAGTTCGGACAGATTAAGTAACATTGCAATGAGCAAGACACTCAGTTCTTTCTTAGATCATATAAATAAAAAGCCACCCCCACTGGGAAAAAAACCTGGGGAGCTAATGGGGGCAGAGTTGAGATAGGGGCCCGTGGTGTGTTTGGACAGATCACCTCATCAAAATGATGCTCTTTATTTCTGAATTTGGGCTTTCATTCCTTCCCTCATTTGGAAGGAGTAATTAATAGCTTGGTTTTAAAAAGGTCCCCTGCAGGCTTACAGGCTGTGCATGGACATAAAATAACGAAAAGAATAACGAATTGTGTTAACAAAGGTTATTATTATCTCTTCTAATGACTTATGTTGTTAGCAACTCAGATGTAAGATTTGCTGTGATTATCCTGTAATGCTGAAAACAGAAAGTGTTCTGCTCCTTCAGCCCCACTTGGTTCCCTTTTCCTCGCTCTCTCCCTGGAGTTGCATTCTTTGGGCTCATGCTTCCAGATTCCTTCTCCACCTGCTGCTGTTTTAGGGCTCTGACTGATGAACTCTGCCTTCCTGGTAGTGCTCCTTCCTGGTTGGAACTCTGTTTTATTTTTCATCTCTACTCATTTTTTTGCCCCCTTCCCTTAAAGATTCCCATCTGCATCTATTCCATTAATCCTGCAGCTCAGGCAGCTGTGCTGTTCCAGATTTTCTCCTGCATCCTCTGATACCGTTCTCTTTTGGGTCCTAACCCTCAGGCTCTTAGCACTAACTCCAGTTAATCTGATTAAGATCATTCTGGTGAAAGGTCTCCCTAGGAGGGACCAGAGCAGCAGGAGGCCCTCCAGGCATGGCCCTCCATCCCAGGAAGAGTCTCTCTGTGAGTGGTTGTATTCTGTTAATGATCTTTTTGTTTGGGTTTCATGTTTTAAAAATGTAAGATATAAAAATAACAGTAAAGAAACTTCTGAGAAAAAGAAGGTAAATGAGAACCTTAATCCATCTCCACTATCCCGACACACTGGTTATTTTCTTTCTACTATTCCCTGCAAGCCTTTATTTTCGATAGAGTTTTGGTTTTAAAAATCCAGACTATTTTTAGAATAATTTAAAATCTATCTTTACACAATCATCCTAATTTCCTGCTTAATAACTGATTAATATTTCATTTTATGGGTGGTACCATTTTAACAATTCTGCTCCTGAAAATAAGTTTTCATTTCTCTAAGACAAAGGCTCCAAAATGCAATTGCTGGGCTGTAGATAAATTTATTTTTAAGAAACTGACAAACTCTTTTCCAGAATGGCTATACCATTTTACATTCCTACTAGCAATGTATGCGAAACCCACTTTCTCCATATCCTTAGCATTTGGTATTTGTTGTTATTGCTATTTTTATTTGATATTTTTATGTAAGCTTGTCTGCAATACTCTCAGATCAAGCCTGTTGTTCCATTGAAATGATCAGTAGTGCTCCTTCCACCTTCATAGGGTACCGGTTCCTCAAGACAGTTTATGGTCATCCCACTAGATTGAATTATCTAAGTAGCCACCATCTTTGCCAATACTCATTAGTTATATCTCTCTGTGGTTTTAATTTGCATTTCCCTAATGGCTAGCAATGTGGAACATATTTTCATATGCTTTTTTGTCATCTGTGCATCCTTAACAAATTGTCTGTTTATGTCTCTTATCTATTTTTAAATTGGATTGTTTATTTTAATTGGAAAAATATGCATAACAAAATTTATCATCTTAACCATTTTAAAGTATACAGCTCAGTACATTTACATTGTTATGTAACCAACACCACTGTCCACCTCCAGAACTTTGTCATTTCCCCAAAGAAAAACTCTGTACCCATTAAACTCCCCATCTTCCCTCCCCTCTGCCCTGGGCAACCACCATTCTTTTCCTGTCATTATGAATTTGACTATTGAAGTGTTTCATGTAAGTAGAATCATACACTATTTGTCCTGTGACTGGATAGTTTACTTAGCATTATGTCTTCAAGGCTCATTCATGTTGTTGCATGTGTCAGAATTTCCTTGCTTTTTAAGGCTGAATATTATTCCATGGTATGGATGTACCACATCTTGTTTATCCAGTCATCTGTCAATGGACACCTGGGTTGTTTCCATCTTTTGGTTATTGGGAATAATGCTGCTGCTATGAACATGGCTGTCCAAATATCCCAGGTATTTTTTTAGTTTTTTATGGGATTTGAATATACAGCAAAGTTTGAAAAACATTAGTGCAGGGCAGTCCCCAGAGACTATGAGGAGCTTTGGGAAGAGGCATGCACCCAAAGTCAGCCTGATACAACTGTTCCATTTATAGTACTTGTCATATTCAGTAATTTTTATATATTCTAGGGACAATTTGTCTGTTGGATATATAATTTGCAAATATTTCTCTCAGTTTGTAATTTTCCCTGTAGTCTCTTAACAGGGTCTCTCACAGAGCAGATCTTAAGCATGTCTTATCCATTTTGAATTTTATGATATCCAATTTACCATTTTTTTTCAGGGTTACACTTTTGGCCTAAGAGTCTAAGAACTCTTGACCTAGTCCTACGTCTGAAAGATTTTCTTCTATATTTTTTCTAAAAGTTTTGTAGTTTTATGTTATACACTAGAGGTCCGTTGCACGGATTCGTGCAATAGGCCTTCTTTCCCCTGGCTGCCAGCACCAGTTTTCCTCTGGCACCCAGGACCCAAACCTTCACTCTGGCCATCGCCTTCCATCTTTGCTCTGGACACAGTTTTCGCTGTGGCTGGAGACTTCAGTCCTTGCTCCTCGCTTGGGTGAGAGTCTTCAGTCTCCGGCCAGAACTGCTCCTGTAGCTCCTTCCGCCCCCCACCTCCCCCTCATAGCTTGATCGCTGCTTCGCCTGCAGACCTCGCCAACAGGTTCCTGGGTTCCAGGGGGCCACCTTGCCTGCGGCCTGGCTTTCCGATTGTGATCAGGATCACGGGGCCGCAGGCAGGGTGGCTCCTGGGTCCCCGGGGTGCCGCCTTGCCTGCGGCTCGGCTTCCGATCATCATCACGGCTGCAGGGTTCCACCGCCCAGGGCTGCACATGGGGGTCCTGGCTGTGGGCGGGGCTTAGGCGGCACACAGGGCCGGATGGCAGCTCACACTGGCCCACCCTGCCTGCAGTATGCAAATTAGCCGCCATCTTTGTTGATGGTTAATTTGCGTATTGTACTGATTAGCCAATGGGAGGCGTAGCAAAGGTACGGTCAATTACCATGTTGTCTATTATTAGATAGGATTTTAGTCTGTAATCCATTCTGAGTTCATTTTTGTATACAGTGTGAGCCTTACTTAGGTCAAGATTCATGCCACTTTTTATTTAGTAGAATATTTTATTTAGAATAGGAGTAGGATTACTAAGGCAGGGAGTATATACATTTTAAAAAATATCTGGGTTTTATTTCTAACTTAGGGGATGATTATGATGTTGGGAATCTCCAGTGCTAGGAGATTCAAACTTAGTATGAGGAACGAAGCAGCCTTAGCACATATGTAAGTGATATATTTGCAGAGCAGGTGAGAGACCTGGACCAACCCCTGCTCTTTTGGGGCAATCCCAGGTCACATCTGTTATTCCACTGAAATTATTAACAGTGCCACTTCCCCTGGCAAAGGTTTCTTCACTAAGAATATGGTCACCCAACAAGGCCATATATATGACCCCTGTTTCAAATATGCCCAGCTTGCTTATTCCATGTTCCTACTCTAAAGTAAATACCACAGGCCAAAAAATCTTATGTACAGGCATAGCTTGTTTTACTGCGCATTGCTTTATTGTGCTTCCCACATGTTGTATGTTTTATAAATTGCAGGCAAGGCCCTCCACCAGCAAAAAAGATTACAGTTTGCTTGTTGCGATGCTTTCTTTATTGCAGTGGTCTGGAACCGAAGCCACGATATCTCTGAGGTCTGCCTGAAATTGTCTTTCTAAAAGACTAAATTGGTGCTTTGACTTTAGAAAATTCTACAGAAATTTCCTGCTGGGAGGAATCTTAGGGGTGCGTGAGATGGGCTAATATTTATGCAATGCCAGGTGCTCTTCTAAGAATTTTACAAATGATAATCCTCTCCACAGCCTTTATGGTAGGTTATATTTTCTCATCAGCTTCTTTTTTTAAATTGATTTCAGAGAGGAAGGGAGAGGGAGAGAGATAGAAATATCAATGAGAGAGAATCATTGATTGGCTGCTTCCTGCACGACCCCAACTGGGGATCAAGCCCACAACCTGGGCTTGCGTCCTGACCGGGAATAGAACCTGAGACCTTTGGGTTCATAGGTTGACACTCAACCACTGAGCCACTCCAGCTGGGCTGTTTTCTCATCTTCCTATCACAGACAAGGCTATTGGGAGACAGAGAAGCTAAGTAACATGCCCATTTGTATGGCTGGGAAGTATAGAGCTATGATTCCACCAGGGCAGAGTGGCTCCAGAGGTTGTGCTTAACCTCCTCTCATTCAGCTCTCTCTCCAGGTTGTCTACCAGCCCATGAAGGTTAATGGATTTAAAGTGTCCAGCTTGCAACCAGGTAACAGTGATATCTGGCAAGTAAAATAGTCAATGGGATAATAACGCCAGAACATTTCTCTGTGTGTGGGAAACAGGGGTCTAATAAGGCTTGGGTTATAGTTTATAGTTCCAGCTACACATCATAAGACCTTGGGCAAGCCACTTAATGACCTTCAACCTCCTCATGAAAGAGAGATGATGGAAATACCCAACTCACATGAAGTATGAGTATCTAGGCAGGTGACAGCATTGGTGGTGGCATCTGAGCCACCTATCAGAAAATCACGGGGATGGCATTGAAGTGCTGTGACGCCTGACTGGTTGCTGGGTTGACACCTTGGTTTGAAGTCACAGTTCATTCTTTTCGTGTGTCTGTCTCCTCCTAGACCAGTGGTCGGCAAACTGCGGCTCGCGAGCCACATGCAGCTCTTTGGCCCCTTGAGTGTGGCTCTTCCTAAGCCTTAGGAGTACCCTAATTAAGTTAATAACAATGTACCTACCTATATAGTTTCAGTTTAAAACATTTGGCTCTCAAAAGAAATTTCAATCGTTGTACTGTTGATATTTGGCTCTGTTGAGTAATGAGTTTGCCCACCACTGTCCTGGACGATATCAGCGAAGCTTTCCTCTCATGTGCTGCTCTCTCAGTGGTAAAGACAGCGTGCCCTGAACACACACACAAAAGAACCAGAAACATCGGTAGACATCCAGGTCTTGTCTTTGTTTTTGAAGCAATTCTGCCTAATGTCCATCATACCCTTGAATGGAAAGTCCTTTGTAGCTCTTAGCTAAGTGTCCAATTCAGTGGTTCTCAACCTTCTGGCCCTTTAAATACAGTTCCTCATGTTGTGACCCAACCATAAAATTATTTTCGTTGCTACTTCATAACTGTAATGTTGCTATTGTTATGAATCGTAATGTAAATATCTGATATGCAGGATGGTCTTAGGCGACCCCTGTGAAAGGATCATTTGACTGCCAAAGGGGTCTCGACCCACAGGTTGAGAACCACTGGTCCAATTTATAGCACACAACTAGAGGTTGAATAGAGAGACACTTAGTTCTGACTCTACAGATGAAATTCCTGTAGGACATATGGGAAGCGTGAGAATGGGCTGGGTAGTATGCCACTAAGCTCTTTGTAATCTTATCAGAACAAGACATATGTCTTTGTAGCTAGTTCCTGTGTAGTTCTGGTTAAGTCACTTAGTTCTCTGGAAGGGCTTGAAGAAAAACAACAGGGGATTCAGTTAAAAGTAAAAAAGATTTAAGCAGCCCTTCTAATCCAGCTCAAAATTAGGACCTGAAAAGGGTGAAAAATAGAAAGAAACATAAAAAGTTTGTGTTTATTTCAGCAATGTTCACATTGTGGAAAGTACACATTAAAATTTTGCTATGGACAGGCATTATAGAGAGTCTAGGGCAGTGATGGCGAACCTTTTGAGCTCGGCGTGTCAGCATTTTGAAAAACCCTAATTTAACTCTGATGCCGTGTCACATATAGAAATTTTTTGATATTTGCAACCATAGCAAAACAAAGATTTATATTCTTGATATTTATTTTATATATTTAAATGCCATTAACAAAGAAAAATCAACCAAAAAAATGAGTTCACGTGTCACCTCTGACACGCGTGTCATAGGTTCGCCATCACTGGTCTAGGGGTATGTGCTCTACAACCAAAGTACCCGGGTTGGAATCCTGACAGGAATCTTGGGGCCATGATGTACTAGCCTGGGGCAGTTCCTGTTCTCTGTGATTCAGTTTCCTAAACCTCAAGATGGGGATACAACCAGTCCTTATCTCAGAGGCTGATTGCAAGGATTAAATGAGGAAATCCATGAAAGGTTTTAAAACAGCAGCTGGCATGTCGTGAGGCCACAGTATGTGTGTGATTTTTACTTGTATTATCTAAAAACATGTGCTTCTGAGTTAGCTCTTCAATAGAAGAGGTTGTTAAAATTTACCCATAGCATCATATGTGACATCTTGGTTTTGATCAGGGATTCTCAAACTGTCTGATATGCTGGACTGGACTGATTATTTCGTAAAATGATTAAATTTTGCAGCAATGTGAAATTTCTATAAATTCCTAAATACTTCCTCTCATCTTTTCTTCTTATCTCATCAGTGACCAGCAACTCCAGTCCATATACCAGCCCCGTCCACCGATGACACTCTGAGTAGCACTGGCCTAGATTTCACCCTTTGCCCTTTGCTGTCTGTGGCCACAATGTCTGTTCAGCATCCTTTCACCTTTGCCCTGGAAATGGCATCTCCTTTCCCTTAGGGAACTGCCCCTCCTCCATCCCATATGCTCCATGGCCCTACGAGTATAGGATGGATCCATCACTGTCCTGCAAGAAACAGATGGAGGCATCCTCAAACTGGTAATGGAGGCATCCTCAAACTGGTAATGTGAGGACAATTTAATAATGACAATGTTTACATAGTTAGGGGGCAGGATTTAGAGAAACAAGAGATAATGCAGTACTTTGGAGCTAGCAAAAGTCGGGCACTCTTGCTGCCTCTAAGCAAAGAGAGGAAGTGGTTCCAGGCCTCAGAGAGAGCAGCTGGTGGACCTGGCTGCCTGATAGTAGCTTGAGAAGAACTATGATTCATGGGGATAAACACCATCACCTGCTCTTCTCCCATTGTCTAATCTAAGGTAAGTGTCTCCCATTGGCCAAACCTAACTGGAAGCCAGAGAGAAGGAAGCTCTTGTGGCCTTTCATGAAGTCAGCCTCTTGGGAAGAGAGCAGAAACAGGTGAAGGGTGGACATAGGGTGACCAACCACTCCGGTTTGCCTGGGACAGGGAACTTTCAGTATTAAAGCTAGGCCAGTCCCAGGCAAACTGGGAGAGTGGGTCCCCATAGGTCTAGAGAGGGAAAGGGAGGATGGCTTTTCTTAGCCACAACAATGTGTCCACTTGGTCTATTTAGCACCCCAAACAGTGTGTGTGTGTGTGTGTGTGTGTGTGTGTGTACACATACTCGCATGGGGATGGTGAATGATCTAATCTAATGAAGTCTAATAATGAGTGTGAGGCCCTTAGGCCTCAGTGAAATCACTGGGTGTTCTGGGTAGGGGGCTGGCCACCAGGGACCTATAATGATAGGTATCCTCTTAATCATACTGACCAATTGTTCTCAAGTTTGGCTGTACTCAAGTTTGAGATTACTGCTGATTGGGCTCTTCTCCCTGACAGTTGGATTTAATTGGTGGAGACATGGCCGGAGTGATTCCAATGTGCAGCAGATTTGAGAAATAAGATGACCTCAAATGGGGGACTTTTCTAAGGTTAGAGAAGGGCTTTGGTTCACGCCAGGGGAACTGGATGAAGGCTGTTTCACCAGTTAGGACCAGGGCTTTGTTTAAATGTCCTGCCTTGGTAGGAACTAAAACAGCACACATCTCAGGCTCTCCTGGGTCCCATCTGGAGAGGTTAAGGTGGGGAGGGGAGTCAGGCCTCCTCCAATACTTTGCTGCCCTAAAGTCATAGGTTAGGTGTACAAGGCAGGGTCTTCAGTGGAAGGCTCCATGCTGCCCCTGTTGTCTGAGGGAAAGCTTTCCATCACACGTTCTGGTAGAATGCCTGTGCCACAGGACAGTGGGATAGGTCTATTGCATATATTAGCTGACCTTCTGGAGCATTTGGAAGAATCATGGACACTATTATGTAAATACCACCTTCAGCACAAGGTCAGGGCTAGGGTGAGACAAGAGGGGCATCTAGGGGGTAGAATTTAAAGAGGCCTCCACTCTGGCACTGACAACAGGTACCTCCTTAAATTTTGCACCCTTGATGCCTTGCCTCACCTCCTCCTCACCTGGGCTACAACTCACAAGTCCTAGAATGACCGATTTGACAGCCAGCTCACACATGTAGTTTGTAGCATCTGCTTTTCTAACTTTAGATCGATTGGGCAGGGAAGGGTGAGGAGCTCACGGTGGAGTCCACTATTCATTTTTCTCTTAAATCAGAATTCAATATTATTTCTTACCAACAGTGAAGCCACTTTCAGCCCCTTTGTCACAGGGATGCTCCAAAGTGGAGTTCTACAGCGAAGAGTGCTTTAGAACAGGGCTCTGGCTTTTATTGGTGTTGTGGGTGCCTAGCACTTTGCAATACTTAACACAACTGAAACTATAACAGCTGCTTTGTACACATCATGCAATGAAAACATTGCTTATCACTGAACGCACCACACAGCTAATGCTCAATAATTCTAGTTTAGTGTCGAACAGCTGGTAGACACTGTTAGACCGTATCCTGATCTGACCCTTTTCATTTATATAAAGCAACATAAACCAATGAATACACACTAAGGGCCCTGTTGGTGGATGGCTCTTGGCTATTGTCTGTTACCCTGGGACAAAGAGAGTAGGCTGAGAGAATCAGGGAGCACAAGAACTTTGGAAATTGTGGGATCCTTTTCCTGGAAGCCTGTTGACACTGGATGGAACCCATCTGCTGGTTCTAGAGGATCTCTGGATATCTTTGCTCTTGGAAGTTCCTAATTTCTTTGCTAGGAAACCAAGGACAGAGGCATATTACCTGAGGTCACAGGGTGAATCAGCATCTACTCGGAGTTTCTGATTCCTATGCCTGGCTCAGGCCCAGAGGGTAAGGATAACCATTAACAATGAGCTTTAATTTTCTTTTTCAACATTAAAAAAGCTTTGCCTTCACCACCACTATTGATTTTCTACTATTGATAGATTAAAAAAAAGATAATTTGCATGTAAATTGAGCAGACAGGCAGACCATTTGCATTTATATTAGCAGGTTACTCATTGTCATTAATTATTTATCATATTTAGTTATCCTGAAAGGTGGGCTCTGTGGTCTCCATTTTACAGCTGGAGCAGATTTCCGAGGAATGTGTTGCTAATTCTGAGTCAGGTGGGCTTTTGTAACTAATTGAAGACTAGAAGGGGCTGCCTTACACCAGGTAGACACTCAGGTGCTTATTGAATGGATTTTTACATAGATTTTTTTGTGTGTGAAAATACTCAGCAGTGTTTGAGATTTATTCATTCACTGTAGTTATGGAAACCTTTCGTCCATTTGTTGCTAGCTGTTGGTAAACTTCTACTACAAAAATTTTCAAACATTCAGTAAAGCAGAGACAGTACAGTGAACTGCTAGGTATGCACTCCCACCTTCCACAGTGACTAACATTGGCCAATTTCATCCCATCTACCTCCAGCCTTTTGTTTTATTTTTGATTTTTGTTTGCTGAAATATTTTAAAGCAAATCTTAGATACTATAAATTTATTACCCATCAATGATTCAGAGAACAGAGAAGGGCTTTAAAAAAATCCAGAATTATCATACCATAATCACACCTAATAAAATTAACAAAATTACCTAATGGCATCTACTTCCAATCCATGATTTAAAAATGCCCAATTTTCCCAGTTTGGCTCATTGGATAGGCTTCGATCCTTGGACTGAAGGGTCCCAGGTTTGATTCTGGTCAAGAGCACATGCATTGGATGCAGGTTCCCTGGCCCTGGTCGGGGTACGTGCAGGAGGCAACCAATCGATGTGTCTCTCTCACATCGATGTTTCTCTCCATCCTTCCACTCTCTCTAAAAATCAATGGAAAAATATCTCTGGGTGAGGATTAACAACAACAAAAAATAAAAGCCCAATTTTATTTGGTTTATTGAATCATATTCTAATATCTGTTGCCCTTTGATTTCAATCCCTTCAATTTTATAAGCATTACCAAGTACCAATTATGGGCCAGGAGCAGGGACAGTGAAGACCAATACAGTTTATTGGCCTGACCTAGATGAGGCCACAGTATTGTAGAGAAGTCAGGCACAGAAATGAATCTAACATATATACAGCTCTGAGAAGCTAACACCAAGTTGTGCATCATATGGAGTGGGCACACAGGAAAAAGGGTTCAGGAAGTGTAGGGGTGACAGCAGGACATTTCAGATTTTAATAGCTAACATTTATGAAGCAATTGTTATGTAAAAGGGACGGCTTCAAGTGTGTATCAGCACATATAGTCCCCTCTACATTCCCTATTATTATTACACTTGTTCTATCCACTGAGGCTAAATAGTATAATTATTGAAAAATGAGGGGGAGTTTGACAGGTAGCAAGTTTGGGCAGGATATTTAGGCAGAAGAAATCCAGTGAGGAAGGATCCTAGATATAAAAGTTCAATGAGGCGTCCACACAACTGATGCGTGTCTGTTGGGGGCCTGTGATTGGGGTGAGGTGGGAGGGGACAGAAATGGGGGTGTAAACATTGCTGACTGGAGGTTGGGAACGCTTTATAAATTAGGCAAAGGCGTCTGACTCTTTTCTTTAAGATATGGAATATCTTTGAAAGATTTAAAGAGGACAGTGATAAGATCAGATTTGTATTTTGCAAAGAAAAATCTGCTGGCATCATGGAGCATGTGGTGCACCAGAGATTGTCTAAAAATGTCTGTGAAGAAGACTTGTGGGACAGGGCAGGGGAGAAAGATCTGCTTCACACTGATTTTTTGTAAAGATACTTAGGATGTTCTTTTCTTACTATAAAAAGTAATGCATACTCATTGTAGAAAATTTGAAAATAGATAAAAGGAGAATAAAAAATTCCTATACTCCCAGAAGAGGTATCTTCAAAGATTTTGGTATAGCTCCTTCAAGTTATACAAACATGCATATTTTCTTTTTCCAAAATTTTAATCATATTTACTTATTATTTGGATTCTGTCTCTTTAACTTAATGTTATGCCTTACTTAATATTTTCAGTGTCATCAGGGAGTAAAAAGAATATGATTTTGAATGAGCATTTTATCCCATCAAATAGTGACATCAACACTTATTACTTACCCTTCTATTATTGGACATTTAGGTTATTTACAGCTTCCTTATTTCTTTATTTGCATTTCAGAGGATAAACTTTGCTTGGGTTTCTGCTAAATTTGTACACCCACATCGGAATTGGAGTCCCTATCCCACTGCTCTGACTAAGGTAATTACACTGAAGTTTTCCAATGGAACCCTCCTCTCATGCCCAAATGCAACCTGCCAGTAGCCCCAGGAAGAGGAGATGTTGAACTTTAAGAAGCTGTAGTGCAGCCTAAACTTGCAGCTTTAAACTTCACCCATCTCTGTATTTTGGATAACAGCTCATCAAGCAAATGAGTTGACTGGGCTTTGAGTTGAGTTTATAAATCAGGTTAACATTCCTGTTGGTAATGCTGCCCAAAGGAACACATTTTTTCGGTATGCTCTTCATTTAACACAATAATCACTATTTTAACTTATTAATAGCTACTTTCATAATACAAGGTGTTGAGAATGAAAATCTCTAATTTGAGAGTTTACAAAGAAGGGACAGGTTACTCAGCTGCTAGACGTAGATGCTAATTTGTGGAAAGCATTAGAAATACTCAAATGTTCACTTGTATGCCATGAAGAACTTAGTGATAGTAAGTTCATCTATTGTGCCATGAAACATTTTTACTATAACCCTAAATTTATCATTTAAATTCTTTCCAAAATAAAAATCTGGGTATAAAATGCAATCTGTCCAATGTTTATATGTAATCTTATCAGACCATATCTAATTGAATGATAGGAATTGGAGGCAATGAATCAAATCAATTATTTACCCTCTTCTAGAGTAATATGATAACCAGTAGAACAGTGTGAAAATACAGGAAATTTAGCTGGAGGAACTCCTGATTAAAAAGAAGAAAAATACAATCACACACACACACACACACACACACACACACACACACACACCAGAAACAACAAAAAGGTGGGCATATTTCAGAGAAAATATTTCCTTAGTAGTACATTTTGGTGTGCTAAAATGTTAATATTCAATACCTGTTGACTTCTGTTAAAGGTAATTATTTATTAATTTCATTGTTTTAAGAAACAACTATCATGTATCCCTCAGAAGCTGGTTACACCTAACTATGGTGTGTGCAATACAAGAACCACGGCCCTGAGCATCTAGGTGGGACCCTGGGAGATAAAAGCTTGGCAACTTTCCTCAAAAGAGGAAATCTTTTAGATTTGGGTGAGGATCAGATTTGAAGAAGTGTAATTCTCAAATGCCTACCTTGGAACTTCTTAGACATCTCTGTAGTGATGCAGTCAGGAGCAGAGTAGGCATTGTTTAACTGTCTGTTGTTTACTGACAAGTAGGAATATAACATATTAAGGAATTGTATATATGGAAGGTGTGAAACATTGAATGTTAGAAAAACAAAAGAGTTAATGGAAAGGCCGCCATTCGGCAATATGAATTCATCTAATGAAGGAAAGCCATTGTCATTGTGATGTGTTTCTCAGAAAAGAAATTTAAGAGGGAGAAACAAGGGGAGAGATCCAGGAAGTGTGTGCTCTGTACTGGGGAGGGGGATAGAGAAGGAAGCAGCTGGTTTCTGTGGTGGCTTTGCATGCTATTTCTCATTTTCCTAGCAGAGGTTTGTGTATATTTGTGTATGTGGATGTCAGATCATATCTGAGCCCCCAGGAGGATTTGATCAGACAATCTTACCCCTAAGCTAAGATAGGTGAATGGTATTGAAATTCCCATTTGTGGATGTTTTAAAATCACTCGTCTTTATTTATTTATGTATGTTATGAAAAATTAGAAAAATAGGAAAAAAGAAAATAATTCCCATAATTCCATTATTCAAAGAAAGTTTTTGTTAATGTCTGTGTCTCTTCTTCCAGTCCTTGTTCTGTTTCATATATATGTAGAGCACAGTGTCAATGCTATAATACCTTTGGGGAAAGGTAGATATCAACTCAAGTACCCATTCTCCTTCTTACCAGTTATGTGAACCTGGATAAGTAACTTAGCCTTGCTGAGTCTCTTTTTTTCTGACATGAAATGAATATAAAAATACCAAATTATATGGTGATTGTTAAGAATTAAATGAGCTTATGTGTGAAAGATGCTTATGTTTTAGCTAATATTAATATGGTGGTTAATGTTAACCCTATTAGAGTTGCGATAACATAGGATATATTTCATTACTTGCTTTTTTCACTTAACATGATAACCTGTTTTCTAGGTTATTATTACAAACTCAAAACAATCCTTTTTACCAAGTGCACAATATTTTATCATATAGTTTATTAATTTATCATATTTTAGCACTTTACTTTTCTTTACTACTTTAAGAATTTTTTATTTTGGAAAATATTGTCTATTTTCTAGAATAGCAGTAGAACTAATAGGAAACTATATAAAAGACCCTGAATCAATGTTTGTGTAATGTCTTATTTCCCACATAAACCAGGTTATCAACCTCTCTCGGCCTCAGTTTTCCTGTTGCAATATGAAAATAATAATAAGAGCCCATCTATCAAACAGTGGAGAGAAATAAGGTAATGCATATAAAGTGCTTGGTATGTAGTAATCTCCCAATAGCTTCTAGAACAGTTTGTTTGCTTTTCCCTTCTGAATTTAAGATGCATTTCCCTACAGGTACAACTTACAAAATAAATCACACATTTTCCTTTCTCTTTCTATTTAGTTATATTTTTAATTTGAGTGGGGGTGGTCTTAAGTGTATTAGGAGGAAGAAAGTTTTCATTTATAATGTAGAAGTTTGCAAACCCCCCCTCATTTCATGTATATATAAACATCAGGAATGAATAGAGGGAAGCCAGCCCCATCTGGGAGTCTGGAGCCAGGAGCTGCACATTGCTCTGTTCTTGATTGCCACTTTTTTTTCTCTTTATGTCCTAAACCTCACGATTTCTTAAAATCTCCAATTTCTTCAGGGGAGGAGTGGAACACCTTTGTGTGCTCTGAGCTGGGGTGGGGGAGATGGGTGGAGAATAAGGCCCTCTATGAGAATCTGCCATTTATAAGCAGGGGGTTTATAAGTTGTCTCTTTCTGTATATAAACAGTAAGTTGACACGTTAAACTAAATTTCCAGGTAGAGTTTATAAGTGGTGGAATTGTCAATATTTTGAGGGCATGTGAGAGTTTTTCTTTTGGGTTTGGACACAAGAAATAATTCTAGAGTAATGTCTATGTATCAATCATTTTTTCTTCATATTAAGAAGTTTTAATTGATTTTAGAGAGAGAGAGAGAGAGAAACATCAATTTGTTGTTCTACTTATTTATGCATCATTGGTTGATTCTTGTATGTGCACTGACCAGGGATTAAACCTGCAACCTCGGTGTATCGGGATGACATGCTAACCAACTGAGCTGCCTGACCAGGGCTTTTTTCTTCATATTTTAAAAATATCACAAAATGATACCCATATTAATTGCAAGTCTCTTTTGTGCGTATATTTCTCTTTCTACAACTTAGAACATTTTCTTCTGCATTTCATCACCTTTTACATCCAAAAAGTAATTCCTTCCAATTGACTAAACTGCAAGGCTGAAAATCATAATTCTATTACCACAGATATTATTAAAAATACACACGATTGAATAACAATGATGAAAAACCACCTTGACTGCATTTTTCTACCAGCCACGATTATAAGATCCAGGCAGTTAAGAAATAGTCAACAAGGGAAATAAATTCCAAACACCTAATTTTCAAAGGTGAGGCTGGCTGAATTGTGTTTCCCACACCCCTCAAATTCATATGTTAAAGTCCCAACCTCCAATGAAACTGTATTTGGGAATAGGACCCTTCAAGAGGTAATTAAGATTAAATGACACCATAAGGGTGGGGCCCTAATCTAATAAGAGTTATAAGCTCCTATTAGATTATAATATTAGAATAACCTGTGTCCTTGTAAGAAGAAAAATAGACACCAGGATGTGTGTGCAGAGAAAAGGCCATGTGAAAACAGCGAGAAGGTGGCTGCCTGGAAGCCAAGTAGAGAGGCCTCAGGAGAAACCAGCCCTTTCAACACCTTGATCTTGGATTTTCAACCCCCATAACAGTGAGGGGAAAAAAAGTCTTTTATTTAGGCCACGCAGTCTGTGATATTGTGTTCTGGCAGCCCTAGCAGACTAATACACTATTGATTAATAACTCCAAAGAAATTGAGTATTAAAAAATGAGTCCATCATATTTATTTCTACCATTTGTACATATGGTTAAGCATTGTTAGCAAGCTGTCCTCTTATTTATTGGAAATAGTATATTCCAAGCCTTTGTGGCTTTGTTGCCCTATAATTAAGGAGACTGCAGAAACCTAGAATATTTTCTAAGAGTATGGTAACCCAGCCACTATTACAAGGTCCAGGGAGTTAAGAAATAGTCAACCAAATTATCAGGCACACTTACGAAGACAAGGCCATCAGCATGCGGGTTCGTAAAGAGACTGAAGGAAATACATGTATTATGTCCATCTGTATTTCAGGAAGACTCAGCAGTCTTAAACGGAAAAGTCTGAAGTGTAAGTGAAAACAGGATAGCCGGCCACCACACTTTGTTTAAGTTAACCCACCCTAAAGGCAGGCACTCTTGCCATTTGATTATGTAGCAGGAAGATCTTTTGGGACATTCATTTAACCAATAAATATCAAGAGATGCCTCACAAGAATTGTTACAATGGAACAAAAAAACTGAATTCTTGGCTTGTTTCTTTTTTTAAAATATATTTTTACTGATTTCAGAGAGGAAGGGAGAAGGAAAGAAAGATAGAAACATCAGTGATAAGAGGGAATCATTGATTGGCTGCCTCTTGCACACCCCCTATTGGGGATCGAACCCACAACCCAGGCATGTGTCTTTAACTGGAATTGAACCCAGGACCCTTTAGCCACTGAGCCAAACCAGCTAGGGCTTGGCTTGTTTCTTAAGCTTTAAAAGTGAAGGTGTGCACTTCCAACACTGGTGAAACAAGAGAGCAAATTCTCTTTCTCTGCTTATCTTGCCCTTTTAAGATAGAGATTCCATAGGCTTAGCATGAGATGAAAGTCAAGTTTGGAGACAGAAGTAAAGATGTAGGTAGGGTCTGAAGAAGCTGCCTAGAACTGGTTTGGGCAAAAAGTGGGGGTGGGGGAGATACAATTGAAACCTCAGAGAGGTTAGGTCATCTGAAAGTTGAGGAGACCTATTCCTTGCTTGTACAGCTCTTAGATAGGACAATTTTCCTAGTCTAAAAGATACTCTCTATGAAAGGAAGGCTCTGAATAGAAGTGTTTGGATACATGGTCAGAAACTCACAGTTTCTTTACTCCTAGTCATAGATTCCCTGTGTTCATGAGGAGCTTAGATGTGGACATAGGGAGGTGTTATGCTGAAAGTAAGAGACCTCACAGCAAGTGTCTCTGCAACTCAGCCACTGAAGAGCTGAGACCCTGAAGACATCTCAGGTGCATGAGCAGTTGGTTCTCCTGCACATCCAGGTCTTGGTCTACGCCCACAGGGCCAAAAGGGCCATCTCTGGGGATGACCCTGAATGTCATGAGATTATGTTTTTCTCTTTCTTCTCCTTGCCCAATAAAATGAGTCTTCCTGAAATACAGATGGATACAAATTTTTTAAAAAAGAGTTTACTGTAAAAATGGAAAAGGTTTGTTTCTTGTACATCTATCTGCGTTTGGGCCCAAGGTTCATGGCTGCTACAACTGTGCATGAGCTTGATGCATGAACGTGTTTGTCTTTGGAAGCAAGGCTGAGATGTGCAATATCAGAGAGAGTTACAATGGAATTAATGATCCAAACGGGAGACATTTAGTAGCTGGAGAGGTGTTAGGTTTTGGATATTGTTGATGGGGCAAGGAAATAAGAGGATCCAAGTGAGGAATGCAAATTAGAAGGTATACTTATGATTCTATGGGTTTCAAACCTATTTTTCTTCCCAGAGAGATGTTTGTCTGTAGTTGAATAGAGCTCACCGACTGAAAACACTGAGCACCATCTACCCAACATTAAGAGGATTGTGTTTTCAGTCACAAAGAGCCACATACAAGCTGAGATTAACAAAATGCAAATAAATGAATTCAGTGAACCCCAATAACACACCTGTAGGCATCCAAACATGTTGATTTTTTCCAACTAAGAAGAAAGTGCTCGGCTCATTTCCAGACTAAGTACAAGTTAGCATGGGCTGTAGGACAGTGGTTCTCAACCAGAGGCGATCCTCCCCACCCCTCCCTGCCTGCCATCACAAAGGGACATTTGGCAATGTCTGGATACATTTTTGGTGGTCACAACTGGGGTAGGTGGAGATCCTACTGGCATCTAGTAAGCAGAGACCAGGGATGCTGCTACATATGCTTCACCCAAGTTAATTCTTGGGTTTAAAGCAGTAAGTCCAAATGTTCCAAAATCAAGTGAGTGCTCAGCACACAATATCTCTCTTGAGATTGCTTTTTAGATACCTGCTACCGATTAGACATAAAGAAACATGATTTATAGTTTAAATCACTGCAAAAAAATTGACTTACAGCTAACATATAAGACCTGCTTTTCTTTTTCAAGGAACTGATTTATAAAGAATGGGTGATGCTTTTTTGGTTTTTAAATTTTGGTTCTTTATTTCTAGAAAATACTCTTGCTTTTATGTGTATCAATGGATATGAAGTCTTTTCAGACTTTTCACACATTCTTAAGCATGAATCAATAGTGAACAAATACTTAAAAACCAATTTATCAGACTATAGAATGAGTAAATTACTTGTGGATTAAAATAAATTCCAGATCTTATAAAGAACAAAAATGCTTACTTTAAAATGTAAACTCAAATGCTCTACCAAGTAAGCATCTACTAG
This sequence comes from Myotis lucifugus, assembly GCF_000147115.1. Classification (NCBI taxonomy): domain Eukaryota; kingdom Metazoa; phylum Chordata; class Mammalia; order Chiroptera; family Vespertilionidae; genus Myotis; species Myotis lucifugus. The sequence goes on along the minus strand of NW_005871051.1, from coordinate 23,734,115 downwards.
TATTTCCTCCTTAAGATGATAATTGATCGTTCATCACTTAAAAAATACATTGCTTCTATATTGTAGCAAACCTGAATCGTTAAAGTTTAAGTTTCAGAAGGACCTTATTATACTTTAACCACTTAGAAATTGTCATGTCCTGGGATGTCCTTGGCAATGGGGAGATGATACAATATTTACTGTGGCATTTTTTGTGCATGTGTGATGGTTCACTTTTCCGTGGGACCACCCCACATTGGGAGAGGATCATGGTGTCATAAGACTCTAAAGTCAGTAAGAGCATGACTTTCCTCAAGCATGATGTTTCATCAAGCAGTTGGACGGATAATGAGAAACCTTTTCAAAGACAGAATCTTAATACAGGCCTTTTATCCTCTTATGAATTCACATCAATAGAACTAATAAGCTTACTGTCGTTAGGCTAGTGTGTGTGTCTATTAAGTGAAACTAATTTCACTTAATCTTAATTTTAAATTTCTACTTTGTCTCCTCAGTTCCTGTACCATTCTCTTAATTACAGATTATGCTTAGCTTTGCTGATACTAGAAATCCAAATTAAATGAGGAAGGAAAGCCAAGTTCAAATCTGCTTAAGTAGCAGGGTTCATATGACCAAACTGTTACTTGAATATGGAAATGGAAGTTCATGTGTCTATGTGTATGTGTCTTTGCATTAAGTTTCAGTTTCCACAGAAATTAGCCTCTCTCCCCAAATGTACCAGTTTTCATCTGTAACAGTTTGGGCCTTTTTCTATCTAGAAATATTTTATTGAAATATCTAGAATCATACTATTGTTAGTACTTACCAGTTGTTGCATAAAATTACGAAAAGATAAGGTATAAACTATAGTAACCATTCTCCTAAATTGACCTAATTACTTTAATATATGTACAAAATTGAAGAATTCTGGAGTCTTTTTTGAAGGGAATTGTAGACTATCATAGCCAATCACAAAACTGAATACTCAGTGTCAGTTTGATACAAAATCAAATTTTTCAGTACTTGGTCTTGTTTCCTAAATCAATTTTTTATTATATAATAGTCTTAATTCCTTTTAAAAAAATCTTGGAGATTTAAAAAAACACCTGTTTTTCTCTTCAATTTTCTGCTGGAAAGAAGTTGTGTCACCCTGGGCCAGTGCTGAAAGCTGTCCCCAGGCCCCCTCTGACACTTCAAACACAGACATATCACGCTGTTCCGGACTGTCACCGAAGCCACAGCTCACTCATTGTCAGTGCCACATGCTGCTAGAATAGTCCAGGTGTCTGAGTTTTGATCATTCTCCATGACACTGTCAGAAAGGAATGCAGGTGTCTCATGGCCCTGGCTGATGCATGGCAATGTCTACCTTGTCACCACTATTAATGTAGTGAGGGCAGAGGAGATCTTGTCCTCAGTCTCTGCTCCAGGACTTCCAGTTTAAAAATAACATCTGGCCTTAGCTGGTTTGGCTCAGTGGATAGAGTGTCAACCCATGGATTGAAGGGTCCCGGGTTCGATTCCTGTCAAGGGCACATACCTTGGTTGCAGACTCAATCCCGGCCCTGGTCAGGGCACGTGCAGGAGGCAACTAAACCATGCATCTCACTCACATCGATGTTTCTCTCCGCCTCTCCCCCTCCCTTCCAGTCTCTCTAAAAATCAATGGAAAAGTATCTTCAGGTGAGGATTAACAACAACAATAACAAAATTTTTTTAAAAAAGAAAACATCTGGCTAGTGGTCCCCAAAACTCTTCTACAGAAAAAGGTAAAAACGTATACTGTGTTCCACACCTGAAACTGAACCATGTCCTCATTGCCAGGAGCTAGAACAGGAGCAACTGAGTGTTGATGGCTGGTGGAATGACCTGGAGAATACCAAGTGGTCTTGAAAGCTGGCACAACACCCTTTTAAACATTTTCCATCATCTGCTACCAATCCAGAACTAAAGTCTTTATCAATCAGAAAACACAAGAGCTACTCTGGTATCACCAGGCGCCCCAATCCTTCTACTTCTCTTTCTAACCCCAGACTAACACTTCTAGAAAGCAACTCCATAAAAAGGAAAAGGAAGGTGAGGTGGGGGTGGGTGTGAGAGAGGACAAAGGCAGATGAAAGCAGAACTAGGGAGGGTCTTGGGTCTATTGTATTTTTTTTCCATGATCCATTTGTTTAAAGCAAGAGAGAGCTAAACAATGGTGTTAAGAAGTTCCCATCTCATTCAAGACAATCTTATGTGTTAGTGAAGGGAATTAGCCTAGGAGCACATCCATCTGCCATCCACATGGAGATCTGAGAAAGAAATTTGACCAGGACCCAAATGGACAAAGAAAAGAGCCAAAGTTAACAGACGCATCCTGTCTTTTGGATGCAGGGTCTGGACAGATCTATTATTGAAACAGAAAAATATCGTTCAGGAGACACAAGGGAAGAGCAGACCCCTTAGAAAGATTTACTACAGGAATGAAAAAATTTGTCAAAAACTGGCATCATCTATGGGATTAAAAAAAAAAAAGACAGGGTTACCACAAAATAGGAACAGGGTCTATGTTAGATAACATTGTATTGGGGTAAATTAGAAACATATTGCAGAAAAATAAAGACGCACTAATAGAATTAAAGCAGTAAAAAGCAGAAGTGGTGTTAAAATAAATCAAGTGGGTGTTATAAAACAATAATAATAATAATAAAAGACTTGGGAAATTCTACCAGGATAGAGGAAAGGAAAAACGGGTTGGGAACAATGAGAGGCAATGATAGGAGTGGAGGATGGAGAATGCAGAGCCATCCTGAGGATTAGAGGTGTTCCAGGGAAAAAGTAAATCACAAGGGGAACAGAAACAATTATTCAAAGATATAATTAAATAAAAGTTTCCCGAGCTGAAAAAGAACGAAGAAGCAGATCAAAAGGGCTCACTGTGTTCAAAGTGAATTCAATGAAAAGAGAAGTTTGTTACATGTGAATTACAGCGATGGAGAAAAAGACTATACGCATTCATGCAGAAAAAGAAAATGGGTGAAAAACAAAAGAACAAAGCTAAGTTGGCCTTAGGCTGACTTTTCCCCTGGACACAATGGAGCTATGGCTACAGAATTTTGATGGAAAAAGTTGTTACATGACCTTTTTGTTTTTAGCCAAGCCTTAAAAATAGCTGTTATTATAAAAATAAGACATTTACTAACACACTAAAAATATGCCAACCATCTAATTTTTCTGGGGAAAAAGTGACCCTATAGAGACATTACAATTTTTTTTAAATTTATTTCAGAGAGGAAGGGAGAGAGAGATAGAAACATCAATGATGAGAGAGAATCATTGATCAGCTGCCTCCTGCATGCCCCACATGGGGGATCAAGCCTGCAACCCAGGCATGTGTCCTGACTGGGAATTGAACTGTGACCTCCTGGTTCATAGGTCGTCGCTCAACCACAGAGCCACATTGGCAGGGCTAGTCATATTTTAATGCATGAATAGTTAAACCAGACTACAAGACGACTGCTATAATACCTGGTGGCACAAGAGAGGGGCAAGAACACAGTTTAACTCCCAAGTTCAGAGGCAAGCTGTCATCCTGGCAAATGTGTTTAAACTTGCCACGTTAAAGCTACAGGAATTTGAAGAATTGTTGCCTCTTTTTACACTGATATCTGGATGGAGCCTAAAAGCAAATACTTTCATTAAATTGCTGCTCATTGTTATGAGAATATATATTTTAATTAGCCACAAGTTCATCTGAAAAGTGTGTCTTATTTTTCGGATGAAATTTACCACTACTCTCAGAAATATGTGTATCGATGATGACAAACCCTGGTAAACGACTCTTTTGTTATCAGAGGAGCCAGCCTGGCTAAGTCAGAGAGACTAAGGATGTGAGTTCTAGTCAGACTGCTTGGATTTTACTCCTTGATCCTTCAATTGTTCCTCACTTCTTGGACAAATCATGAAATCTCTGGGGGCCTCAGTTTCTCTCACCTCTATGTTTTTCTCTTTACAGCACATGTTATAAAACAGTGAGAAGCCTTAGCATGTCTTAAAATGGAAATATTGTAGACTTTCCTGTATGGAATTTTTTGTAAGGCTAAATAAGTCAACACATTTAGGGTACTTAGTGCCTGGCACACTTACTGCTACTAAGAGATATGAATGAACACCATGGGTACACGATGAAACATGGTACATATACACCAGATCAGAAAAGGAAATACACACCCACATCTTTGTGTTTTCTTTACACGGTGGTGGCTTCTTTCTTTCTACGCTTCTCTAGTTTACAAGACTTTAAGTAATGAGCTTGTATCTCTAGTTGAACAAAGTATAAGTTTAAAGAAAAATGAACTATAACAATTTTTTTAATTCCACATTGATTATAGCAGTAATAGGCTGTAACACTGAAGACATTAGTTCTAATCCTGCCACTTTCTATTACCTGGGCTTGAATTTTTCTTGGTGTCCAGGAGAGTGATGGCAACATTCCCCTTTAGGGGTTCATGGAAATAGATGTTATTACTCCCTTCTTGTGTGACATTGATGACTCCTGTGCGCTGTTTGATTTTCTTTTGTAAAAGATTTTGTCCTAACAAAAAAAGTGAGACAGAGAACAGCTAAAGAGGTCTGCACACCCCACACAGGCGATCACATCTGTCCCATTTCTGTCATTTCTGCTTCTGTCCCCAATGACGGCAGCGAAGGAAACGAATTTGTTCCAACTGCTTTTGTGGTGAAGCAATTCTCCATAGTCTCTTATGTCCACATTGAACAGGACTGTGGAGCCAGTCAGCCAGCTCCTGCACTCCCCCGGGGGGACGATCAGACCGATCTGGGTATTTAGGAAATGGCTAAAGTTTTGAAGCAATGGGCGATGTCATCAGACTGGTTTCGATTTTCTAATTGTGAATTTTCACTCTTTAGCCTGTCCTTTGCTGTTTTGTGCTCTTACCCCCACCCCACACCCGCCCCATGCTATAGAATGTGGTGCAGCTCTTTCAAAAAACCATCCTGACGTCTGTGCTGTAATGCCACCTCTCATTCTAACCAAACCTCTATGGTTTCAGCGGCCGATTCCAGGCCATGTATTCCATGTCAATAATTGAGCATTTCACTTTTGGAGAAAACCAGGCATGTAACCATGGTATGTGAGTATCTCAGAAAGCGTATTTGGACATGTGCTTTTTTTTTTTTACCAAGCTTTTTTGCACATTCTCTCATTTCTCCTGAATATTATTGTTTTGATCAATGACACCATCGGTGTACTGTTTACTTTGAAATCAATCTCTCCAGCTTTTTAAAGCTTTCCTAAATTTTTGTTGTTGCTGCATATGTGCATTCCTTAAGTCTCCCTACTTGAAGATTTTAATTTAGTGTCTGATTAGATGTGCCATTATTATTAGCATCATTTTCCTACCAATTTTGTTACAGTCAACCCCCCAGCTATGGGATAATTATAAAAACAATGCCACATGGTAAATGTCTGGAGCTCTGGTTTTTAATAACAATGAGCTAAAGTTATCAAGAAAGCTTACTGTGCACCAGACACTAAGGGCTCTCTATCCATGGATTGTCTCAACAAACCTTCCAATAGCAATAAGAATCAGGCACTATTTTCAATCCCCATTTTACAAATAGGACAACTGTGCTTTTGAGAGGATAAAGAGTTGCCCAAGCTTACACAGAAATGACAAGTCTTGGGGCCTATTATTTACAAAGCCATTGTCTAACTTCTACACTAAATTGTCTCTAAGTGAACCAGTCCTGCGTATGTCTGCTAGGTTTCAGTGGGCTGATCCTTTACCAAAGAGACCAGTGGGAGTATGTCTTAAACGCCACAAACTTGTTCTCTCTTTTTAGTTTCCAGGAACAGTGATAAAAACCAGAAAAAAATATTTCCTAGAATCATCAAATATCAGGAGATTCCAGGAAGTTAGTTTCTGACGAGTGTTAGTAATCTGTCAACAAGTGAATAGAAACAGAATTTTAAGAGTTTTTAACTGCATGGAAGTATTTTAAAATAGTAGGAGCTGCATTTGCCTGGGCACCTCTGAGCTTTTGCAAGAAAGATTTGCAGAGGTCTTGCCTTTTGTTTCATTTGGGCATTAGATGTGGTGTCATGGAAAAGAAGAGAAGAAAACATTTCAAATACAACTGGCTCGTGCTCAGACACCACACCTCTTCTGCATATCATTGGCTGTTTAAAAAATATGTTTTTCTCTTTACAGCACATGTTATAGCACATGTTATAAAACAGTGAGAAGCCTTAGCATGTCTTCTGAGTTAAAAAAAAAAAGCAGGGGGGCAGCCCTGCCTTGTCTGAAAAATGTTTACATCACAGATAGTTTTGCTTTTGAGGTTCTAGACAGGTGACTGTACCTGCAAGAATCGACCTAACTCATCCAAAACGTTGCTGGCAACAAAGAGAGAGAGAGAGAGAGAGAGAGAGAGAGAGAGAGAGAGAGAGAGAGAGTTGGTGGGAGAGAAATGCTGATGGAAGTAGACCCAGAGCCCCACCAAGGAGCAGGAATTCGTTCCACACCCTGTACTTTGACAAACCTGTTCTTGCTTTGCTGTCCATGTGCAAGGAAGCAGTTTTTCTAAATAGCTATTCTGAGATTAAACCTTGGTCTAACAGAAGTTCTAACATGTTGTACCGATTAAACAAATTGAGATCAAAACAGACAGACAGACAGACAGACAGACAGAAATACACACAGGCTTCCTTCTCTGAAACGTCCCATTCTTAGAAAGCATGGAAATAAATGTCTGTCTAAATTTTGGAAAAAGTTACTCTACCTCCTAATAGAACAAAGAGCCTTTAGGAAATAGAGATGTGTTATTTCTTTGGTGGAGACAGGCGAAAAGCCAGACTAAAAAAAATACCTGCGTGTGCTTAGGAGCTGAGACCATGCGCTAAAACCAAGTGCCTCACGCTGGTGAGCCCAGTGCTGACCCCCAGTCATTTGGGGGTCACAGCAATTGAGAATCAAGAAACCTTGCCGGTGGGGGGGGGAGGGGGGTGTCCTCCCACCACATCCCTCCAGCTGGTTTGCCGGATGCTAACTCAATCGGAGGAGAGTGGATTATGCCTAAGGAATGGATAAATCTTCTCACTGATACTCAGCCTGGATGTTATGTGACGGTTCTTTTTACAGAAGCCGATGATGAGATTTAAGGGAGGGAAGTGGAGAGCGGTACAAGTGTAAGCTGTCATGGTGATCTTTCTACTTTAATCTTTTAAATGCATTACCTGCATTTTCTACAGTAGATAACAATTCCTCCAAAGAAGCGTGCCATCAGATGTTCTGCAATTTCAATGTTTTTTTTATAAATGTGTCACTTAAAAAGTCTTTAAAAAAGAATCCTTTAAAGAAGTGAACAGGGTCTTCTATTTTAATTATTTAACAATTAGTAAATCCGAGTATTGGGTTTATTAATGCTTAGTATGATAATAAGACCAAAGTAAAACAGAATGGAGATGGTGATATTTAGCAAGTGATTATGTAATAATTGGTTTATCTAGAGAGTTGTAACTTGCTGATTAATAAAGCAGAAATTGTTGCCATCACTAGTCCTGGGTTGTGTTATATTAAAAGAGAAAAGCTTTAACATGTCTCCTGGTGCCCAGGGGTCTCTAAGATGCTTTGTTCTGCTGTTGACTTGTTTGGATTCAGGTCAGGATGCTTCCCCTTTTAAGGGGATCAAAGACATATAGTTTGAAATTTGGAATGCAGACCGGAAGACAAGTGATTTAGGATAACTTCTGAGTGTAGAAGGAAAGTATTAATATCCTCATAAAGATCCACTCTTTCAATGCCTCTGAACTGTGTGCTTAATTGTAGGTGCTTAATAAATGCACTTGTGATTCTTTTTAACATCACAAGGGTACTAGTATTTAATGCTGTGATGAAGCGTGACACAGAAGGAGTAGGGAGGGGAGTGGGGCAGGAATGGACACATTTTTGGCCTTTCATCACAGACGCTAAAGCACAGCTGTTAATTGCCAGTTGTCCTAGCCTTTTGGACAACCTGACCTTTGACCTGTTTAGGAAATATCTTCCCCTGCCTCCATCTGGCTATGCTTAATTCCTTGCCCAGTCCAGACTTGGACATAACCCTGTAGCCCTCTTTCAGCTCTTTCTAAAGCCTCCAATGTGTCCTTGTCCTTTGTCAGCTCACTCATAGTAAATCACTTTGGTCTCTATTGGGAAGCTTAAGCCCTGATGAGTCTCCTGGCATATTTTCTCCATATTCTGTGCTTCATCTAGATATACCCACTCCCTCCTCCCCACCCTAAATGCTGCCCCTGTACTTCCCTTCTCTTTCTTTGTTTCTCCTTCCATTCCTTTAAAGCTCACATGCATCAGTGGTTCTCCACTGGTAATGATTTTGCCCCGAGGGGACATTTGGAAATATCTGAAGCCAGTTTTGATTGTCATGACTGGAGATGGGGAGTTGCTAAGGGCTCTAGTGGTAGAGGTTGAGGATGTTGACAAACATCCCACAAAACACAGGACAGCCCCTCACAACAATTACCTGACCCAAATGTTAACAAGTGCCCAGGTCTTGGAACGCTGATATACATCCACCTCAATGCATCTAACCAAAACAATTAAATCGCTTTGACTTAGTTTTAACCCCACATCTCTGTTTTCAACCAGAAACTTTCCATGTGATGCCATTCTGACATTCAAATCAAACCCATTCTCACACATTACCTTTGCTCAGTTCAAATGTCTGATTTTTATGTTATTGCTAAAAAGGCAAATGGTAAACTTTGATATTTCCAACAAATTGATAGAAAATTAAATCTTCTTGTCATAATTTTTCAATCCTTAGAAATATGACTTGAGTAAGTTGAACTCGGTAGAATTACTGGTTATAAAAGAAAAGTCACATTAACAGAATCTTAAAGGGTAAAATTTGTTATTAAAAAACTACACAAAATGAAACAAAAACCAAACCCCCCAAAATATACCCAAAAAGGTGATTGATAAATGAATTATTGGTTTGTAACTCTCTGGGGAAAAAGAATTTATCTTAATTAAGGTAATTTTAGTGAAAATAATAAGAAAAGTGGAAAAATTAGGAATAGTTTATTTTTACCATTTATAATATTGATCAAGGAATTAAGGTGGCTTAAAAAGTTATGCTCTGGAGACCTCTTTCTCTTCAAAAATCCTGAACTATGATATATTCTGATCATATATTCCAATATGATATATTCTGATCATATGCATACTCAGAAAATTCTCAAAGGAACATATTGACATGGAAATGTCAATTGTGTGAAAACAATATGAAAAATATTCCTTAATTTTTCTCTACTGATACCTTGAATTTTAAGACCTGCCTTTACTTCTGAAACAGCTTTTTGTCCAGTGTCCCCACAATCACTTTCATAGCTCCAAACTTCCCAAACGTGACACACTATGCCAGCATTTTTCAAGAATAATTCTCATTCTGCACTGATGTTTAGTGATGTAAGTTTTTGCACAGGCTCTAGCTCAATACCCAGAACATCACAAATGCTCAGGAACTGTTTTATCCTTTCCTATTTCCACATCTCTCCTTATACCCTGACTCCTTAGTACAGTGGTCGGCAAACTCATTAGTCAGCAGAGCCAAATATCAACAGTACAATGATTGAAATTTCTTTTGAGAGCCAAATTTTTTAAACTTAAACTATATAGGTAGGTACATTGTTATTAACTTAATTAGGGTACTCCTAAGGCTTAGGAAGAGCCACACTCAAGCGGCCAAAGAGCTGCATGTGGCTTGTGAGCCGCAGTTTGCCGACCACTGCCTTAGTAGCGCCCTCTCTCTCTCTCTCTCTCTCTCAATCTTCCCTCCAGAAAATCTGCTCACACTGTACCACATTTTCCCGTTACTCTGCTTTCCTCAAGCAGGTGGCCTCTTCCAGGTCACCCTCCTCCTCATCTTTGTTGATCTGAATCTTTTCTGTTCTTTGCACCTAACATCAGTGCAGTGTCCTCAGAGAAACCTTCTCTTCTCTTCTCCTAAACAAATCTGAGGTCTCTCTCCTGCTAACCAATCTAGAACTTTCTTTTGACTTTGTTGAGACTTTGCACATATTGTCTTCCCTCTCTTCTAGAACATCTAAGTTCCTTAACGGTGGGAATTATTCTTGAATATTTCTGAAATCTGAACAAGGCTGGCATAGTTTCTTACAAATGCTAGGTGTTCATTAACTATTTACTGCTTAATTATATGAAAATTGATATTTTTGTGGAGACCAATCTGATAAGAGTTGTGGCCCTGCTGTGGGATAAACCAACATAGTCAAGTTCAATTCCAGTGGTGGAAGACAGATTACTGGCAATCAGGGTCTATTAAAATGTAATGTTTTCTTGTAACTACTCGACTCCCTATATTTTCTTCTCTTGTGACTCTCTCTGAAATACTTTTCTTAATAACTATGCATCTGGAAAACAAATAATGCATTGTAATCTCATTTTTCTTAATGTATTTTCCTCTTCCTTTGGGAAATTTACACTCAGAAGTTTAGAGAGAGGACTGGTGAAAGGAGAAAGGTCCCTCCTGTGGGAAAGGTTTGGCATTGAGCATGTAATATTATTGATGGGCATGTTCTTAAAGATAGAAGCGTGTGCAACCGCTATACAAGCGTCTGAAGTCCATCTGCTAAACATATTTCTGACTTTCCTATTGGTTGAAGCCTATTTTAAAACTTTAACTTTCATTAAAATGAATTTTATCTGCTTTGCAGATCAATATTTAATCCATTCATTTTCTTGTATCTTTGTCCAACTCTAAACTAGGTTCAGGTTAGTGTCTGATGCATTATTGTATCACGGGGCTTTTTAAAATTTCTTGACTTTCCATGGATTATGCATTTTCAAAGATTTTACAGCATTTTCATATTCATGAATAAAGGTAAACATAATCATACTTTCAAAAAGCTCTGAGGCCATTTGCTTGCCTCTAGTCCATATTATTAAGAATCTTGATGATAATGTGCTGCCATTAAAAAGCTGCAATATGCTTTAACTATTCCCATTCTGATCTAATAAAGTACCAATTTTTTCTCTTAATCCAGAACATGCTTTTGTTATTATATATTACTTTAAATAAGAGTAGAGATTAAGAATAGCAAGGTTATCTCACTAGCTCAAGTAACTGGCAAAAAGCATAAACTAGTAAGAAAGAAGTCACATGTGCCTGAGTTTGTGATGAGAAAGGGAATGGGCTTGGCAAAGGAGGTAAGAAAAATAGCTTTGTTATTTGGTTTTCAGTGAAATAGTCCCAGCCATGGGAACATTTCAGGTACTGATGGAGAGTTTTAAATGTAATTGCTGATTTTCTGGCAAAGCAAGCATATTTCTAGTGTCATGGGGAAAATGACATATCAGAACTTTGCCGATTTGAATAAATTCTCAAGATTTCTAGCCTATTTTTATAGGAAGCAATTTGCTCAAGTTTCAGACTTGAAATTTTTCCTCACCCAAAGGATGTAACCATACTAATAAAATAGCCATTTTCTCTTTAAGTACAAGTCATCATGCAGATTGTGGTACTAGAAACATTTTGGTTATTTCCCCCCTGTTAATTAACACATAGAAATCAATTAGGTTTGCTCCTGTAATTTTCATTTAGGATAGAGCATTAAATTTAACAGATGATCAATCTCATTACTTTCACTGAGAGGGTTTTTTTTGTAGCTAGTAGCCACCTGCTTGCAAGCATTTTTATTTGAGGTGCCATGTTTCCATTTCCAAAAGCAGATCCTCACACCATCTGTACCAGAATCACCTGGGATGCTCATTAAAGTGCATGTCGCTGGTTCTCATGTCTATTGAATGTGGCCAGGGAATGTTAATCTTGATGAACACCCTCAGGGATTCTGATGTACACCAACATTTGAGAAATAACAGGTTAATGGGTATGCTTTCAGGCAATCGAGATGGATGCCCATGACGATGAATTATGGCAATACAAATCATCAGGGTCAATAAGTAGCATTAGGCAAGCATTCCTGTGTACATAAATTCAAAATACTATTAGTTATGACATAAATACAGTGGAATGGTCATTTGGTTTGTTACCATTATAATGAATTCAGAAAATCCAATCAGGGTTGGCAAGATAACTGCTGTAGATAAAATCTCAGTTGATTTTATGATCAATTTAAGGCTGAGATGTCCACTCAGCCTTCCTGGGATCTTTGTTTCTGAATGGAAAAGATGATGAAAGAAAGATGGTCAGAATGTACAGAAGTAAATGCAATTGAGGCTACAATTTTAAGGAAACAAAAAAATTCAATCATTAATGGACACACACTCATTCTAAGTCAAAGGAAAGTGCAGATGTGTTTTTGTAAATCTCAGTGTTGCATTTGGAAAACAGTACTCATCACATTTAAAGATTCTGCATAAAAGCCTAAAACAGACAAATTAAAGTGGATTTTTAAGATCATGTTGGTTGATACTCTTATTCCATTTTAAAATAAGAAATAGAGGTCAAAGAATAATAGAATAATGTATCTTCAAGGACCGACCCATGCAAACAATTAAGACAAAAGCAACTAAAATTTGTTTAGTATCTGTTCAGTGACCAGAACTACCTTAGATCCCAGGAAATCAAAGATAAAAAACCACGGAGTCTATGGAAGAACCTTAAGTGAATATTACTAAGTGAAAGGAGCCAATCTGAAATGGTGACATGCTGTGTGAGTTAAACTACCTGACATTCTGAAAAGGCAAAACTCTGGAGATAGTAAAAAGATGAGTGGTTGCCAGGGGCTACTGGGAGGGATGAATAGGTGGAGCACAGACGATTTTTAGGGCAGTAAAACTACTCTGTATGACACTCTAATGGTGGATACATGCCATTATACATTTGTCAAAAGCCATAGAATATACGGCACTAAGAAGGAACCCTAATGTAAACTATGGGCTTTGGGTGATAATGATGCGTCAATGCAGGTTCACTGATTGTAACAAATGTACCATTATGGTGAGGGGTGTTGATAGTGGAAGGAGATCTATGTGTGTGTGTGTGTTTGGGTGGGTTAATGGGTATATGGGAGCTCTCTGTACTTTCTGCTCAATTTTGCTATGAACCTAAAACTGCTCTAACAAAATCTATTCAAAAAAGTTATTGCTGTTCCCTGGAGGACACTAAAGGTCTAAGGCAGTGATGGCGAACCTATGACACTCATTTTTTTGGTTGATTTTTCTTTGTTAAATGGCATTTAAATATATAAAATAAATATCAAAAATAAAAATCTTTGTTTTACTATGGTTGCAAATACCAAAAAATTTCTATATGTGACACGGCACCAGAGTTAAGTTAGGGTTTTTCAAAATGCTGACACGCCGAGCTCAAAAGGTTCGCCATCACTGGTCTAAGGATTGGAATTGATGGTGCAATAGAGTCCATAGTCATCAAGGCAACCAAGGAAGTAAATATTAAGAAGTAGAACAGCATGGAGGAAGGAACAAGTAACTATGGAGAGAGAAGAATGAGGGGACACTTTTGAGAACGGGGTCTGAACTGAATTGTGAGGATCAAGAAAAACCCCTCTGGTAGATGCAATCCAGTATATTTGACATTCCAGTATATACTGGTATATACTGACCTTGATTGGGGAATGGTAAGCACCTGCTATTGCTGGAGTAAAACTGGAAGAAGAGGAGAGAGCTGTAAGGAATGAGCTGGACAAGTAGGACGGGGCCAGGTCAGGAAGGGCTGACAGCCACATATGCTGCACATGTACATTTACATACACATATACAGTCATACAGTGCACACACCCAAACACATACATATATAATTATAAACCCTGTTGGGGGAAACTGAAAACCTTTTAGCAGAAAAGTGATGTGGCCTAATTTTCATTTTATAAAGAGCCCTGGTTACTTGTGGGGACCTGGAAGAAACAGTAAACTGGGTAAAGTTAAGATTCTATGGCAGTAAAAGAAAGAGCAGATTCATATTAAAGAGATATTTAAGAAGTTGGATCCACTGAACTTGATGAGTGCTTTCTAGTGGGAGGTAAGAGAGAGAGGAGTCAGAAATTTGCTCATAAGTTTTGGGATGAAGAAAGGGGTGTTAAACTCAATCAAGACCGGCAATGTAGAAGTAAGACCAATTTTAAAGGTGGGTATTGTCTCAAGGTTAGAGAATTGATGTTAGACATATTGAGTTGGAGGTATCTCTGGGACATCAATGCATTCCACTGGATCCCTTTCAGATGTCCACCATGTATAGGTACTGGAGATTCAGCAATGAACAAGACAGTCCTTGTCTGATGGAGATTACTGTTAGTGGGAAAGGAAGGCTTCACACGGTAACTACAGGTGTGATATCTGTTGTAAAAGAGCATGTCTAACTAGATATACAGAAGAGGCCTAGGATGCAGGCAGCCCTGAAAGCCAACAGTATAGAGGTGAGAGTTGACATCATAAAGACGAATGAGGTGGCTGAGAGAGAAGATAACAAATGAGAAGAGGCGAGGGTTGCAGACATCTAGGTGGGCATCTCACTATTATAGGGACAGCAAAGGAACCTGTGAACGAGTGGTCAGAGAATCACAGAGGGAGAATCAGGGAAGAGTGGTGTTTGGAATGAAGGGAAAACTTTCAGACAAATGAAGTCAGGACATGCTTTGCAAAGCTGAAATCAGATAAAGCCTCAGAGATGTTCTTGAGAAGGCTTTTGTGATGGCTGTGAGAGTTAGAATGAATCGGTAAGGGGTAAAGCCTCATCAGAGTGTGTTGAGGATGAAGGAGAAATTTTAAAAGAGGCCATGTTCTAGATACTTGGTCCTAGAGGGAATGGGAGAGAGAGGGAAGTAAAGAGACACAAGATAAAGGGTAGGTGTTGAAGATGGGAGGCATTTGAACACAGTTAGTGAGGAAGGAAAATAAACTAGTGGAGAAGGAGAAGTGAAAATTAGATAGAAAAGGGCAAAATTATGGAGCAAGGTCCAGACAAGGCCAGGAGGGCTGGGAGTGCATTGACAGTTTTTAAGTTAGCTTTAAAACTAAGTAGAAAGAGGGTAGAGTGTGTATGGCTGAGTAGAGGTGAGAAAGGGGATACAAAGAGATTACTAAAATAGAAATTCAAAGATAAGCAATTTTTTTATTTCATTAATATTGTCAGTCTTAATCACTTTAATATTTATAACCTGTAATATATTATCTCATATTTAAAATTTTATCTCATCAGAATAAAAAAAAACTTTAAAAAATACCCAAATTATGGCTGCAATGTGAAGTGAGTGTCAAACATAAAAAATGGATTTGATTTTTAAAGGCCCTCTCGAGGGCTTTATATTGAAATGAGGCAAGGCCCTCTGAACTCTATAGATCACGGCAGGAACATGGTTCCAGGAAATTTGGGGGTCATGTCATTCTTGGCGACTTTTCTAACAAACAGAAGCTCTGCTGCAGAGTTCTATAAATATTTATCAGCCACGACTTTTACCCACAGGAGGTTAAAGAGCTCCGAGTTTTGGATGAGAATGCACAGTTGTCTGATTTGACCTGAATTAGCAGGCAAAAAGAAACCTTCAGATTTAAAACCACTTAGTGCCACAAAATAATGACATCTTTGCAAAACATTGTAAGATAATAAGAGTTGGTCCACTAATTTACCAAGCACTGTCAGTACTGTAGTAACTTTTATCATTATAATCATATTCAATGAATTATATTTGCTTTCAGATAGGTCTTGATTGCCTCAGAAGAAAATGAAATGAAACATTCCTAAAATGCATGAGATGTTAACTGGGTTAATTTAACCTTAGAAATTCATTAACTTCCTCTTTACTTTTCAACTGCTCCTGGTGCAGACTTGACTACAGCTTGCCATTTTATTCAAAGTTTCATCCTGTGTTTCCATAAAAATGCATTATGATTTTTATTTTACAAGGTTAACATTTTTTGGTGTATAAAGTAGTTAACGTCTTGATGGTTTTATTAAAGAAGTGATATTTGATTAATTTAAAAATAAGCATGAGAATGTATTCAATAGGTCATTCAAGTGAAATATAAAGGATGGAAAGGGAAGTAGCTACCATTATCAATCTTTTTAGAAATATATTCATTTGTGATACTCCCAAATGTGACAACTTAAGCATTTACATCATATTACAAAAAACAAGCCATGAAACTGAAGAGTTTTATAAACTGCCAATTATACCAATTAGATTTTATCCAATCATGCTAGAAGAAAGTGCATTTTTTTCTTTTTTTCATGATGGAAAATGATACTACAACATAGATTTCATATGGAAAGGCCATCAAAGACAATGTGAGAAAAATGTAGGAAAAAAGTCTTATAGAGATGTTTTATTAATAAAAGATGTTTAATTAATGAAAACTTAATGCTGTTTATCCAGCTTTTGTTATTTGTCAGCTTTGAAAACATTGTGATTTTCTGTGATTTATTTTCTCATTATAAATAAATATTTACGTTTATACTTAATTTTGTCTCTTACATTCTTTATTTTTTGAAGCCCCACACAATCTAGATCTGCCCTGGGGTAAATTTGATAATTTTCATTGGAAATAGCTTTTTCCAGAACTTTTTTTTTAAATGCTCCAGTATTTAATGTTTTCCTGGACAAGCCTCACTCAGCTCTGTCCAAGGATTCCAAGTATTTTTCTTACAAGTACATTTTATTGCTGTAAGAGCTTATATTTTACAGTACTTACATCTTTCTCAATGATCAATTTTTCTTTAATATTTAGTCCATTTGATCTTTTTTTCCAATCTAATAGTTCCCATCTCACAAAAGAACAAAAGCAAGGTGTTCATGTTCACAGTAAAATCATAAAATGACATGTAGACGATGATGTGTATGATCTGAAGGGTATGCATAAAAGTAACAATAGCTGCTAATATACTACTAGTGTTTTTTCCTCTTGTAATATCTTTTGTTAAAAAAGCATTTTAACAAATCAGTGCATACAAAATCTTGAATATAAAAGAATACTTGGGGAACTTCATACTGAAGCGGTACTGATTTTTGATGCATGTTTCATTAGCAATAGATTTATTGTCCTGTAATAATGTTAGTTTAGCAACCTTTAGCACTATTCTATTTATATTTCATCAAGGACTCAAAGGTGGCTATTTTCATACTTATTTCCTAAAATCTAATACCTGGGGAAATAGACACATCCTATATAATAAAAGGCTAATGTGCAAATAGACCAAACAGCAGACTGACCAGTCTCTATGATGCACCCTGACCACCAGGGGGCAGACACTCAATGCAGGGAGTGCCACTCAACCAGAAGCTAGGCTCATGGCTGGCGAGTACAGCAGCATCAGTTGTGGGAGCATCTCCTTCCTCTGCGGCAGCCTCAGGATGTCCGACTGCTGGCTTAGGCCTGCTCCCCCTGGTCTGAGAGAGGGCACAGGCTGGGCTGAGGGACCCCCTCCCCCGCCCCGAATGCACTAATTCTGTGCACCGGGCCTCTAGTATTTATATATATCTTGACAATGCACGTTTTGCAATCATACATGAGTTGATTATTGAAGAGTGACCAGGTTTTCTATTTTCCTTGCTATCGTTTCATAGCTGCCTCAGTATACTTGAACATAATAAAAGGTGTCTGAATTGGTGATTGAGGTTCTTTTAAATCTGAGGGAGTGTCGGGGTGACATGTGTCTTCTGTGCACATAACCTTTTTCCTTTTTAAAATGAACTTTATGGAAAGCAGGAAGTTATAGTAATGTTGTATTTTGAATTGCCTAGAGAGAAAAGTATCCCAGAAAATGCCCGTTTTTCCTAGTTCTGCAGTACCTGATGACCTATGGAAATTGTCTTTAGTTGGCTTTCTCAAGGTCATGATTATAGATTGACTCTGAGGACAGAGCCATGGTACCACTCCCACCCAGTTCCCAGCCAACTGTCTAGAGATTTGTGCTGATGTTCCTAACTTTGAGGGGAGGGGAAATTAGGCAGAGATAAGTGCAAATGTGTTCCTGGTCATGACAGATTAATTCACCATTCACCTACTTGGACCTAGAAAATGGCGAATCCGTAGATTCACTTCCGTAAACAAAGGAGAGTACGTTGCTGTAGACACCAATTAGTGGAGCAGGGAAGAATTGCTCATTTTGGAAGCAGTTTGCTGTTTTGAAAATCAAGCTCGGTAAATAGGGTTGCATGAAAAGCAATCCTGAAATATTGCATGATGTCACACCCTGGCACATTTGAAAATATTTCCATTTATGTGAAATTGTACATGATGCCAGTTTTACTGTGCTTATATCTGCGTATTTGTATTGACAGTTGGCTGCAAGTTAAAAGATTTTGTGTAGTAAAGTCAAAATACCATGCATACAAACCAAATAAGAGATATTTATTTTGAGTCATATTTTATCATTTGTGGCCACTATGGATTCCAACTAGAATATATTTTCCCCTAGTCTTGGTGTTTAATCTTAACACAGCAACGGATCACAGGATATATTTTCCCCAGTAGAATCAACTGCATGTTAGAACCACCTTGTTTTTCTGAATTCCACTTAGAGCAGTACTTTGTCTTAGGAAATGGAGTTAGAATTGAGCATGGTTGTGAAAAAAATAAATAACATGTCTTGATGAACTATAATGCTTGGCAAAAGTAGTTTCTACCCAGGGCTGATACACATCAAGATGGGATTATGATTCTTTGTACCTAATTGATAAAAGATTGCCCAGTGCACCCTATGAATCATTACTCCCATAAATGAAAATAGGAGTTCATCTGGCATTGCTGGCCAGTAAAATCTCTAACAAGAGTAATTATAGAACAGCTTCATCCATAGGGCAATGGGGCTCACAAACAATTTAGGAGCAAAACGGTTTATCACATATTTTCCTTGCCCTTGTAAAAATCTATTACATTATACAGTAAATTTGACTACATTGCTAATACTACCACATCATGTAAGTGCATTTCTGGGGCATGTTTAAAGATGAGCACTTTCAGTGGCATAAAGCCAACCAGAGCCCACGTAACCCAAGTGTTGATTTCAAGGCTCCCAGATGCTTTTTTATTCATGCCAAATTAGATGCCATTTTAAAAGCTTGAATTCTTAATGAATTTTTATTGTTTTTATTAGTCCATGGTTGGAATCATAGAAGGATTTCTAAGGCATCGATTTTTTTTCAGTTTTTAAGACTATGGAGAAATAAGAATTCTGTATGGGACATTCCATTCCTCCCTCTACAGCATCCACAAAAAGAAAAAACCTGTGAAGTAGAATTTTATTTTTAACTCAATGGAAATTCACTACTAATTCATAATAGATGTCTTATCTATAACAACAAAGGCACTGAGCTTTATTATATGTGTTTAGTGAACATATTTATAAAAAACTGAAAGATCAGCCATGTTGGGCTATTCTTTGTTATTTCAAATAACAGCCCCTATTTTGGTCATAAACAGAATTATCAAGTTGGCCGTGTCTGACTGTCTTAAACTAGGAGGAAAGAACATGTTGGTTTTGCCTGCTGGTGAGTAGGGGATGAAATTAAGGTAAAGCAGGTGTGAATCGAGGTTGGAGAAGACTGGCTGTGGCAGGAGATATGATTCATTCCTGCTACTTGAACCAGAAGTCCAGCTACTACATTTCAATGGCTCTTATCAAATGACACCAATGCCTGTTTGAGCAGATAACCAGGAAGGTGAAAGTGAAAGTCAAGGTGAGGTAAAGACCAGAGGCTAAGTCCATCTGTGGGGAAGGAGAAGTTGGAATGACTTACTGGATAAAACTCTCCCTTCTTCCATCATTTAATTGACTGAGGGTCAAGGGTGGACTTCTCTAGCAGGAGCTATCTGTGGTTTAGAATGATAGGGAGGCACCATGTTGTGTTTTTTCTTAAACTCTCTGTCTACTTGACATCCATTCACACGGCCATTTGTCTTAACTCTATTTCCTCCCTTCCTGTATTTTTGGTGCTCTGGCTTTGGTGGCCTAAATGACTGGGGAGTCAGCCCCTCCCAAGGCTACCCAGTTTTTAGAGACAACGAAGGACTCACCAGGGAATACACCTTTCCTATGTAAACTAACCGATCTAAAGCCCCGCCCCCCATCTCTTTGATCAAACTCTTACACACTAAGTTAAGTTAACCTGCTTTAAGTGAACCCAGGGCCAGGTACTAGACAACTATGCCCCAAAGCTTACTGGAATTATTCAAACTAGCAAATCCCAAGTGTTTATTCTGTCCTGCCTCATCTTTCCTACAAAACCACAATAAAATCTCTGACCTAGATTTTCCTCTCTCTCCTGTATCCTGAACAAAACCAGTGCTTCCCAAGTCAAATTATTAACAGCTCAGCAGTGGAAAAACAACAGTTGCTAAAAAGGAATGATGTTAGGAAATAAAAGTGCTCATCAGAGGACCATGATTTTCTTCTCAAAGCTTCAGTGATGTTGATAACTATTGAGATGAGTTGATTATGGGTGACGAAATTGGGAGTTTTGGTGTTGGCTGAGGATACAGAAAGGTGTTGACAGGGAAAGCAGATGAAATCAGCAGGACAATGGTAGATTTGGGACCTTCTTGGACAGAATAGAGCCTCAGGCTGCTTACACTGTCATTCAATATGATTTTGGATATCAAAAGACAGCTCCAGATGACATGGCCTCTAAGAATAGAAGTTACACTGGAATGTGGAAGAATAGTAATAATACTTAAAAATTCAGAGATAGAAGAGACACGATAGACTTTTCTTTTAGTTATATTGCTTTTTAGACAGAACGGTTTAAATTCTTTTCCAGAATATTTGAATAGTGATTAGAAAGTTTGGCTCTGTGCAGTCTATCTTCAAATACATGAGATTGGACTTGTCTTGTTTCTCACCCCTTTTGAAGTTCAAGGTATCCACAGACTAACCTGACAAATAAAATTCTTTGGTGTGCATTTTGCCTTGTATCTTTCTGAACCCAGTGGTCTCAATATTTATTTTTTAACTTATTTTCAGAGGAAACTGTGGTACTTCATAAGCCTGGGAGTTAGAATATCTGGGTTTTGGATCATTGTTCAATGTGTCCTTAGCAAAGCCCTCTAGTTTTTTGAAGAAAAATGGGCATAATAATGCATTTCCTTAAAAATGATTAAGCCAAGCACCTGAGATAGTACACATGAAGCTGTACCCAGAGGTACAAGATGAATATTATCATGTCATTTGAAGGGATGGGAAATTCAGGCAAGAGGTGGAGCTAGACTGGAGTCATCTATTTTTCTTTTAAATTATACCCCACCCATGATAGAACCTTTTTTGCTCATGCTCAGGATTATCTCTGCCGTTTAGTTTGCTTGAGAACAAGAGTTGGGTTCTCACAATTCAGAATTCAGGCAAACCCGAGATCCTCAGGGGAAGCATAATGAAGGAACCCACTTGTATTCTCTCTTTGTTTCAGTAATTGTCAGTCTTTAATTTATTTCCTTTGAGAAAGAGCTTATCTCACTATCAACTCATTAGTGGCTTAATACAGGGTAAGCTGATTATAGGCAATCTGAACAGTGACTGTTCGAACCGCAGAGCAATCAAGCTAATAATACCATTTCAGAATATGCCTCCTGGATCTATCATTTCAACTGATCTTGTTAGATTTTATGTGTATAGGCATCTTCAGTGCCTCTGTTCCTGGGATCTTGCGTGCACTGTGGTCTTCCCAGAAAAAAAGGCCACATGACGCCATATATTTGGGGGGAAAGGAAATGAAATTGTTCATACATTACCACTTGGTTCTCAATTGGTGACTTTATCCAAATACTCCAAGATTCAGTCTGAAAGAAAATATGAGATAATGTTACCAGAGGGGTCAGGGATTAGCTGGAGAAGGTAACTAAAGCGGAAACAAGGACGATTCACACTGAATACCCGGGGTGAAATAAAGGAATTTGAAACCTTTCCGAATCCTTTCCTTTTAGTCTGTCTCCAAGAGGCTGAAACATCTGGTGAATCATGTCAAAGATTCAATCAGTCATCCCTGTGTTTGGTGTTTATGATGCCAGACATCTGGATGGACTGAGTCTCTCTTTTCTTCAATTAAATCAGCTGGATGTTTTGATTTCCTGCAGAATCAGCTTTAGTCCAAATAACACACATCGTTGTCTTATTTGTACTCATGTTCTGTTTGGATCCTTTTTGTTTTCAATTTCTATTAAGGATTGGTTTAAAAATAGTTTTGTATGTTGTTTACTACATTTGAGCATTAATATGAGTATTAATAAATAAATCAGAGAAACAACGTTGACTTGACCATTTTACTTTTTTCTAAAAGAAACCTGAATGTTACATATAATGAGTGGACATTGAGAGAGTGAAATAACAATGTTAAATAGTTACATAGCTAGTTCTTAGCAGAGCTCAGAATATCCCCTTTGATGTAAAGACAGCTGGCACTGACAGTCAGTTTAATTGTGTGTAACAGGAACACACAATCTATGTAATTGATGCATTCCTAGGCTTTTTAGTCCATAAGAATTTGGTCTGGTTTTATATTATTTTCAGATCCCCTTTGCATTCTTATCTGGAAAGGCTTCTTGGCAACTTGGTGATGGGAGGAGATTTCAAAAGAGATGAAAGGAAACCATGAACACATACTGTTTTAATGAAATATTTTCTAGGAGAGAAATCAAACCTCAACATAGACAAAACAGAGTTTATTACTGTAAATATGATAGAAAACAACTGAAGAATTTGGGATTAACATTTCATGCCTCACTTACCATCTCATGCCTCACTCACCACATTTTCAGGGGACCTGCCTCACACACAAGTCAGAAGTGGGTGCTGCTTTTTCTCTTCTTTGGTGTTAAAGAAATAACAGTTCAATAAAGAATAAAGAACCATCTTGATGAGATTGTAGTTGATTTTGATGGACAGATTAATTATGATTTTAGGGGTCTTATTATAATCACTGAGCCAAATCGGCTATTTTCTATTTAGATTGTGAGAGTTATATGACACATGTCTAAAAACAACACATAAAAATTTTCACCAAAATTAGGTAGAGCTCCATTCCTTCAGAATCACCCACCATACCTTAAGTCAGATCAGTTGCTAAAATAAAAACTAAACTCCACTTTGATGCTACTCTGCCAGATGTGGATCTTTCTTGACACTTTTTCTGGAGTTGATTTGGCAGATGTTTCTAGTGCACAGATATTTATTGCAGACATTCTGGAAAAGATAGGAAATTTAAAAAATAGAAAAAGAAACTCAAAATATATTTTTTTCTCTGAGAATGTTTGACTTATATACACCCTTACACATACATATTTAAGAAAATGCATCCACATTTAAAACCATAGACTCATACTGAGCACATTATTTTGTAATTTTCCTTTTTAAAAACATAATTGGCAATGTCATCCATATAATACGCATTTATTTTCTTTAGCAGGGATCAACAAACTGTTTTTGTAAAAGGCTAGATAGTAAGTACTTTATGACTTGCAGGGAATACTATCTTTGTCCCAACTACTCAACTCTTAGAATGTAGCTATTCACAATGTATAAATAAATGAGTGCGATTGTGTCCTAATAAAACTTTATTTACAAAACAGACAGTGGGTCAAATTTAATCTGTGAGCTACAGTTTGCTTGTTCTACATGTCTTATTTTTAGTAACTATATTATTATGTACTTTTAAGTCTATTTAGTAACAATATTGTGATGAAAATTCTTACCACTAAAACTTGGTACACAATGGACTAGATTTTCCTCAAGATAAATCCTTGGAAGAGGGATTTCAGAATCAACAGAAAAGACTTTATAAAGTGCTCAATATGTATTTTTCAATAAATGTCCACAAGTTGCAATTTCCATTCTCACAAATGATGTAAAAGAGGGCCTCTTTATCCATATCCTCCCTAACAAAGCTTACTATGGATTTTTTTTAAATCTTGATCAATTTGATAGCTACTGTTTTGAGTTTTCTTTTTTTGATCTCTTTTTTATATGTTTAACATTTAATCATAAATCAGTTATTTCATTCCGGTCAACCTAATTTTATAAATGATGAAAACATGCAAATTTAGTTTCAGCACATTACATGATTTGTATCCATAATTAGATGAGCACATAGGTGCTATTGAAACAGTAGGGACTATTCATCAAGTCCCTATTCAGCCACTGGAATTGTAAAATAAGCCATGTTTCTTTTCTATTCTTGCTTCCTTTGACTCTTGTCCATAACCTAAGAAAATGTCTTTTTGAACTTTTTTGTTCTTCTTTTTCCCCTCACTGAACCCTCCCATGGGGAGCACACTTTATCTGACTCACTGGAAGGCAAAATTCTGTGAGATAAATGTGCTAAAGGTCATAGACATTGTTGTGGGTTGAATTGTGTTTGCATAAAAGATATGATGAAGTCCTAACCTCCAGTACCTGTGAATGTGACCTTATTTGGAAATAGGGTCTTTGCAGACATAATCAGGGTAAGATGAGGTTGTTAGTGTGGGCCCAAATCCAATACAACTAGTGTCCTTATAAGAAGTGGAGCAGACTGAGAGAGACAGAGGGAAAACAGCCCATGTGAAGATGGAGACAGAAATTGGAGTTATTAGCCTTAAACTAAGGAACTCCTGGGCTACCAGAAGCCAAAGAAGGTAAGGAAGGATTCTCCCTGAGAGGTCCAGGAAGAAGCATGGCCCTGCCAATACCTGATTTCAGATGTCTAGATTCCAGAACAGTAAGAGAATAAATTTTTGTTGTTTTAAGCCACCTAACCTGTAGTAGTTTGTTATAGCAGCCCTAGGAAACTGACATAGGCATGAATGGCCATCAGCTTTATTGGAGACTAGTGGCCTGGTGCATAGAATTCTTGTGTGTGTGTGTGGGGGGGTTGTCCCTCAGCCCGGCCTGCACCCTCTGCAATCTGGGACTCCTCGGACATCCCTCTCACAATCCGGGACCACTGGCTCCTAACTGTTCACCTGCCTGCCTGCCTGATTGCCCCCAAATGCCCCCGCCGCCAGCCTGCTCACCCCCAACTGCACCGCCCCCACCAGCCTGATCACCCCCAACTGCCCTCCCCTCCTGGCCTGATCATCCCTAATCACCTCTGCCTTGACCCCACCACCATGGCTTTGTCCAGAAGGACATCTGGAAGGTCTCTTGGAAGGTCTCCCAGTCTTATTAGCATATTACCCTTTTATTAGTATAGATGTCCAGTCTGAGATTCTGCCCACTTTTCTCTCTTTCAAGTGGAGCTCTCATTAGACAAATCCCTTTTTCCCTTATGACTGGTCTGCCCATGACCTGGGGATTTATTTATTTCAAGAAGGAAGGTGGAGGAAGCTCTTTGGGCCTTGAATCCAGACCTCTATCTCTCCACTTTTATGATAATAATATCATCATTGAAGTTGATATTTTGATCTCCAATACCCTTTCCACCAGAAATCTCTACAGATAGTGCATGAGCCTGAAAGTCTTGAGGAAGACATGGGGAGTCTGGCATTTTGGTGATCAACTAACCCCTGGAGATGTCCAGCCAATGTCCAAGTAGGCTTAGGTCTCAGCAAGCATGGCTTCAGGGCCCTCTGGCTGATATTGATCCAAGAAGAAATGCTGTGGTCATATCTGATATCACAGGTATGTGATTGTTGGAAAGGGAAATTTTATATTCCAGTTAAGTCTTACCTTAAAACAGATTACACATTGTACAAGTGTTTTAGGCCCTGGAAAAGGAAATGATTTGTTTTCCTTTAACTGTATATTTTTTCAGCCAAGACTTTAAAATCAAAAGGCAGATAAGTTTCCAATGGACCTCCGAGAATATGTGCATGAGGTTTGAACATTTTTTTAGTATTTATCATGAGTAGGTAACACAAGATGCCTTGCCCTAAACTTATTCTCTCTTGTCTTATTTTGAACTACTTCAAGGGATAAGGAAGAAAGCTGTGGAAGGGTTAAGTTCATGAATTCATGAATGTATCAAGAAGAGTAAGAGTCCTTAGTACACACTAGATCAGTAATCTTCTTGAATTGAAAAAAAAAATCACTCAGTGGTTATTATTAGAAACTCAATGGTTGAAAGGAAATTTAAAAGGCTTATTTCCTAGAAAGCTGATTTTAGAAAAGCTTCCCCAGAAAGGCTGGGAAGAAGTCGATTGGTGTATATGACATGCTTTTGTCTTAATGTCAAAACATGAGTTGTGGGAGAGAGAAAGTAAAGTAAGACATACTGGTTTCAGTGGGGCAGGTGAGAGTTTTTCTTATTAGAAACTTTAAACTTTTGGTTGATAGGTAAACAGGAGATAAGTGCAGACCTAACTGTTTATATAAGAGTGGGATCAGGAGGCTTTCTGTGATGAGGTTGGAAGGCCTAAGGGCTTCAGGCCAGAGGATATGGGAGAGACTCGAAGACACCTTCAGCATGACTGTGAGGAGAAGTGAAGTCAGATCAGCTAGTGTGCATAACAGACAGAGCGAGCTGGGAGAGACAGGCCCTAAATTCTACCATCACAGGCCCCAGCCACAGGAAGATGCCCAAGGACGGGGCCTAGAAGACAGCAGCAGGCTTAGGTGGGGGCTGTTTGGGCAGCCATTCAGATGCAGGGCCCAGGGGGACACAGAGGACACATGTGGATTCAAAGAGTCTATCCTTTCTGTCCTAGGGTGCTGTCAGTCATGTCCTTATCTCATGGCGTCAGAAACCATCTTAGAGAAGAGGACCCGAAAAACCAGGTATTTATATCAAGATCCTATTCAGCCTACTGCTTCAAATAAAGTTATATGATTGGGCTGAAGTAGAGTTTTTTCCCTCTGTAACCCACCAGAGAGGGTGTCATGAGTGATCAGATTATAGGTCAGATTCTATTTCTCAGTTATAGAGAAATAAAGTACCTGTTCTGCAGTTGTACATTTGGGTGTAGAATACAGAGGTTTTATTATGCAATAAAAACTTCACATGCATATGCTATTTTTAGCAGGCTCTAAGAAGGGAAGGTTAAAGTCTAGGGACCAGCAACAGGGAGAAGGGCTCTTTATCCTAATGCCACAACCTGTCCATGCTCACCCTTCCCTTCTGGACTCTTCCAGATGCTCTTTGTTTATTAGGTTCCTTCAGAAGTAGTGGGGAGGACGCGGAGCCAGGGACATTTTAGGCTACCATCTCCTCCAAGTCGGCCCTTTGTCCAGCTTTGGAAAGTCTGTGTATTAATGAGGCTCCAGAGATGAGACACATGACAAGGATGTGCTGTGTGCTCACAGACCTAACTCATGATCTGGGCTGGCCATCCGTCTGGGGCTGCTGATTTCTTGTCCATTTATTTCTGTGGGTACATATTTCAGTCAATAAATATGTACCCACAGGGCTAAGCAGGGGTATTATAAATGGAAAAAAAATGTTCCACATATTTCCCTCAAGAGGTTTACAAACTGAGAAGTAAACAAGCTGCAAGAAAGGTGGGGAAGGAATGGTGAGTTCATCTGCTATTTTTCACACCAAATCTTCTTAGACATTGAACGTGGGAGAACAGAACTTGGCAAAATATAGAAAATGAAATGCTGTATTTGCGTAGACTCTCTAGGAGATTGGAACTTTCTGAATGTCTTTAGCTACCAGACATCATGGAAGATCAGAGAAGGAACACCAGACAACAATGACCTTGTCCAATGATCTCTACTTCTGACTTAACACAGAAGATTCTTGTAGAAAGGACAACTTTACACAAAAGCAGTAAACTAAGGAGAGAGTGGCATGAAGCACAGAAACCTCTTCCTTCATTTGGGAAAAAAACCCAGAAGTTTCCTGTTGTTGGTTTGTGATGTCATCTTAGAATACCAAGGAAAAACCATGTTTGTAGACATCAGGGGGACGAAGCCCAAGTCTCTCCAATAGTACACAGGAAATGAGCACAACATGTGGGACCCAAACTTGCCTTTGTCTTCTTTTCCAGTCACTTGCTATTTTGCCACACTCGGCCACCCAGTCTCAGGCCCACCCAGCGGATCTTGGTGCCAGCAAGAAAAGATGCGGTTGCAGTTAGGCGTAAACATGAGAACTTGTGTTAAATGTGCTAAATCGCAGCTAATGGGATGCCGGGCGTTTCTCTGTAATGTGCAATGGAATGTATAACAATATGCATGTGTAAAGCCATGCTACTTGAACTACCGGGCTTCCCATTTATAAATAAGATATATATTATGCACGGAAGTACTTAATATGAAGAAATATGGTAAGTAATACAGATTATGTTCTATGAAAGAAATGAGGGAGCTATGATTTCTGGTCTTGTGAATTCAGTTCTCAAACTTGGCCTACAGAAATAGGAAAAATGTGAGCATCCAGAGCCCTCTCCCAATTGGTACTACGGTCTCGTGGGGCTCTCTTACTAAGAACATTCTTCTTTCAAGTGCAAGAGCAGTCCTGCATTGTTCACAGGATAATATTTTGTTACTGACTTATAATTGCTTCACTCAAATATATTATTGCCCCACTTTTATAATTTTTCAAAAATATTGCCTATTAATATACTTGCTAATGGCAAGACTAGCTCAGGCATAATAATTATACATGTCAACATTTATTTAGCTCTACATTGACCATACTCTACAGCTTGCCTGGGAAAATTTTAATGTATTTTTGTGCTCCAGCGTGTTTATGAAGAATAGTCTCTTTGACTCTCAAAAAATGTCCTGTTTGGGTGATAAATTACCAAGTCAACTTAATCTCACAAATATCAATGTCCCCGGCTCTGTGCTAAGAATTTAGTGTATTTTGCCCCAGCTGGTTTGGCTCAGTGGATAGAACGTCGGCCTGTGGACTGAAGGGTCCTGGGTTTGATTCCAGTCAAGGGCATGTGCCTGGGTTGTGGGTTCGATCCCCAGTAGGGGGTGTGCAGGAGGCAGCCAATCAATGATTTGCATCATTGATCTCTCTCTCTCTCTCTCTCTCTCTCTCTCTCTCTCTCTCTGCCTTCCTCTCAGAAGTCAATAAAAATATATTTTAAAAAAAGAATTTAGTGTATTTTATCTCATGTGGTCCTAAGCAAGCAAGCAAACCAATGAACTGTGATTTCTGCCACTGTCTCTAGCTGCTGCAGCAGGCTCATCCTCATACTGAGATTTGATGGGCCAAGATCTCAAAGGGGAAGGAAACACATCCTCTTCTTCTTTCCCCCTTAGAATAGCGGTTCTCAACCTGTGGGTCGCGACCCCTTTGGAGGTCGAACGACCCTTTCACAGGGGTCGCTTAAGACCATCCTGCATATCAGATATTTACATTACAATTCATAACAGTAGCAACATTACAGTTATGAAGTAGCAACGAAAATAATTTTATGGTTGGGTCACAACATGAGGAACTGTATTTAAAGGGCCAGAAGGTTGAGAACCACTACCTTAGAACATTTGTCTATTTGTTGGCTGTTCAAGGAAAAGAAGCTAAAAAGAAATAGTAGTTCAGGGTTTTAACATATAGCCTACATGCAAAAAAGTACATAAATCATAAGCATATCTATATTAATAAAAGCATAATATGCTAATTAGACCAGACATCCTTCCGGACGTCCTTCCGGATGAAGCCAAGGCTGTGAGGGAAGCCTGGGTCCTGGGTGCCAGAGGGAAGCTGGTACCAGGGAAGGAAGGCCTACTCTTGCACAAATTTCATGCATCGGGCTTCTAGTAATTCAATAAGATTTCACAAAGTGAACACATTCCTGTAACTACTGCCCCAGTGAAGAAACAGTTCCACCATCCTAGGAGGGGTCCATGTGCCTTTTCTCATGCATTACCCACCACAACCGTAGCTACCATTCTGACTTACTAGTATCTCATATGTAAGTTTTACTTGTTTACGAACTTTATGTAGATGGACTCATATAATATATTCCCTTTTATTAAAAAAATAACATTTTTATTGATTTTTAGATTCAGAGGAAGGAAGAGGGAGAGAAAGACTGATGGGTGAGAGAAGCATCCATCAGCTGCCTCCTGCATGCCCCCTACCAGGGACCTAGTCTGAAACCTGGGCTTGTGTCCTGAACAGGAATCGAACCAGCAACTTTTTGGTGCATGGGACAACACCCAACTAACAGAATCACACCCGTCAGGGCCACCCTTTGTGTCTTTTACTGCTGCAGAGTATTTTTTGTTTAACAGGAGATAATTTACTCCTACTAGAGGTATGATTAAATTATTGTGTAATTACCTGCTTGATGTGCTCCAACTCATTTTAATGCAAATCTGATGAGGATAAGGACTGTGTTTCTTTCACTGCTGTATCTTCAACATCTAGCATAGTTCCTTGAACATGGAAAGTGCTCAGAAATGTACCAAATGAATAAATAAAGGTTACCACTGTCCCAACCCACTCCCATGCCACACCCAAAAAACCATTCCTGCCTCCAAAGAAACAGTAGTGTTTAATAGACACTAGTCCTTTTTGAAAAATTCTGACCAGATGAAGGAGTAATGGCAATGCTGTATGTATCAAAGAAATGCATTTTTGTGCTTGAACTTTGGGATGGGCAATGCTAAAACAAAGATGACCAAGTAAAAAATCGCAATTAATTTTTTATTTCACTAGTAAAAAAAAAATAAAGCAATAAAAGTGAGTTTACCCTAAAAAATGTTTTGTAAAGTTAGTTTAAAATTTTGAAATAAAACTTAAGACTATATAGTCTGAACAGTGATTGTCACAAACATAAAGCAGTTTTACACTCTTTTTATTCTCAATTATGGTCTAATGTCTTAAATCATTATTCTCAATTATGGTCTAATGTCTTAAATCATAAGAAGTACCTCTAGTCACTAAAATAAGCATCTCCATTTGGCTTGATGTATGTTTAGTCTATTTCTTCTTGGCAAAAATATTTTAGCATGAGTGTTCAAGCGTAAGGCTGACAAAATGTTTTCTTTCCTACCCATTTGTGTGGTCTTGTTTAATAAAAAGTATATATAAAAAACTAAATAGGATTTGTTCAGAGGAATATATATATATATATATATATATATATATTCATTTACTTGACATTAAGAATAATCCATCAATGGTAGGTGAGCTCTAAGTGAGAAAAAGTAAGAGAACAATCTTTCTACTATCCAACGTTTCAGCAATTTAATTACAACTTTGCCTTATTTCATTAGAAAAAGTGAAAAATCACACAATATAAAGAAAATATTTTTAATTTTGTGAATAATTTAATTTATAATATGTTACCACTTTTGCTCTCACCATTTAATAATACATAAGTATGAATTTGTTTCTACTTTTATTTTTTTTGAAATTTGGACAGGAAATTCTGTGTTCCAATAACTTTATTCTTATAGTACTAGTATATAGGTACATGGGTGGAAACTAATCTTAATTCAAAAGTGTGTATTGAATTTTTCTCATGTCCATAACATGTGGCTGAAGCTTTCGAAGGACCTTACAACACAAGTGAAAAGACAAAATAGATTCCTGTGGAATAATTATATGTCCCATAAAGTAGCAAGTGACAAGCTACTATAGTGAACAGTTGATATTTACTATAGAAATATAGATAAGAGGAATATCTTACTGGGCTAGGAGAGCTTGAGTATGCCTTATAGTTTAAACCTAATATGGATCCCAAGAAAAGTAGATATAAATAAAATAAATGCATAGGGAAGGTCATTTCCTCTAGGGAAAACAATATGATGAAAGTTTTTGAGTTGAGAGTAGGCACAGGGCAGAAAGCTTGAGTGTGATGAGTTTGGCCAAGAAGGGTAGAACTAATTTCAGGAGAATCATAAGGGTTAGACTCATGAGGTTGGATTGTACTATTTAGAAAATTAGGATAACATTTTTGAAAAGGTGAGGGAAATATTGACATTTATTTAAATTAAAAAACAGAATCAAAAAGAATATGAAGGGACTAAAAGTATAAAGATGACATATAGTATACAAGAAGTGACAATAAGAAGATTAGGAGGCAGTCTTTCTTATTTTCTTTTATACCTTATGTTCTTAAATGTCTTCAATTTATTTTCTTTTTGCAAAGAGCAAGTAGAATGAAACTGCTAGAGAGGTTGAGGTGGAAGACTTCTTTTTTATAAATGATGAATTTGGCTTTGGCCATATTGATTTTGGGGTGAAGTTTGGTTGTGCAAATCAAAATGTCCCCGAGGCAGCTAGAGATCCAGGCTAGAATTCCTCAAGAAGACAGAATGGAGACTCAGATGTGAATCACCAGCACATGAGCAATGATTAAAATAATGAGAAACTATAATGATAATATTCTACTGCTTTAGATAGAGGATGAAAGATAGCTTTGGAGAATTTCCCTAGTTTGTGGCTGGGGAAGGAAGGAGAAGTAGGAATGAGTGGTGGGAGATAGGAAATAAAAGTATCAGTCAAGTACAGTGTCAGAAAAAAAAGGGGCGGTGTTCACTGCCTCATTGTGCTTAAGGGTCAACCCTGAGGATTGTGAAAAAAATCTTTAATTTTCCAAGAGAAGGAATTAGGCTCCCCCTTTTTTTTTTTGGTAGGGATGGCACATGTAGGTGGAAGGGAGTGAACAGAAGTAATACTGGATTTCAGGCCATTGGGGAGTTGTAGAAATGAGTCCATAATTGTGTGTTGCTAGTTTAAGAAATTTGGAATGGAAAAGGATAGAATCATGGCTATAATTAGGAAAGCATGTTCATTGCAACATTATTCACAATAGCCAAGACATGGAAACAACCTAAATATTCTTCGATGAATGATTGGATAAAGAAAATATGGTAAATGGAATACTACTCAGCCACAAGAAGCTAAAATATTACCATTTGTGACAACATGGATGGATCTTGAGAGTATGATGTTAAGTGAAATAAGTCAAATGGAAAAGGACAAGAACCATATGATTTCACTGATAAGTGGAATATAAAACAAAAACAAACATACACATAAACAAACAATGGAATTCATAGACAACAGAATGGTGACCACAGAGGGGATGGGAGTGGGGGAGAACAAGGAGGGTAAAGGGGACCAGATACATCGTGATGGAAGGAGACTAGGCTTGGGGTGGTGAGCACACATAGAGTATATAGATTTCGTATTATAAAGATGTACACCTAAAAGTTATATAATGTTATTAATTAATGTTACCCCAATCAATTTAATAAGAAAAAAGACATTTTCAAAATGGGTAAACATGAAATATGCAAGATGTAGAGATTTCGACAGGGGAAAGGGAGCTGTAGAAGATGGCTGGGGAGTGATACAGTGAGCGAGTGAGCTGTGCAAAAACAAAAATTGAGGAGACAGGTGGAGAGTTCTTTGGTTCTTTAACTTGAAAAGGGATGGCATTTTTAAAAAGTCATTGGGAACAGGACCTAAAGGAGAATAGGTGTGGGAACTAAGGATTGATGGCCTTTTTTTTTTTTTTCAGGAAAACAAGGCAGGAATTTGCTGGCAAGAATAGAGTGGAGGAGTGAGAGAAATATTTATATAGTAGAGACTCATATATCATTCCCACATTTAATTTATGTGAGTATTACCAAATATGCTTTGAAAAAAAGGGGAAGGAAACAAGTGCCTTCAGTTTCATATGGTTAAAATTATTGAATCTGTTCTTCATATAAAAAATGATTTATTTTTAAGTTTTTCCTTGGCCATGAACTGAAAATATTAAGTATATTTGTATGGTGGACACTGTGATATGCACCCAGAGCCTCTTTCTAGATTGAAGGATTTGCTTCCCCAGCTGCTGGGAGTGCCGCCAGACAACCCTCTTTAGCTGTCATTCCACATTGGAAATTGCCTTGGCAGAAGAAAAATGCCTCACCCAAGGTCATGTCCCCTTCTGATGGCCCACATCCAGCCACTGATCAGTATAGGAGATAAAGACCCCACCCTTCCTCCCAAACAGAAAACCCACTGGAAGGTCCATCCAAACTGTAGCCTCCTGCAGGGTTGGCTGAGTTCTTCCCTGCGATGTATCACAGCTCCTACTCTCTTCCTGTCCTTCTAACGGGTGTTCAAGAACCCTCCCTAAATATCCTTTATGCTAATCTGTGATTCAAAGTCTACCTCTCAGGGAAAGGAAAGGGCAACATTTGAAAGACTTATCCTCCCAGTTGCTGTAAATGCTGCTAGAAGACAGGCATCAGATCTTAGTATCCTTCATGTTTCGCTTCAGATGAAGAAAACTTTACCAAGTCATGTATTCCTCTGGAACAGTCCATATTCAATGACTAATTAATGTGGTGACAGGAACGCTGTCACTCTCACTCGAATTTGGGACAATTTTGACAAGCCACATCTAAAGCGCCCTGTGGCATTGGCTTAGGCCAGTGGTTGGCAAACCACAGCTCGCGAGCCACATGCGGCTCTTTGGCCCCTTGAATGTGGCTCTTCCACAAAATACCACGTGCGGGCGCGCACATACTGTGCGATTGAAACTTTGTGGCCCATGCGCAGAAGTTGGTATTTTGTGGAAGAGCCACACTTAAGGGGCCAAAGAGCCGCATGTGGCTCGCGAGCCGCAGTTTGCCCACCACTGGCTTAGGCCTTCATTGTGACTGCATTGCTGTTCAACTTTTCCTTCTGCCAAATTCTTCCTTCCCTTCCTTCTACAGGTGTGAGGCCTTAGGCGCTCCTTAGTCAACGTTCTGCAAGATGAGCTCCATCTGGGAGTAGGCTTCTTTTGAAACCTAATCTGCAACAATTTACTAACCCAAGTTTTATTTTTTAACATGGATTTTTGCCTTCGCAAGTTTTCCAATAAAGTTCCATTGCTGCATTTGACTCTCCTGGAAATAAATACAGGCATTCTTCATTTTATCTCACTTTGCTTTATTGTATTTCAAAGGTGTTGCATATTTTTACAGATGTAAGGTGAAACCCATCACCAGCAAGAAAGATTATGACTCGCATTACGGCAATGCTCCCTTTACCTTACTTGCTTTATGGCCGTGGTCTGAAACCCAAGCTGCAACATCTTGGAGTTATGCCTGTAAGTTGTTAATATATTTCTTTTCATGAAGGCAGTTTCCTCTAGTGCCCATGATTTGAAGTTTTTAAAGGTCCATTGGTAATACCAGCTGGTTTAGAATGTTTGTGTGTAATGTTTTGCTTCGTTGATTTCAATCACCACTCTTACTTTAAACTTTATTTGAGCTTCTTTATATTAAATTACATTTCTAATTGCCTGATAACTCTACAGAATATTAACCAATACATGTGCCGATTTAGCCACAATATCTAGGACAGGATTTGTTACTATTTTGCTGAATTTTGAACAAATGATTCTATAATGCTGATAAGTGAGGCAGAAATTGCAATTTTTTCTTTTATACCCATTTCTCCTTTATGCATTCCCCATCATCCCTTGTAGCTAGGTGTGGCCATGTGACTAAATTTGGGGTATTTGCAATGTGAATAAAAATAGGGTATGCAATTTGTAGGAAAGACAATTTCCTGCTGATAGACGTAAACACAATGGCAAGAGCTAAAGAAGAAACCTTGTACCATGTTGAAGATGGCAGAACAGGTCAGATGGAGGCTGGCTCCCAACACAGGCCACATATCAGCCAAGACTTCTACATGAGAAAGAAACATGTATTTTATTTAAGCCATTATTATTTTGGGTCTTTCTATCACAATTCCTTAACTAATCTTCTAGGAATATACATATCTTAGGATGCTTCCTAGTGTCATATTAATGTAATTAGTAGTTGCTTGCCAGTAGGTTGGGTAATATATACAGTCTTCTAAAACTAAGTGTATTAATCTGGGCTATTTATGCCCTAGTGGGCAAGTGGTGGCGTGCCAGAGTTCAAGGAACATTAGGGTCAATCTGACATATTTTCTCTAAGTATTAACTTTATTCAAAGTTTTAAAAAATTTTTTTAAGAGTGCCTCAAAGATAAGTAAATTATAAAAATATTAATATGTTAAACAGTAATGCAAAACTTTCATGATATTTTAGGACAAACAAAAAACTTAAAAAAAACATTTAATGCTTGAGGTGAGCTATTTCTTGCAATGTCCCCCAGCTTACTGGGCTTGTGTTCCCAATCCTTTTGCTTTTATGGTGTTTCTAGGGAAATTTTGGAAAGCTCTTTTCTACCAAGATATTCTTTCTCAGAGTCAGAAGCTCTCCGCCTGAATCAAAATGATCTTTTCCTTATTTACATTGGCATTTAATTTGTTCCACGTGGGTCATGATACCATTTCTTAAATTGATGTGTTGGTGTTTTAGAAATATTGTATTTTAGAAATTGTAGAACTAACTTTTGTGATTTTTCTTGACTTTATTCTTCAAAATTTTTTCAGATATTCTTATTACCATTTTCAACAGAGCTCTTATTTATTCCAGCTCAGTAGTTATACATGGCTGAGTCTGGCTCAGACCACAGAGCCCAATTTATTGTTTTTGGCTGTCCTTTTCCAACTTTGTTATTCAAACCTTTGGGTGGCTGCATGCTCATTTTTGAGTGTCTGATAGAGTTTGAGAGATTCTTAGCAGATAAAGCAGAATGTTAGAGTGCTACTTGGGTTGTACTCAGTGATGCAAGTTTTGGTATAAAGTTCAAAATTGTAAATATAAATGGATTTTCTTCCTGGTTGCAATTACCCTCATTTCATTTTCTAGAATATTAAATCAAAGGACCTAACAGTGGGGACAAAAATCAGATAGAGGGTTGGACATATTTAATACAGGTCTGAAGAGCGACATTTTAGGGTGGCTTTGGAATATTGAATGGTGCTAATTGAGTTATTTGGTAGCTGGCATTTATAAAAGCCAGGTAGAAGTCCTTTGCTCTGTGTCCTTATGAAATGGGTGTATTCATAAAGGGGATACCGAAGGATTGGAGAATGCTTTAGCTCCACACTAATTACCAACAAGGCGCCCCTTCTCCTTAGCATAGTGGCTACTGAAATTAAAATATTGGATAACAGGAGGCATTTACCCTATATTAGTGGTTTCAGATCAACCTGAGTTTTAACCTTATGCTGAGCAGCATGAGGAATATAAAAAATAAGGAAGAAACACATGAATGGGAGAGATGGTGCATAAAATAAAGAACAAGGCAAAGCCATCAGTGATTAACCATCAAATGCGGTGGAAGTTGCATTTGATAGCCAATTGGTCATGGTACTTGGCAAAGCCAGATGCAGCTGAAGAAAAGCCTGGAAAAAACTGAGGTGTTGTAAAGGGATCCTTTACACAACCCTCGTTAAGTTTCGGCAATTCGGTGACAAAAGCTGCCATTTGGCAAGGAGCATGGGGTGGAGAAATGAGCTTTAGGGGGGCATCTGACCTGTGTGTCTACTCTGTGAGAAGAAGCTTGATCAAGTTGCTGGTTTGCTCTGGGTCTTATTCTTGCCACTTTAAGATGTTTCAGGATGATTCAGCAAAGGTACTTCATCTGGAACCAATTTTGCCTACTTAAGCAGAAAAAGAACTTAGTAGAAGAGTGTGGGGTTCTTTACAGAATTGAGAAAAATGCTGAAGGAGCCAGGTTAACTCTGGAGGTTAGAAAGGAATAATGTCACCCTGGGATATGTCTGTTCCCTTTGTCTAGGATCAACCTTCAGGCAGACAGAATCTGATTTGCCTCGTCTGGGTCATGTGGAAGAGATTGGTGATAGTCGGGCAACTTTGCTTGACAAACCCAGGTCAAAAGGGAGAAATGCATGCCACCTTTTTCTACCTCCCAGTTGGTACATAGCATCCTTCTGGTTTTGAGTGCTGGTTACTCCCTTATCTTGGGCAAATGTATCAAAATCTTTGAACCTCAGTTTCCTCATCTGCAATGACAATATCTAATTCAAAGTTCTGTCAAGAGTATACGTTGAGCTACTGGATGTTAAATCTGAGGCTCTTGAATGGAACATAGTAAACACTCAATAAATACTTTTCTTTATATTAATCTTTGAAGGAAGGATCAGAGTATGGTTTAGCATGTGTCTCAAGTATGTATATGTTCTTCCATGCGTGGACATGTTAATGGCTCTCTCACACCTATCCTTGTCTATTTTTGAGTGTGTCATTATCAATAAATTTTTATGAGTACTTCTTTGCATGCACAGTGCTGGAGGTTCAAAGACATATAATATGACATTTGCCCTTAAGGGAAATTGTAAAATGCTAAATAAATAAAAGTTAATAAACACATCAAATATAAAAAATATATGGGGATGTTTCCAAGTGCTAAATAAGAACATCTAAGCGAAGTCTAACCACTGAAATTACTGTGGTGATATAATTTAAAAAACATTTAAAGTTGAAACTTAGCTTATATTAAGATACAGAATATACCTACATATTGTATCATTGCCTCTTGTTCTGTTCAACCAAAAACTACTGCTCTTACTATCTCCATTTTCTCCTTTCCCTTTAATTTCATCACTCAAGCTGTGGGCCCAGCAGTCATTAGTATCAGGGCTCTAGACAGGCACCTGGCTCTTCCTTCTAAATGTGGATTAAGAAGCTTCCTGTGACCCAGAAAATGCCTCTTATAGGTGGATGCAGTCATGCTCCTGGACACACTCCATGGTGAGTGGAGAGAGGTCCCCACACTCAGGTACTCTTCCTGGCATCTCTGTGCAATGAACACACTGCAGAAAGAGATAGTCCTGTGCCTGGGACTTCTCCCTCTTCCAATTGCATGATTCTTGGCCTCAGAGGAATTTCCCCCTCCCTTCTTTTTAAAATATCCACAAAGTTTTATCTCCGGTGTATCCAGATCTAAACTTCTTACCTCTGGCCCCCTCTGCCATCAACTTAACCACAGTGGTGGATTCAGAAACAAATAGAGCAACTGAATAGCCATTACTGTTGTTGGGGGCCAACTGGAAATTCCAGAATCATGAATGGGAAATTTTATGCCTAAGTCCTAAAGTGCAGAAAATATATGGATCTATTGAAAGATTGGTCCCATTTCACATTTACTATTGCAATACCCACAAGTGATTGAGATTTCATAAAACCATAAAGGAGGTATTGACATTACCCATAACATTACTTATGTGTGGTCAGAAACTAGGTCTTCTAATTGTCCCAAGATAATCTATTAAGGCAGCCTATCCATTATAACGAGGTCTTGGTTTATTAAAAAGACGTACATTTGAAGTAAATTGAGTGCTTTTCATGAAGGAGTGTTTAAATACAGCAATAAGAAAATGGGTTCATATTAAAAATTGGGTGCCAATAGCTGGTTCTGAAGCTCATTAAAACAAATGAAAGACTTGAAATGTTTTTCTGGATTTTTTTTTTGGCAGAAATTACACATCCACATTGCAAGTTTAATGATTCTATGCTTGTGATTAAAACTTGAGTAATAATTTTTTTCCTTTGAAGAACATAATAAATGCATGTGGCATTCATAATATTCAGTACTTCTCTGTCATATGGTAGAGTTTCTGCGTACTTAAAAATATTAATTCATTTGCATAATACCACTTGGAACAATTTCCATCTTATGGCTCCAATTATATCAATGAAAAATTAAAAATGGAAAAGTTGTATCAGGTCAGTGGCACGACCCTAGTAAAAATTCAATAATTCAGGTAAGTCAAGCCCAGGTTTAGGGCCCCCTGAAGGGAACTGGGAAGGCCTTACAGGATTATCTGCCATATGGGCTCATGAAATTAGAATCACAGCACCTTGCCTCCTCTTCTTCCTATCATATGGATCTTCCATGGATGGTATTAATTTTTAGGATCTTGTATGAAATTCCTTTTACACTTAATCTACACAGAATTTGAAAACATAAATCTTGTTCCCAGTGGCACCATAGCACACACCATTGCTGAACCACTTGTCTGTTTCCTGATTTCCCAAACATACCAATTTATTAATTCATTTGTGTGCTCTCCATACTCACACCTCCTACCCCCAACAGAAAGCAAATCCAAATACAGAGGAAACAAACAGTAGGTCCCTAAGTCATACAGAGGTGATATCAACTTGAAACCCCTCACAGGAAACCCTAACTTTGGCTGATCAATGTGTTTTACTCCCCATTCTAGCAGTCCCCGGCTAGCCTAAGAGCTGGTCAGGTTGGCTCTGGGCAGCTGGGCATGAAAAGATGACCCTATATATTTTCTGAAGCCAGAGTGCTTATTCTTGGTTCTGCTCAGTTGCCCAGCCAATCAAATAGGATTCTGTTTAAAATAGCCTTTTTTTTCCCCCAACCTTGGCCTCTGAAGTCTTCCAGAATATTGGAAACCTGTTAAAGCATAAACATATGTCATGCAGAGAGAGGATAGTCAAAGAAATCAGGGTGGCAAAGTCAAAGATGCAGATTAAAACCCAGAAAGAATCAATTAAATAGGCACCAAAGGTCTGTTGAAATGATTCAGTGAGACTGAAGTGCATCTTGAGATGAATAAATTACAGGAATGTGTGAAAAATGAAACGAAGGCATGAGAGACTTGCAAGGGGGGGTAGATCAGTGAATAGAAGTGAAACCATAGGTGATGTGTGCATGGTTTCAAGTTTCAGTTATGAGATTAACTATGCAAAAATGTCACCATCACCTCTGGGTAATTATAGAAAACATGAATACAAATGGTGAACTCCCACAGCCAGAAGAATAACAAGAGGAAAGCTAGTGAGCACATGTCTCCTGTTACCCACTGTTCCTCCAGGGTACAAGTATAATGTCCTCTAGCTGCATTATGATGAATGAGTCTTTGGTCGCCCCTTTACCCTCTGCCCGGTGGAAGAGACCTGGACTCGCTGCTCCATGATGATCTCAGTCATTGCATGTGTTTCCCTAAGTGTTATCATGTATGTAACACAATCCTTAAAACAAGGTGGTAATGGTAAGCGTAGGTACAGAAATAGCTTTCCAGGGCAGAATCTGGAGCAGAAAACTCAGATCCCAAGTTTGCACAGAACCAGAGGCTGCCCTAGCGTTGCCGTGTGCTGTTGGATGGTTGTGGAGTGAATCCGATTGCTGTCTACGAAGATCAAATGGGGGCTTAGATACAAACCCTGTTTGCTTCACCACATCCCGCAGCTTGGCACAGGCTGGCCTGCCTGGAGGGAGGGGATTTTTTTTTAGTTCGTAAAGGACTGATTTAAAGGCCCGTGGTGGCCCTGAGCTGAACTTGGATCTCTCCGTGTTCTTCCTCTCTGGTATGGTCCTGCTCTCAGATCTTCCCCTTCTTATGCAAGTCAGGGTCCTCTTAGGGCTCATCTTGGACTCACGAGCCTGAAATACTACTGTGTTAAGTTATCTAGCTCTTTTGATGTTTCTAAGGTGGTTTTTTTTGCACATAACAATTTTAATTTTTTTATTGTTTTTCACTGTTCTCTGAGTGCTTTCCCATACATAGTCTTCAAAACAACCTTATTCAGAAATGATTATCCCCACCTCACAGAGAAACACTGCAATGCAAATTTCTCAAGAGCACAGAACTGGTAGGAGGCACAGGATGGATTAGACACCACATGTAGCTCTTGGTTCCGGGCCACCAGGCCCACTGCCTCCAGCCAGCTTCCTCTCGCCAACTCCATAACCGTCTCTCCTGGCTTCTCTCCAAGGAACTGCAACCATTTTCACCTCTTCCACGAATCTATTCATGGCTTAATCAGATGGGCCAATAACACCCGGTTTCTTCCCTGCTGCAATTTAATGAAATGTCCACTTAGTTTTGGCCCAAGACAAATAAGATCAAGACTGGCCCTGGCTTAACATTCCAAATTGATCCTGAGCTTCCATGGGATGTGTCACTCCTGCCCTCCTTGAATGAGCTTCGAAGGGGGCCAGGTGACCCCATCTCCATGTTTTCCCCACCAGACCCTGAACCAGTTCAGAAATTGTCTCTGGGGGTCAGGGGAGAGGAATGAGTTTTATTTATGGATATAAGGAGGATGTGGCTGGGACCCAACAGCATTCCAGTTTTTATGGCCCAGGGCAGGAATGAACATGTGCAGTGGGATGATTTGGCTCATGGGAATGGGAAGGATCTCCGCATAGCTTATAGGTGAGCTCTTCCCAGGCATCTCTCAGGGTTTCCCTGTCCTCCCACAGAAGAGTCACAGCATGGACTGCCTCCTCTCTGAGATGGCTCTACTGAGAAAGACTTTTGGAGTAAAATGATGTGTAGAGGGATAGAGTAACCCCCGCCTGCTCTGTGTGATGGGAACTCCCATTCTTCTGCGGGGGGGGGGGGGGGGGGAAATTTGCAGGAGATAATGTTTCCAGATTTCCAGGGCAGAGGGAAAAGCGTTCTTTTCCTTAGTAAGCTATTTATTGGTGATTATGTCAGACCATTCCCTGAAATGGAATTTTATCCTGAGTTTATAACAAAAGGTGCAGCATACCCATTATGAGATTATTTTCATGTCAGTATATTACTGGATAATTTGAAAACCAAGAACACTGGTCCGAGATTTAGGAGAAGGACTGTTGTTCTGTAATGGGCATGAACCACCTGTGAGATGTTGGGTATGTCTGGATATGTCCCTGAACCACTTTGGACATCAGTGGTATTATCCATACAATATAGTTGTATCAGGTAGATGCTTCCAGGCTCAGTGTCCCCCACCAAATGACCTGAGATCTTAAG
Source organism: Myotis lucifugus (assembly GCF_000147115.1). Taxonomy (NCBI): domain Eukaryota; kingdom Metazoa; phylum Chordata; class Mammalia; order Chiroptera; family Vespertilionidae; genus Myotis; species Myotis lucifugus. Next base: position 23,691,658 of record NW_005871051.1, on the reverse strand, counting down.
AACAGGAAGAAGAATCCTGGTTGACTTGGTGTTAAATGCCAACTTGTTCATCCCCCAATTTTTTTAGAGCAGTGGGAAGAGGTTGAATTTGACACAAATGCATGTTCTACTTCTAGTTGTCACTGTCTTAGCAAGTGGCCAGATTTCTTCCTTATCTGGTTTACTAGTGGAAATATCTTACTTATAAACTGTCTAGTCAGAAAAGACAAAATGCACCACAGAGCAAAGTGATGGTAACAGGTTCAAAAGACAACTGGGTAATCTTTCACAGGCAGATTATTTCCATGAATATCATCTTGTTGCTGCTGAACATGCAAGTGGATATTTCTTTTAAGTCTCTGAAGCATTAAGAAAGACATTGATTTCCCATAGTTATAAATCAGCAGAGAGTGTGAATATACATTTTATAGGAAAATCTATATAGGAGGAAATAAGGGAAGCATAAATGGATTTCTTTAGTAGTGAGAATTAGTATGTGAAAGGCTGCATTGTTATAGATGCTCAGTATTCATTTCTCCAGGAGGTAAATGAGGGTGGACCCGCAACAAAGAAAGGACCATCTTAGTTAGACAATGTCTCTATTTACAGAAATGTTAAAGTAAGGGGAAAAAGTGAGACAGCACAAAGCTGGATTCCAGGAATATATGCGGCAAAGGTTTTTTTTTTCTTTCTTTAAAGTTCAATACTGGTGTTCTGCCCTTTTATTTTTTTTCTTTTAAAGGAAATATTTTGAAAACTGAGACTTGTACTGGGAACTAGTGACCAGTCATAAGTCTTTTCTACCCTGGAAACTTGGTTGAAATCCAGTTTGAATAGATTAGCTAAGTGTTATTCCAGTTAGAAGCCAGCTTGGTTTTCTTTTTTGTAATCGGCTAGTTTTATACAATTAATTCACCTTAACTTGAGTTAAGAAAAAGTATTACACCATCTGTCAGATTTCCTCATTTTCTTGTAAGCTTCTGACCTTTTGTAAGTAACTCTTGACAGTAGAATTTACCTAGTTTTGCTGTTGAATCCACTGAGGATAAATTTTGTGTATTTCTGAACCTACCATGTGGATCATTACCAACTAATAAATTCTCACTCTCTTTAAATTAAATGTCCAATTTCAAAATTGTAGTAAGACTTGGAAATGGAAGTGACTTTTACAGTATTTAGTTCCTGATATTGGCAGGATACCTGCTCTCCTGATTTATGAAGAAGTTTGTTCATAATTGCCATGGTTTTGCGATAAATTGATATTGGAGTCTGTCTGTATTTCTCTCTCACACTTCTCCAAGTCTTATTATTACTTAAATAAAATTACGAACAAGGCACCCATGTCTGGAAAATTCAGTCATAACTTACAATGAATTAAAAGTAGTAAGGGGATATGAATGGCTTGGGGGTAGCTTCCATATTACAAATGCATTGGAAAATTCAAAGCCAATTTACTATCTGTTGAGTAGAGGAAAAATTTCTGAAAGACTAAATCCAGCTTGAGACACACACACACACACACACACACACACACACACACTGCATTTAAAGAGAATGACGCATATATTGGGCTATTGCATTGTACATCTCTGGGAGCCACCATTCACATGAAGTACAAGGTGAATGGGGACTCCCCTGGAATTGTTTGATGTGTACTGCTGGACATATCTATTAGAATATGTCAGAGCTATCACCATGTAAATGTATAACTTTGTCAGGCATGTTTCAAGATTCTTTTGAAAGTTTTTAATCACATATGAGTTCTTACCTATCATTTTTTATGAGTGAAATAGTTTTGCCAGGAAACCAATTATATTTAGAAACTAAATGTAATTTGTATGAGGCTGGTGAATTTGATGAAACATTTTGGAGGTTGTTACTTTAGTATAGGTGGATTTAATGTAGACGAAACCCATTTATCTTGCCTACTTGTTGGCAAGATAAATAGTGAAATCGGGAATTCCTCAAATAGAACACAAGCTATGACAATTCTCCCCTTGGCATCTACCATAACGTCTGGAATTCTTAATATTAGTCATTCCTTTGAGTCATGGCGTTGTCTCCAGAAAGGCTCCTACTGAGCCTTGTTAAATTATGATGTGCCCTGCTCAAGTGGGGCAAATGTACCCCATTAACTGGGATTATTAACTGAACCAATAAAATATTTATTAAAGACCTCATACTTTCCAGACAATACGCTATGGTTTATGTATAACCCCACTTTCTTCCAAAGAGAATTTGAAAATAAAAAGCTTAGATAAATAAATTTGTTCTAAAAGTATGATGATAATTACCTGAAAAGGCAGATGAGGAAAAGTGTGTATGCTTTGTTAGGGTGTGTGAGTGTGTTTAATTGTTGTGGATACAGACAATTGGTCATGGTTTACTATTATATCATTAGCAAAAAAGCATCATGTGCCCTGGGATACATTCAGTAAGTTACTTCCCTCTTCTCCTCACTCCTGATGCTACACAGTGATCTCAGAGCCTTTTCACATCTTTCAGTACAAAGCCTTTCGAACGGGGCAGGGCTGATGGACAAGCACCCAATGTGTAGTGCTTCTTTTCTGCTTTTGCATATACTTCTCCTGTTTAGCTTCAATTTGTCGGTAAGTTTAAGGGATTCCATTTCTTTCTATTTTCAATGCACGTTTGATTGAAGAGTCAGCACTTATATTCTCTTCAGTGGAAGGAGAGCCTCGTGAAGGAGCAGAATGCAGTACTGGTCTCAGGAGGAGGGATTACAGATCCAGGGTCTATGTCAGGAAAGGACACGGATTCAAGGGGCTGTGGAACCATGCAGTGGAAGTCAAACATAGATTTTAGAATCAATTATTTATAGAAAGGCTTTGGTTCAAAAATTAAAATTGCATTTTTATTCTCTTGTGTTACTCATTGATGCTGCTTCATGTGAGCTTGGAATGTAAGATTCATGTATAGGACCTTCCTCAGTGGAATAAAGGTCTTAGAGGATGTTTGTTTGAAATACCCTTCCTTTTTGTGGACCATCCTCTTCCACTCTTTGTCCATTTGATCCAGGAAGGCTGTCATATCTGACACTAGGAGTAGCGTCTGTTACCCAAGTGAGGCCATTCAGTGCACCAGCGTCGCTTAACCACAGTGTTTGTTTCAGAGATGGTAACGAGTGAGTCCAAAGATGTGCAGGAGCTCCTGGGAAGAAATATTTTCTCTTCCCTACTGGACTGAATGAGGGAGATAATAAGCCTAGATTGTCAGAAGTCACCACATGGAGCCTGAAAATGAACTCACACAGTAGGAGGCAGAGTCAAGAGATGGAGAATTTTCTATTTGAATGCCTTTATTTAAATCTCTGACTCAAAACTTACCTGATGCTAGAGCTCTTCCCATGAGCATTGTGAGTGTGGGCATTGCCAGTGACAAGCTCATAACCACCAAAGAGGTCCTATTTAAGTCCATCACCTGCTTCAACTTCTTAAACACCAGCAAATGCTAAGGTGTTTTAAGGATGTGAAGGATATTAAATATTATCCTTTTAAAGATTTTTAAAGATTTGTGAATTATTGCAAATTTTATTTAAAAAACAGTTCATGTAAAGATTTTAAATGAAACTATCTTTTTTAATTCCTTCAACTAAATGTCCTACTTTTCTAAATCCCACAGTAATTTGAGTCACTTTTGTGGTAAACTTGTTTGTTTATCTGTCTCATTACCATAAATAATTTTAAGATTCTTTTGAGAAAGGACAGGCATTGCACATTTTGTAACAGTCCCCTCAGACCACACTAGTATACATTCATTGAAGTTACTTGAAAGCATGTGTGAGGTCAGGTTACAGATGTTTGACATTCAGGAAGTAAGCCAAAACATTAGTTAAAGAGATTCAATGTGAAGCCAAGATTTATTGATACTTGAAATTAGCCATAATTAATTGTTGACCATCCACTAATAAAAGGGAGGAGGCATATGTAGACCCACTCCCCCAAACAGAACTTAATCCCTGTATAAGAGAGACTATGTTTCAAATCCATTCAGAAAATTATGCAGGTGGGGCAAAAGTAGATTTACTGTTGTGAGTACAGAAAACAGAGTTTATTCTTGCATTATTATTAATTAATTATTTCCATACGAACAACAGTAGACCTACTTTTGCTGCACCCTGTATGCATGTAGATAACACAGTCATTTCCCAAAAAAGGCAGATTTAAAAAGATGTCATTGTGTGTGTGTGTGTGTGTGTGTGTGTGTGTGTGTTTAACTCTTGCACCAGACTGGTAGCTCTTAATTTATATTTATAAAGCTTAATACTCAATATTTATTGAATGAATGATTATAGTCTAGAATGAATGAAAGATTTTCCTCTCTTGTTTTCATTTCTCATTTGAAGCACTTTCTACTAATTTCACCTACTACTCTGATTGATTTTTTTGCCTGCCATTTAGGTAGGTCATTGTAGGGTGTGTGTGTGTGTGTGTGTGAGAGAGAGAGAGAGAGAGAGAGAGAGAGAGAGAGTTGTGGTCTTGTGAACCTTTTTTATCTTTCTAGAACTCTAATATGAAAACATTTCTGCATCTTCAATTTCCTGTGTGATCATGGTTTTGTATATTGTATTTACATTTTATTTCAGGACTTAGATGGAGTATTAGAGTACATATATCTTTGATCGTGTGTATTTTGGGTATATTGTTGGGAGAGTGGTGACAAATACACCCAGGAGATGCCTGTGTTCTCTGCATTGTTGTGGAGCTATCCTTGCTCACGGGGATTCTGGCTTTGTCTGTGTGAAAGGAATAGCCAGACTGTGAAACAGTTTGCTTGTGTTGGCCCCTTACATTTTTGGATCATTCCATAGCCCAATCAATTGTGTAGCAATTGGCTCTAAATTTGCCCAAATGTAGTCAGCTGAATACATATGCACACTTAAGCACTTGTACCCTACCCCCATTGTGTCTGGCCTGAACATCTTGTAGATGGGCCCACACTTTCAGTGGTTCAGGTCCTGCTGGATATTTTGGGAGGAGAGTGTAGGAGTTAACAGCACAAATTCTGGAGTCCTATTGTCTGGGTTCAAATTCATGCTCTGTTACTTACTAGTGTGTGGCCTTGAGTAGGATATTTATCTAACACTTCTGTGTTTCAGTTTCCTGACCTGTTAAATGGGGACAGATTTTACCTCATGGAGTTATGATAATCAAATAAGATAATCCATGAAAAATGTTTGCTTAATTCCCAATAGGAAATGCCATCAGCATCACTACCACCACCACCACCACCACCACCATCATCATCTCCATTACTATTAGTAACAGAATCAGGATCACCCTATGTAGGACAGCTATTCTGACACTTAGACCAGAGGAGGGACTATTGGAATTAGAGGAAGGGATAAGGGATAGAAGAGACTTCATGCCAGTATAGATAATCCTATATAATAAAAGCCTAATATGCTAAGTGTCCGGTCATCTGGTCGGCCATTCAACCAATCAAAGCATAATATGCTAATGATATGCTAAGGCCACTCAACTACTAGCTATGATGTGTACTGACCATCAGGGAGCAGACACTCTGACTGGTAGGTTAGCTTGCTGCTGGGGTCCGGCTGATCAGGACTGAGTGAGACGGGCCAGACATGCCCTTGAGCCCTCCAGTGGTCTCTCCCTGGCCCTGATCGTACACCGGTGGGGTCCCTCAGCCTGGCCTACACCATCTTGCAATCCGGGACCCCTCGGGGGATGTCAGAGAGCCAGTTTCAGCCCGATCCCACAGGGATCAGGCCAAGGGACCCCACTGGTGCACGAATTCGTGCACCGGGCCTCTAGACTCTAAATATTAAAACCACATGCAAATTAGGTTAGGGTCTAAGGCCCTGTGGATATATTTGTTTTCCCTTCATAAGTGGCTGTCCTAGCTATTGTCCTAGAGGACCAGGCCAAAAGTTGGATAGTGAATTGATCATTAAAAACATAACTGATTATGTGTAACTATTTGATGGTGCATTGTAAATAGTACCTTTATGTGAAAAGACATATGCATGCAAAAGCAGCCACATGGCTCTAAAAAGGCAAGATGGGAGAAATAAGAAGATTAACTATATATGTACACATATATAAGCATACATATCTATAATAATAAAAGCATAATATGCTAATTAGACTGGACATCCTTCCGGACGACCTTCCAGACAAAGCCAGGGCTGTGTGGGAAACCCGGGTCCCGGGTGCCAAAGGGAAGCCAGTGCTGGCAGCTGGGGGAAGGAAGGCCTACTCTTGCACAAATTTCGTGCATTGGCCTCTAGTATATATATAAATAAATAAAACACCTCTCTATATGTATGTAGCTATCTAGATATAGCTATGCATATATACACATATCTATATGTATATATATATAAATAAATACATATATGTAAATATATATATATTTTTTTTCTGCCTGGTTTCTCTTTTCTAATATAAATTTTGGGGATCTCTGATATCTTCATACATAATTCCTTTCTAGACATGGCAGCAAAACAACTCTTGGAGATGTGAGCTACTGTGCGTGCATAATATGGGGTGGCTGCAGAAGGCAGGATTTGAAAAAACAAAAGAAAAAACAAACTGTGGGAGAGGTCTGCTTCTCTGTCCAAAGCCTGAAATGGATGGAAGAAATATATCAAAACAAGTTCTCTACAGAAGCAACAAAATAGAAGAAAGCCCTTATTGTGTCTTTGCAACGCTATCCTTGTGTTTTTTAACCATGCATTGTCCCGAAATGGAAAACATAAATTTCAATGATTTCTGAGGACATTAGCTCCATTATTCCTGTGTTCAGGCTCATTCATTTTCTGTCCTACAAACAACAGCTCTGTCTAAGCCTAATGCTGCTTGATTGCTTAGAATTCCTGAAATGTTCTTCTGCATTCCTCAACCCAGCAGGTATAATAGTCATTTATGGAGGGCCCACCTTCTAATCACCTCCTGAAAAGGAGGGAGATAAAATGTAAAGAGAAAGAAGGAAATGTGAGATATGGTGACAGAAATCCAGAAACAGCCAAGACACTGGATTAGGAGAAGCTGGTCCATGTGTTCCTCTTTGGGCTTGAAAGGACACGATGGTTCATAAATCCACTATAAAGTGCAGTTCTGCTGGGTGCTTTTTCACTCCCTTGAAATATTTTCCTTTTTATAGAGCTGAAAAATATTCTGTTTGTTTTTCTCTAGGCTTCTTTCTTATCCTGGGTTGTGTTCCCTTTTAACAAGATTTCTCTTACTCTCCTTAAAACTTTGTCTTCCTTTCATTTGTGTTCCATAAGACCTTTCTGGTTTTCTCCTTGATTTCTTTAAAGTGTGTGTGTGTGTGTGTGTGTGTGTGTGTGTGTACATTTGCATGTGTCTGTTTGAAGAAGAATATAAGGGGGAGGACATTTAAAAATTGGAGAAACCAGTTGAGTTTGGAAAAAGTTGTGTTCTCTGAGGCACATTCTTTTTGTGCTTTAAGAGACGTGTCTTTTGTGGTATGGTATACCAAAAACCCACAGTGAGTAAACAGTGGAAAAACTCCTTTCCTTGCCTGTGTTCATTAGGCTATGTGGACCTGAGGCCATGGTCTCTGCATAGGAGTGGTGTCTTCTTTCCATTGAACAGTCGGTCAAGAGACAGCACACGGCACCTAGTGTCGGAGTCTGCAAGAAGATGCGGAAGTCGAGTTATTTTACATGTTGCACAAGGAAAGAATGTTGTTTGTGCAAGATCTGATGAGTAGAAGTGCTTATTAGGTGTACCTTGTTAAACCAGCGCTGATTTAATCATAATGATTGTCTTTTGTGGTGGGGATTAAATTACAGAGCTTCTGCTATGTAAACAGGTACGCGATTGAAGTCCTGCTGAAAGAAAAGGCACCCACCCTGGCGCTCATGGAAATATCTGATACTTCAAGGTAGAGAAGAATTCGAAAAATCTGACGGTGCAGCATTCAGGCAGTTGGAGAAAGAAGATATAGCTTTTGCTCCAAGAGATATAAATATATCTGCAGCCTGATGTTCGGTCCTGCAGGATTAAAACCAAACCCAAACATGCGCTAACTCATAATCACTTTTCTTATTCTGGAAAACCCTGAGGAACTGCTTTTAAAAAGTTACAATTCTTTTGGGTTTGCTTGACCTTTAAGTCTTAGGTAGAGACTGCAATTGTAATCACTGTGCCTCTCCCTTCCAAGACCTGAAAAATTGAATGGGTACCCTAACAGGAAGGTTTAATTTTGTTCTAAAACTGCTATGGTAAAACTTGGAAATGTTATTACTCATGTTCTCATTTCAAATCAAAATCATTATTTAAAAAAATAAAATTTTTTTAAAAATAAAATTTTGAAGAGTAAGATTATACCTCAAGGCCATGTCAAAATCTTTACAATCCCAATTCCCATGGAAATTATACAATCTAAAATACAAGGGTTATTTTCATTCTTTGAGATTATTTGAAAAAAAATGGAAAGTTTTTTTTTCCATCTTAAAGAAAGAATACACACACACAACATTTAGAATGATCAAGATGGGTGATGGAGGCCTGGGGTGGGGGCTGGGGGTGGGTTATAAGGGGTCAATGGGAGAAAAAAGGGGACATGTGTAATACTTTCAACAATAATGATTTAGAATGATTAAGATGTTTGGCCCGATCTGTTACAATTTATTATCTCTCTTTAGTGATTACCCCTTTACATATGTAAAGTTCCATTAGATTCTGCTGTGTCATTTGATGCCCATAAGGTGAAATGCTATTTGAAAAATTTCTGTTAGATAACATAGAAAAGAAAAGAAAGAGAAAAGAAATTTGAAATAAATGCCAAATATATTCACACTCAGATGTAAATGATGCCAAGAAAAGAAACATTAACAAAAAATTTTACTTTGAAGATGTGCCATCAACTCTAAATGTTTGTTCTTACAGCGCATGCACACCTGCCATAAACAGTCTCCAAAAGCCCTTTGTGATTGTTCATGACACACATTACTGGATCTGGACCTTAATTTACCCAACCCCTAATATAATGTAAATACTGTAAGTGTGAAGTTAAGTTAAATGATGTATGTCCTATAACAGTGATAAGTATGAAACAGTGTGATCTAATTTTCTTTATTTTGTTATATGTGCTTTTTTGTTTTCTAATAAATATTTGCTTGTTTTTTCATACCTCCAATAGCAAGGGATTGGAGCTATATATGACTTACTAAACCCTGTTATTATACAAACTAGAGGCCTAGTGCATGAAATTTGTACACTTGGTGGGGGGCGGGTGGGGGGGGAGGCGGGAGGTCCCTCAGCTTGACCTGCACACTCTTGCAGGCTGGGAGCCCTCAGGGGATGTCTGATTGCTGCGGAGGTGGGAGAGGCTCCTGCCACTACTACCACCACTGCACTCGCCAGCCATGAGCCCAGCTTCTGGCTGAGCAGTGCTCCCCCTGTGGGCGTGCACTGACCACCAGGGGACAGCTCCTGCATTGAGCATCTGCCCCCTGGTGGTCAGTGCACATCATAGTGACCGGTCATTCCGCTGTTGGGCTGAAACCAGCTCTCTGATATCCCCCGAGGGGTCCCAGATTGCAAGAGGGTGCAGGCCAGGCCAAAGGACCCCACTGGGGAGGGACAGGGGCTGGGGAGGGACGTGGGAGGTTGGCCAGTGGGGGAGGGATCGTGGGAGGGGTCCAGGGCATGTCCAGCTGGTCTGGCTCAGTCCCGATCAGCTGGACCCCAGCAGCAAGCTAAATTTCTGGTGGGAGCATCTGCCTCCTGGTGGTCAGTGCATGTCATAGCGACTGGTTGACTGGTTGACCATCTGTTCCCTGGTGGTCAGTGCACATCATAGTAAACGGTTGAGTGGCCTTAGCATATTATTAGCACATTATACTTTGATTGGTTGAATGGCCTACCGGACACTTAGTATATTTGGCTTTTGTTATGTAGGATAATTTTTTTCTTTCTGAGGAAGTATAACTTTGGACCTATTTGAGCTGAACTCTTTCTTCTGAAAAACTTTTCACTTAAAAGTGATGGCTTTGCCTAGCCGGTGTGGCTCAGCAGTTGAACGGCGACCCAGGAACCAAGAGGTCACCGATTGGATTCCCAGTCAGGGCACATGCTCAGGTTGCGGGCTCAATCCCCAGTAGGGGGTATGCAGGAGGCAGCCAATGGAGATGTTTCTCTCTCATCAATGTTTCTATCTATCTCTCCTCTGTCTTCTCTCTCTAAAAAATCAATAAAAATATATTTTAAAAAAAGTGATGTTTTTCAGATCTAAGTCAACACTGCCATATTATTAACAATTCAAAAGTAATGAAATAAAATATCTTAACTTTTACTATACCTCTAGGTTTGAAGGCCTTATTAAATGACCAAGCCATGCAATAAAATTTGAGTACCACCCCAGAATGTAGGCACAATGAACTTCACATGCCAAACTTGGTATGAGATAGTCTATCTCTGGAATGTCTTTCTCTCTGTCCTCCCAGGTCACTGACTTTTCTCTCTCTCTCGTTTTTTTTTTTTTTTTTTGAAAGAGAGAGAGAGAGAAAGAGAGAGAGAGAAAGGGAGAAAGGGAGAGAGAGAGAATTGATTTGTTGTTCCACTTATTCATGCATTCATTGGTTGAATCTTTTTTAAAAAAATTATTTTTAAATTTATCTTCATTGTTGAAAGTATTATAGATGTCCCCTTTTCTTCCTCCATTGATCCCCTCCACCCAGCTCCCACCCCCTTCCCAGGCCTTCACTTGCACTATTATCTGTGTCTATGAGTTATGCACATATGCATATAAGTTCTTTTGTTAATTACTTCTGCTTCCCCGTGCCCCTTCCCTCTGAAATATGTCAGTCTGTTGCATATTTCAATGTTTTTGGGTCTATTTTGTTCGTCAAGTATCATTGGTTGATTCTTGTATGAGTCCTGACCTGGGATCGAACCCGCGATCTTGGTGTATCGGGATGATGCTCTAACCAACTGAGCTACATGGCCAGAGCCCCAAGTCACTTAATTTTCACAGATGAAATCAAATGCCACTCTGTGCAGTCTTGTCTATGCCTCCTGTCTGCTTTCTGTTACCTGAAGAAGTAGAGGTTCCCTCTACCGTGCTCCCAGCATACCTCTGCATACATCATTCATAGTATTCATTACATTATAATTGTTTGTGCATATGTATTGTTAGATAGTAAATAACTTGAAGGAACTAACCATGTATTCAGTTTTATTTTTATTTATTTTTTAAATCTTTATTGTTCAGATTATTACAGATGTTCCTTTCCCCCCCCCCCCCATAGCTCCCCTCCACCCGGTTCCCATCCCATCCCATGCCCTTACCCCCGCCACTGTCCTCATCCATAGGTGTAAGATTTTTGTACAATCTCTTCCCACACCCCTCACACCCCTTTCTCCCGAGAATTGTCAGTCCATTCCCTTTCTATTCCCCTGCTTCTATTATATTCACCAGTTTATTCTGTTCATCAGATTTTTTTATTGACTTGATTTTTAGATTCACTTGTTGATAGATATGTATTTTTTGTCACTTTGTTGTTCATAATTTTTATCTTTACCTTTTTCTTCTTCTTCCTCTTCTTAAAGAATACCCTTCAGCATTTCATATAATCCTGGTTTGGTGGTGATGAACTCCTTTAGCTTTTTCTTGTCTGTGAAGCTCTTTATCTGACCTTCAATTCTAAATGATAGCTTTGCTGGGTAGAGTAATCTTGGTTGTAGGTTCTTGCTATTCATCACTTTGAATATTTCTTGCCACTCCCTTCTGGCCTGCATAGTTTCTGTTGAGAAATCAGCTGACAGTCGTATGGTTACTCCCTTATAGGTAACTAACTGTTTTTCTCTTGCTGCTTTTAATATTCTCTCTTTGTCTTTTGCTCTTGGCATTTTAATTATGATGTGTCTTGGTGTGGTCCTCTTTGGATTCCTCTTGTTTGGGGTTCTCTGCGCTTCTTGGACTTGTAAGTCTATTTCTTTCACCAGGTAGGAGAAGTTTTCTGTCATTATTTCTTCTAATAGGTTTTTAATATCTTGCTCTCTCTCTTCTTCTGGCACCCCAATAATTCGGATGTTGGTACGTTTGAAGTTGTCCCAGAGGCTCCTTACACTATCGTCATATTTTTGGATTCTTTTTTCTTTTTGCTCTTCTGGTTGGGTGTTTTTGCTTCCTTGTATTTCAAATCTTTGATTTGATTCTTAGGATCCTCTAGTCTACTGTTGAATTTCTGTATATTATTCTTTATTTCAGACAGTGTATGCTTAATTTCTGACTGGTCCTTTTCCATTTTTTTGGTATTCTTATTAAGATCCTTGAAGGTCTCACTAAGTTCCTCGGAGGTCTTACTAAGTTCCTCAGAGGTTTCTAGAAGATTCTTGAGTAACCTTATAACTGTGGTTTTGAACTCTCTATCCAGTAGTTTGCTTTTCTCCATTTCTTTCATTCGTGACATGTTTCTTTGTCTCCGCATTTTGGCTGCTTCCTTGTGTTGACAGAGTGGCCTTGTGTGGTAGGTGTCCTATAGGGCCCAGTGGATCAGCCATATAGTCCAGTTTCTCCCCATAGGAGTCTGGGTCCCCCAAGTCTTGCCAGAAGCTGGAATTCAGAGAAGTTGGGAGTTTGTATCTCCCTTCCAATAAGAAAAACAGCGCACCCAGTTGCCAGCCTGCTTCACGTGCCTCTGTACCTCTGCTCTTCCGCGCCTCTGCACCTCCTACCCAGTCTCAATGTGCTTTTTTCTTTCCTTCTAGTTGTACAACTTCCACTCAGCCAGCTTTCCCATGGTTCTGGATGATAGCCGTTTTGTCTTTTAGTTGTAGTTTTGGTATGGTTGTGAGAGGCAGCACGTACAGGTGTACACCTTATGACGACATCTTGGTTCTCCCATGTATTCAGTTTTGTGTTCTCATAACTGAATCCAATATTAGGTATAAAATAGATGCTTAGTAAATATTTGTTACATGGAACAATATATTCAACAAGAATCTTCAAGTCCTGCCATCTGGTAACCAGTGGCTTTCAAGCTCTTTGTACAGTAATTCTCTGTAAAACATATTTATTTACTTTTTATTTAAGAAATTTAAAATTTTTTATTCTTATTGATTTCAGAAAGGAAGAAGAGGGAGAGATAGAAACATCAATGATGGGAGAGAATCATTGATCGGCTGCCTTCTGCATGCCCCCTAGGGGATCTAGTCTGCAACCCAGGCATGTGCCCTTGACCTAAATCAAATCCAGGACCCTTCAGTCTGCAGGCCAATGCTCTATCCACTGAGCCAAACCAGCTAGGGCAAAACATATTTATTTTTTAATCATTACGCAGAGCACACACAAACACAACTGACAAAGAATTTTTGATACAGCATTTTTCTTCCCTTAATATGTCTGATCAATACATTGATGTTACTATTCTACTCTGTTCTGTTCTGTTCTATTCTAAAATTTGGTTCGGATACACTAAATTGATTACCTGACCTACTTGGTCGAGACCTGCAGCTTGTAAAGCACTATTTTATCTTTGTGGCTTTAGACAATTCATTTCTTTCCTTATGGTTTCAAGGCAATCAATTTTAAAAGGTTAATCTGTTTAAAGATTTTAAAGGATTATCAGAGATTCATATTATTTTAGACATGTTCTAAATACTTGTTTTATTAGAGATTATTAATGTATAAATTAAATGTTGTTTCAAAATCTACTACTAAATTTCTTCCTGTGCTTCTTTCATATGTTTTGTTAGAGAGATTGGCAAGTGAAAAGTTATCCAATTTTGGTTTTACTTAATCTGCTAGTCTCTCATAAGGGTTAAGTGCCCAACAGGTCATGTATCCTGATAGCTGACTGGTAGCCATGGCATATAGTGTATTTGAATTCATATAACAAGGAATCATTTCTTGAAATAACTACATGGAAAACTCAAAGTTAAAGACTTAGGAACTGATTGTAATTCTTTACTCCAAACCCACAAAAGGAAAAAATATTGAACAAAATCATTTTGATGATCCAGAAAGTTACCACCACAAATCAACTTATAAAAACATTTGACTACACACCACGGTCATCTTGCTGTACTTCTTTAGTTACATTGGGGCAATGACTCACCCAGCAACTTTATTGGAAAATGTATTGTCAGAAGGCAGATCCATCTTTTGTGAAGTCAGAGATCACTAGTCAACCTTTTCCTGAATTCCATGATCTTATCATCCATAGGCTATCCAAGTAGACCTGGAGATTAGATGGCCCTATGAGTAATTAAAAGTAAAAATGTTTTTGAAGTTTTGTTATCTTTGAGCTAAATATAAGCACTGCATGTTATTATCTTTTAATATGGAGCTTTTGATATGTTGGTAAACACTGGTAGACACCACCTTTGAAATCCAGCAAAGCCACTAAACTATAATAATGTAAAATTTTCAGAAATGCTTTGAATTTCTTGACTCAGCAAAATTTTATTCTCTAGCGCTGCCACTGTCCAATGTGGTGACATTAGCCACATGGGGCTATGTAAATTATAATTAAATTCAATTAAAAATTCAATTCTTGACTCACAGTGGCCACATTTCAAGCGCTCAATATCCATTATTGCAAAGTTTCTATTGGACAGAACTATTCTTGACAGAGAACATTTTATTGGATTAATATCTGATTCCATTGGTCACTTGTCTAATTGTTGAAAGGAAGGGCTGCAGGGAGGTTGAAATGTGACAGTGGAGCCTGTTCACACTAGAAAAACACTTATTTTAGCCTCAACAGGACGCTTTATTGTACAGCTTTCTATTCTCACTGTCACTGGGCTAATGACAGGGGTCCATTCTAATTCCTAACTCGAGTCTCTCCAATTTTTCTCACTGTTTTCAGAGTTACCAATCTAAATTACAGGTCAGTCTACATTATTTTTTTTCTAAGAAAGCTGTGAATATTTTTTAATTGATTTCAGAGAGGAAGGGAGAGGGAGAGAAAGATAGAAATATCAGTGATGAGAGAGAATCATTGATCGGCTGCCTCCTGCACACCCCCTTACTGGGGATGGAGCCTGAAGACGGGGTATGTGCCCTGACCTGGAATGGACCCATGACCTCCTGGTTCATGGGTCAATGCTCAACCACTGAGCAACACTGGCCAGGTTAAGAAAACTTTGTTTCTCATTATTCACAGAGGCGCTTCTATTTTTGGTTTGGATTCAATTGGGTCCAAATCATCCGTTCTTATTGTCCCCCTCTATGCAGTCTGTACTCTGGTGACATTCTTACCCACCTACCCAAGCATCTACAGTCCTTTGCTCACCCTGTTTCTTGTAGCTCCATGAAATGTGTCCCTGCCTCTTGGTGCAGTTCACATCCAGAACCTGTGTGGAAACTTCTGTGACCCCATCAAACCCAAACTTAAGACCACCTTTTAAAGTGCTCAGAACATTTCACTTGTACCTCTGTTAATTTAATTTCCCCATTAAAATTTTAAATATCTAACTCTCCTGGTGATTTATAAACTTTTTGAAGAACAGATCCCCTGTTTCTCTGTATCCTCACTAGTTTTCTACACATAGCTGCTTACCAAGAGCTATAGAGAGAGAGTTGATTTAATTTGGAGTGAGGAATAGGAAAACTGCCTAATGGGAGTCGAGTGAGGATTTGCTAAGAGAAATATTGCTGGGGGTTGTAAAGTCTGCAGACAGGAGGAGGACTGAGGTTAGGACGAGAAATCTAACCTTGGCAGTGCTGAGGAGCATAACAGAATGGTGAGGCGTCATTGCAGGCTGCCAATGCTTCATAGGTCACAGAACACCACAAGGCATTCCTCCTGGTGCAGATCAACCTCAGGCAGCATGAGTCACTCTCTCCCTGAGCTCATATGGCACTTAATCCATAGCTCCGCTGGTTCTGTGTCCTCAGGCTGAGCGCTTCTTGGTGTCAGCACTACTGTTTTACTCTGTCTCCCCTCCTCACCACATGCTCTGCTCCGTCCATGCTAGGTCCTAGCTTCATACATCTGGCAAGAAGGCTCTCAGGGACTGAATAAATCCAGCTATGAGCTAAGAAATGAGTGAAAGGTCACCCCAGGTAGAATGTAAAACATGTAAGATTGCAATAGGAATGTAGATTGTGTCGCCAGAGTTATTTATTTTCAAACAGCACGGGGTCTTCGGGTCATCTCCACCATTTAGCCCAGCGATATCTTGGCATGCCTGGAATTCGGAATACTGTTTGATCAATCATCACTTTTTTTTTTTTCCCCCTCATAGAAGGGCCTGTTTTTACTAGAGATAAAACTCTCTTTCCTCATCTTCAAAAGGAAGCTCAACATGTTTAAAAATGTTTCCCCCTTTGACTTTGCTCCCCCTGGGTTTCCTGGGGTCGGTGAGAAGTGAAGGAGAATTTGGAGGCTTGGAGCTGAAAGTGGTAGAAGTGGGGACCTCTCTTCCTGGAGCTGGAGGGAAGTTCATCAAAGCACACGTGTGGTCGAGGAAGCTTAAAAATAAAGCTCATTTCTACAGAAAAAACAACAACATTCATTAAGCTTTCAATAAGCTGCTTTTTTTTTTCTTAAGGAATCATTGATTTACTCACCAAAAAAATGCTGCCAGCGGAGGGAACGGCAACACACTCTTCCAAAAGGATCCTTTGAGGAGAAGGAACACGTAAATTCCAAGAAAAGTGAGCTAGAAAGAACAGTTTATTCTCACTGGTTCCTTCTCATCACATCACTATTTATTTCCCCCAAATGCCCTTTATTTATTCATTTTAAGCCATCAGAGGTGTCTACATGTTGGGCAGGGCATAAAGAACTTTTCTTACCACAAAGACCCTTTTGGGACACCAAGCGGAGACCTCAGCTATCCTTTTAAATTCCCAGGACTCTGAAACCTCATGTCTGCAGAGACAAACAGGGGGCAACGGCGAGAAGGCAGAAGCCGGAGTAGTTAGGCCATCGGCCTCTTCCCAAGAAAATCACTGCGCTGTTCCAGCAGGAGCCGCTTTGCCATCAATCCATAAGATGGAGCTGGGGTGTGCCAGTTTCAGTCCTGAAACTGTAACACATATTCATTGTAAGCTACAATTATCCACAGTTTAGTCTGTTTATGAAACCGTTTTGTGGTTATTTATTAAAAATAAAATTTATGTGTGCTTACTGAAGCTATATTTTGGCAGGCAAAGGAGGTTGGCAGACATGTCTGAGTCAACAGCCAGGCTCTAGCCACTCTTTATGTCGTCATATAAAAACTTGTCAAATAATATTTAGTTTTTAATCTTCAGTTGCAAACATAAGGGTAGTCATGAACATATTCGGTGAGTAGGTCTCCTTGAAACAAGAACCCAGGTGTTTGGATTTCAGTAAAAGTGATAATTAAGTTTCTGGCTCCTTTAGAGGTGATCTGTTATTCCTTCTCTTCCATCAACTTCTATTACCTATTTTTTTTTTTGTCCAGGTTTCTCATGTTTTTAAGGAGGTTTTTTTTTCCTCAATGGTTTTTAAAAATATAAGCTATCTGTTTATCAATCAATTCTAGAATTTAAAGACAAATATATTACTCATGATTAAGGAGATATAATACTGCCAGTATAGTCATGGTACTCTTCTACTGGAGATCTTTTGAATGTAAGTGGATTATTTATTTTTCTGGAATTTTTAGTTATTTAGGTCAATCTACTTATTTTTTTTAATGCCATCTAAGAAGGAAGTTCTTTTTAAAGGGCTACAGTTGTTGGATTCAAGAATGTATAGTTCATCGTATTAGCTATGCTTTTTCGAATAAACCAAAATGATGGAGTTTGTTATTAGGGATCCTGAATGGAAAGAAAAGTGTGATTAAGTAACAGACCTTGGAATTAGGGAAAAAGGATGTACTGTGAATAGATAGAATATTCTTTCCTTTGAATTCACTCGCACAAAGATTCAATGGGAGAAGAAATAAGGTCTTAGTATGAAATCATTCAAGAAGAAAACTTGAAAACTTTCCTGAAGGGAGTTTCTGAAATGTGATAAACAGGAATTGAGAAAAGACAGGCCAGTATACTTCTTGCTTCTTCCTTAAATACCTTGAGTATGAGTCACTGCTGAGGTTATGCATTAGTTTGCCACAAAAGAATTTCTGGTCCCAACCTTATAAGACAACTACACTTTTTATATATCAATTGTCTCCTGTCTCTCCATCCCCTTCCTCCACTGGTGTTTGGCTTTAGTTCTTGTAGTAGAGCTGATTGAGTGTGCCCTTGTTGATAGAGACTTGGCACTGCAGTTTAGTATTTGTTGTCAAGTTATATACTAGTAATTCAACTCTATGTACATTTTATTTACTGGAGTCTTTTGTGAGCAAAGTTCTGTGCCAGGTGTTAGAATATCAAGTTGTCTAAGATAGAGCCGTTTGGCATAAGAAGTTTATAAAGTGATGAAATGTGTTATCTACCAGTGATCTGCATCCCACAGTCTATAGTAATTTGGATACCCTAAACAGGATGAAACCTTGTGTTGGATCCACCAAGAGCAAAAGTCCTGAAGCCTGCAGGAGTTTGGTGTATTTGAAGACAGAGACTCAGCATGACTGGAACAGGAGAATGGAAAAAGAGAAATCTGTCTGGATCAGTAGGACCCCGAAAATACCATTGCAGGGTCACAAGTGGGAGGTAAAAGGCTGCTGTAGATTATGTTCCTGAGGATACACTCTGACACAGAGTTGAGCAGGAAGGTTGTTTATTAAAGAGAACTCTTAGGAGTCACATCTATGGAAGAAGGGGAAGGAAGAAGGGTTGGGTAGAGAGTGAGAAGGTAATTTGGAGTTTCGGCTCAATGACAGCCTTGGCTGAACTTATGGGGAGTAGTAGTTCTTCAGAGTGGTCCCA
Organism: Myotis lucifugus; assembly: GCF_000147115.1. Taxonomy (NCBI): domain Eukaryota; kingdom Metazoa; phylum Chordata; class Mammalia; order Chiroptera; family Vespertilionidae; genus Myotis; species Myotis lucifugus. The sequence continues at coordinate 23,672,869 of NW_005871051.1, read as the reverse complement.
GTGACGCTGGGACGGTTGGGTATTTAGACATTCACATTGAACCATCTTTGGATATGGGCTTCCTCAGGATGCATGTGACCTGAGGAAAGGCAGTTCTTTCCCCAGGCAAGGTAACCCTGAAGGGGCCAACATCATTCCCAACCTCTGTACAAGTCCTTCACTGAAGCAGAATCTGAGTGATGCATCTCAGTATCCACCATAATAACTTTATTTGCATTAAAAAATCATGCTGGAAATTTTTAGTGAATAGATTAGAGAAGGAAAAGAGTAGGAGTGGGAAACCAACTAGGTGTTCCTGGAATTATTCAGTGGAAGATGATGATAGTTTGAACTATATGGGGACTATAGAGTGAGAAAGAAGTAAATGGAGTCAAAATATGTTTTTGGCATAGATACTATAGGAATAGGATATGGGTTGGATGAGGGAAGTAAGGGAGAGAAAGATACCAAGGATGAATCTCAGAGCTTTGGCCTGAGTAAGTGAGATGCTGGAGTACCACCTACAGAGGAGGGGGTGCTCAAAGAGGAGAATTGTGGGGCAGGACTGCAGTGGGATTAAAGAGTTTTCCTCGGGTCATGTTAAGCTCGATATGTGAATGATTCAACCAACTGGAGACAGATTTATGCAATTTTATGGAGACAAATGTACTGATCTTTCTCTTTATGGGTTTTTAAAGATTATTAGAAAGTCTTTTCCCCCCAAGATTATGAAAAGATTTTTCTGTGTATTTTCCTAGTATTCTTAGTTTCATTTTTTAAAACATTTTGATTTCCTATTCAATTGGAATATTTTTAAGAAAAAGAAGTAGTGATTCAATTTTACCTGGTTTTCCAAATGACTAGTCCATTGTTCCAAAGCCAATTATTTACTAATCCATTTTTCCTCCATTGATTTTTGTTAAATTACCATATTCTTTTCATTGTTGAGTCTTTTCCTGCCTCAGTGCCATGCTGTTTTATTTACTATCCCTTAGCAATACATTTTAGTGTCTAATAGCATGAGACTACAATAGCACTGGGCTGAGTCTCTATGTGACAGACTTTATTCAGAAACTCATTTATTATCCTCGCTTTAGTGTTCCCCCGGCCTTTTCCCACCCTTTGGCCATAGTCCAACCCTCATCACTGCCCGTTCTCAGGCTGCAAGTCTATTTATTTCAGTCACCAAAATCTCAAAATAAATCTGGTTCCCCAGCCAGACTGGCAAAATGGAAGTTTGACTGTTTTGTTTGCATGAATGTCCAAATTGGCTTAGCTGCCTGGTAATCTGAGGGTAGCTCACCAACATCGCAGCCCGTTTGTGGGTAATGTAAGGTAAACAGTATCTTGAGATGCCTGAAAAGAAGGGTTGGCTATTATAATTTCATTGCCAATTGACTGACACATTTAATTGAGTTCTCTGTAAGTAACAGACTTTTGTGTCAGTTTCATGTTTTGTTTCACTCTGTCTTTCTGGTAGTCTTCAAATAAATCTGGAGTTGAGAGTTATTTTTCCACTGGCTGCTTAATGACATTGGCTATCTTTATTCATTTCATCAACTCAAACTATTGCTCCAGTTCTGCAGAGCAGGTTTTTGCATGCTCTTTTTTGTCTTAAATTTCCTTTCTTGCATACAAGAAGGCTTCTATCAGCACGAAGACCCTGGGATTTTGATGACTGTGGCCTGTAAAATTAAAAGAACTAAAAAACAGGATAGAAAGTGCCTTTGTAGACAGCATCTATCCTCCTTCCTGTTCACAAATGCAGAGGGATGTTGGGTGAGATTCTTACACAGTAGTCACCCCTTAACCACATTTTCACTTTCTGCAGTTTCAGTAACCCGGGATCAACCACAGTCCGAAAATATTAGATAAAAAATCCTACTAATAAACCTTCATAAGTGTTAATCTGTGTGTTGTTTTGAGTCATGTGATGAAATCTCATGTGGACTGTGGGGTAAATTATCCCTTTGTCCAGCAAATCTACACAGTATACACTCCCCACCCATTAGTCACTTAATAGCTGTCTCAGTTACTAAATCAGTTATTAAGCCCTAAAGTACATACTTCCTTTCAGCGAAAACATGAGTATAGTACAATAAATATTTTGAGAGAGACCATGTTCACATAACTTTTATTACAGTGTATTGTTGCACTTGAACTATTTTATTAATAGTTGTTAATCTCTTACTGTGCCCAATTTACAAGTTAAATTTTATGATAAGTATGCATGTTTAGGAAAAAGCATATCATATATCCGTACCATCCTCAGTTTCAGACATCCACTAGGAATCTTGGACTGTGTCTCCCTGTGGATAAAGGGGGACAAGTGTCTATGCCTTTTCTCTACATTGATGAGTAAGAGGTTGTTAATTATAACCAAAGTTCTACCTGTAGTGTTTACTCCCTTAGTTAGATGTAGGGCACTAGGACTTTTATCAGAGCAAAAATGGGGATGGTCTAAGAGCAGAGCTGGTGTGTTCCATTCAACTAGTTCCATAAGTTAGTGAACTCATGCAGGATAGTTAACTCCTCTGAACCCTTATTCCTCTTCTGTGAACGTAATTGAGAATAAACGCTTATAGGATCGGTGTGAGTATAAAATAACACATGTGGGTATGTATTAGGTAGGATAAGAAGTTACAGAAATCTTGAGTAGTGTTGAGGTTATGTTTCTAGTCTTTCCTTGGCTTGCAAGTGTTCATGTTAATTGAAGGCAAAATAAATAATGTGGTTCATCTAATCTGATCTTCTATAGATTGTAAGATACAACATTATTTTATGTGCCACTCGGGGAACATGCTCCCAATTTTATCATCAAGTATAAGACAGCCTGATTTCTGAGGTGATAAATCTGAAATGACTCCGTGTCTTAGAATGGAGGAAATAGAGTAAGAAGATCTGTAGAATCTCTTAAGAAGGGATTTAGTCAGTACCTATCGAGTCATAGAACTGAATTGGATTAATGGGTCCCTAGAGCAATTGCCTTAATGAATAGAAAATTGATTTATAATTGGCATATTTTACAGGAGTCATAAAATGATAATTTTTTGGGCCCATTATAAATCCATGCCACCTGGCCCCAGCTGGGCCCTGGGTCCTCTTACTTAGCTCTTTGAGGACCCTGTTGTATTTACCACAGGAGACATTTCCAGTGTTTTTCATACTCTCCAGGCTCATACCCTTGTGTCAATGAGTGAGTCAATGATTTATTCACTTGTACTTAGGTGTGAGCCACTGCAGTTTGCTAATCTTCATTGTAACATGACTTTCCTTCAAACTTAATTAAAAATGTGTCTTTTCTTTTCCAAGATTACACCTGAGTTCTTTTCTCAGCTTGTTTTAAGATTTTTGCTTTATTCTCCCCTCTTGATTTCTCCACTAGCTTTTTCTAATTTGCTTATTAGTGGGTTAACGTTTTCCAAATTTAAAAAAATTCCTTATAACCTATAATTTTTAGAGGCAATGTAGTCAAGTCGATAAAAGCATGAGCTATAGAACCACATTCTATAAGTTCAACTCCCAGCTCATCTACTTACCAGCTGGATACACTGGGTAAATTACTTCTCACATCTGTTCTTCAATTGTTTTCATCTGAAAATCAGGGCATAATAGTTGTTTTTGCCTCATAGACTTGTTGAAGAATTGAGTTAATATACATAACACACTTAGAACATTGCCTGGCACTAAGTAAGTGCTGAATAAGTATTATCTATTATTCTTATCGGCCCTCAATTTACCAGTCTGTTTTCTCTCTTGTATTCTTATCTCATTATCAACAACAACAACATTTTTTTTAAACTACCACATTGATCTGACAATGTTTTTCATGGCTGGTTCTGCTATATTTTCTTTCATGCAACTATTTTTCATACCACTTATTCTGGATAAACTTAAAAGAGATAAAGACCAATTGATGTGAAAGTATCTTCTACCTCCCAAGTCTACTTTAACTCATCTTCATCTCTGATATTTGAGGCTACATTTAAATGTTTCTTTCTATCCAAGATAGTTATGTATTTTACAACTTTTATAATGGTTGCAAATTTGATCCTTGTGTTTCTAACTGCCAAGTCTCAATAATTTATTCATAGAAAATTGCATAAAGACATACAAACATATTCATGAGCACTCCACTTTACAAATGCAAAATCCCCCCCACAAACTTTATATGAATAGTGGATATCTATTTTGTATAATTGTACTCATTATATTTTTCTTTTTAAAAACTGTTCAATAGAATTCTCACGATTTTCTCACTTCCTATGCCTTAATGTTCTCCAGTGCTTTTTTTGGGAAGGAAAGCTAAATGATTTGAGTACAACTCAGAACTCATAAACTCTGGAACAATATTATTATAACTGTCAACAAATTGCTGTGATTATAAAACATGTAAACGGCTTTATTTACTTTAGAGGCACTGCAAACCCTTGAAAGAATGATTAACTGTACAAAGAAGACATAGAGCAAGAGCTGGCAAATTACAGGCTAGTTGCTCAATATGGCCCACTACTTGTTTTTGTAAATAAAGTTTTATTGGAATGCGGCCATACTCATTCATTTACCTATTGTCTATGGTTGCTTTTGCCTTACAGAAGCAGAATTTAATAGTTGTCACAGATACCGTATGGCTCACAAAGCCTAAAGTACTTATTATCTGGCCCTTTACAGAAAAAGTTGGTAGATGCCTGTCAGAGTACCAAAGAAAACGTGCCCTTTGTCCTAGTTTTCTCAGCTATGGCCTTGGATTCATGACCTAAATATTTGTCTTTTTTAGGAAATAGCTTAGTTTTTGTTTTGTTTTGTTTTGTGTGTGTGTGTGTGTGTGTGTGTGTGTGTGTGTGTGATGTAATGACAAAATAGAGAAGTTAAATTTTTAGAAGTTAAAACTTAAAAACCTGAAGTTGTCTTGTAAAGTGTAAAGAGACTAATGTATATCCTGAGGGTAGATGACAGCCATCTCTGATGCCAAGACCTGGGTAGGAGAGGTTGAAACTTGGAGAAATTATTACCCTAGTTTATTATGTTGGTACCACCTGCACTGACTGCTCTTTAGGGGAAAATATTTTGTATTTGCTATGTTAAAAGTGATCTATTTTGTGCATCTTTGATTATAGAACTGGCCCAGGTGAGAAAACAATTTCCATTTTTTTTCTCCCATGCAAAAGCAACAGTTATTATTATTTTTTAAATTTGCTTAAAAATGCCCTGGAAAAGGCATGAGTCATAATACGCAATGGCATGAGCTTGTATGATTCATTTTGGTATATAGTAAGCATAGTGTTTATCTTATTGTCTTATCTTAGAGATCTGGCTCATTCATTCATTCATTCATTCATTCAAAAGCCATTTATTTACTTGTTCCAGGCATCCCATCCCACATAATTGAAGTTCAACAACACAGCAAACAAACAAACAAAACAGGTCTTCTACCTGTAGAGAACCCATGATCTTGCAAATTACATAGCATTTTAGAAGTAGATAGGGATTATGAAGATAAATAACGCAAAGGAGGGAGAATAAGGGTGGTAAGGCCAATATCACAGAGAAGATGACTTTTTTTCCAAAGACTTGAAGAAAGTGAGGAAGTGAGTCATCCATTTCAGTAAGGGCAGAGGCCCTAAAGTAAGAGCATAGCTGGACTACTCTAAGAACAGGAGAAACATGGCTGGGGCAAGATTGTTGAAAAGGACAATAGTAGTCAATGTATTGGTCATGTCATGTAGTACAGGTTATGTGGGGCTGTAAGGACTCTGGACTTTCAAGTAGATGAAATGGGAAGACATTGTAGAGTTATGAGCAGAGAAATGTCATATTCTGCTACACTAGTATCTCCTTATTTTTGAGGAATACCATCCATGATCCCCAGTGCATGCCTAAAACCACAGATAAAACTAAACCCTACATATACTATGTCTTTTTCCTATACAAAGTGGAGCAACCATAGGTATACAGTTGTTCATATGGAAAATAATACAATAATTAATAAATAATAATACAACAATAAATTGTGTTTTTCATACTCACAATTATAAATATATTTTTACCCCACCCTGCATGTATATACCTATGATAAATTTTAACTTATAAATTAGGCACAGTAAGAGATCAATAACAGCAACTACTAATAAAATAGAACAATTATAACAATGCTATAGGCCCAGTGCACAAAATTCGTGCACGAGGTGGGGTGTCCCTCAGCCCTGCCTGCACCCTCTCCAATCCGAGACCCCTTGGGGGATGTCTGACTGCCCTCTCACAACCCAGGATTGCTGGCTCCTAACTGCTTGCCTGCCTGCCTTCCTGATTGCCCCTAACCACTCCCCTGCTGACCTGATTGATGCCTAACTGCTCCCCTGCTGGCCTGATCACCCCCAACTGCCCTCCCCTGCCGGCCTGATAGCCCCCAACTGCCCTACCCTGGTGGTCTGTTTTACCCCTACTGCCCTCCCCTGCTGGCCTGTTCACCCCCACTGCCCTCCCCTGCCAGCCTGATCACCCACAACTGCCCTCCCTTGCCGGCCATCTTGTGGTGGCCATCTTGTGATGACATTGCGCAAGGGTGTGATGCCACCTAGGCTTTTATTATAGAGGACATTGTAATGAAAGTTATGTGAATGTGGTCTCTCTCTCTGAAAATATCTTATTATACTGTATTTATACACCTTGTTGTGATAATGTGAGATGATACAATGCCTATGTGATGACAGTAAGTGAGGTCCTCATAACGGTATGCAATTTGAAACTTATACCTTCTTTATTTCTGGAATTTCCTAGTAAGTATTTTGGACCATGGTAACTGCAATTGCAGAATGTGACATTGCAGATACAAGGGTAC